>NW_011967199.1:381163-410709 GCF_000949405.1 Vollenhovia emeryi
CGAGTATTCTCTTCACATTCGACCATAATTGGTTATATTTATTCATTTATTTATTTGTTTATTTAAACGTAAAAAACGATTTTTCTTTAAAGGGTTATTTCGAGTCTTTCAATACGATAAAAGCAATGATAAACAAATACAAATACAAATCTCTTAATTTGATTTACACTACAATATATACTTCAAGGCTTATAAAAATCGCAGGACAATTGCGCTATCAGAATCACTTGATATCGTACGATACTACTATGCGTGTACAAAACAGTTTCTACCACTTGTACACGAGATTGCTCCGCGTCGTTTTTTTACTCAGTAAGGAGAAAACGAACAATTGATGCATATCGTATCGATCAACAAGTTCACTTTAAGCTCACTTTAGACGGTTTTATAAAAAAAACTTCTAGACAGAAACGCGTCAGATCTCTATCTTGAGATTTACCGCAAATTATAGATTATCTAAAGTGAGCTTTGGACGACGTATAATTCGCATCATATATTCCAGAATGAGAATTCCATTTATTAAGTTCTCATACGTCATAGATTTTATACATATATTTCAATTATTAATTTTTTAAAATTTAAATTACTAAATTAAACTATTAAATTATTAAATTAAAATATGTGTATTGTATTAAAAAAAAGATATATTAAAATCTAATATCCTAAGTAGCCAGCTGACGTCACTTGTCGTCATTTTTACGTCAAGATGACATTTCTGACATTTCTTTATTCGGATCTCTGAAATATTTTGCACAAAACGTAAAATTATAATGTTAATTGGTTAGATTTCAATTTGGATTCTTAGTTCTTTAGAAAAACGCACTTCTCTCGGTCGCCATATTAATATTGTAATAAGTAAATTAATGTATTTATTAAAAGAAATTTTTTCAAAATTTATGAACAATATTGATAACATTAGGATGACATCCTGCAAACAACCAGATATAATGACGCTGGACCAATAGTGACAACTGATCAATTACCAAAAACAACAAAACGTGCTTTATTCGACATTAATTGATAAGAAATAGAATGTCAAAATTTAAAATTTAAAACGACCCACTTTGAATTGTTACAAATAAATTGTTGACTTCTAATTCATCGAGAAAGAAAACAGTCTCTTTTCAACTCTTTGTATTTTGTTCCATTTGAGATGCCTCTCTTTCTTATAGGCTAGAAAACTGAATTAATGATTCAAAGAAAATTAGGATCAATCAAGATTTATCGCGATGAAAGCTTTCGAAGGAACGTCTTTCGATGCATATCCTTCCTGGATTAATGTTTCCCTGGGACTCGATTCTTGAATTCATTCGAAGGAGAAACGTATTCGAAAATTCTGCTCTTACAGAAAAGTTGCAAGTCGATCGGCTATTCGTGTGGCTTTTAGCCAATTAACTTTCAATTTTGCTGCGAGAGCAGGATTCTCGCATACGTTTCTCTTTCGAATAAATTCAAGAAAGCCCCAGGTGCTTCCACGCGACTCGTGAGTAATTATTGAACAGCTTCATACGCAAATATTGTACAGTACCCGAACGATCAAATGCACTACTTCTACCTTAAAAGGATCCATCCCAGACGACAATGATCCCAGTTCATTCATCTCTGATGTGTTTACGACGATTTTGATTCCACGATTCAAAGCATGTTTCGCGATTTTGTATCTCGTAGTATTCAACAACTCAAATTGCTCCAATTACTGCATGATAGCTCCAACAAACCAAGCGGAATGCTATTTATTCCATCAATCTTTCTACATTTATACCTCTCGCTAAATTTACTGAAAGTCTGAATTTTTTACGGGCAAACAGCGGAATAAATAGACGGATAACGGAGATAAAATCCATCAGATAGTTTTGTTGTCCTTTGTCGATAATAATAGGTGAAGATACATCATTGGTCATTTCGGGAGGGGAGGAGCGAACGACATAACGATTTCGGAATTTCTATCGAATACGTGGAAGCTTATCTCATCGCGACACTTAACATTTTACTTAACGACTGTACACACGTTTGTTCTTTTACACGTGTTACATCACGTCTGATCGGATCGTTATAATGCGAGAGGACAAGAGCCGAGGTCGTTAAAAATAAGCAGATAAATTTATCTACGCCAGTATCCGCAATGTGTGTACATTGACCACACATTGAGAAAAAGTTCGATTGAATATAATCGGATAATCCAATTGCATAATAACAAACGGGTATATCCGATGAAAAATGTGATCGATTTTTCAATCAAACTTCATCGGATCAATTTCTTTACAAGTATCCATAATTTAATCGGAAAAATTAACCGTCCGACACGCTATTTAATTGGTTTAACCGATGAAAATTGTTTTCAGGGCACACGTAAGATTTTATTAGTTTGCGTCGAAGGACCTGCCGCGCCAAACTCACACTGAGAAAAATGCCCGATTAAATATAATCGGATAATCCAGTTACATAATAACAAACGGATATATCTGAGGGAAAATGTGATCGGTTTTTCAATCAAATTTCATCGGATGTATCTATAATTTAATCGGAAAACGTAATCTCGGAAAAATTAACCACTGGGCACGCTAATTGGCTTATCCGATGAAACTTTTCCTCAGCGCATTAATAAGCAATTAAGGTGTCGCATCGTTACAGATTCGCAGTTTGATCTCTTTCCGTTTTCTCTCTTTCCTTCATAAGTCCTCACGTTTCAACGATTATATATTACATGTAGACCAAACGTTTCCATTGGCTTTTAAACGCTAATGATCCACGCCGCCCTATACTTTTCATTTCATATGTAAATGTTGATTTACGCCACGTATATCACAGATGGAGAAAACATAACTGACATTTCTATTTGCGCGACGTCATTGTGGCCTGTTGGAGAGTTTCCGTTTCGCACCCCTCGATATTAAGTTACAATGTCGCCTGCATAGTTTTTTTTTTACAGGTAAAAACCCTCCTCTGCCGTATCGTCGTGTGCGCGCCAAGTACCTTATCAGCGATCAAAATTGTGTCTCGCGCACGGCTGCTCGCGTAGCGGGATTCCCCGCTTTGTAGAGAAAAACAAGAAGAGCCAATCTCCCTGTAATTTCACACCGCTTTACAGGAAGGAGAGATGGCACCGGCTGATTGTAACTTATTTGTAATTCAGGCTATCGCCGCTCTTCGCGCCTATCCTCCCATCTCCTCCGCTCACGGTCAACGCGAGCGCGTGCAATTTTCTCCCATGGTGGCTCGTTAATTTAGGAGCATCTAATCGCGATTATCATAATGTCCGAGGATGAGCGCGACGCTCGGCTCGGCG
Source organism: Vollenhovia emeryi (assembly GCF_000949405.1). Taxonomy (NCBI): domain Eukaryota; kingdom Metazoa; phylum Arthropoda; class Insecta; order Hymenoptera; family Formicidae; genus Vollenhovia; species Vollenhovia emeryi. The sequence goes on from NW_011967199.1 coordinate 384,450, forward strand.
CCGCGGCGCGTGCTCGCTCGGGACACCCTCCGCGTGTTGATTTTTTTTCCCTTCCTCGCGGATAGTCGCAGCGGCGACCCCGGGAATTGTCGTCGTGATGGACAGAGGGTGGCCAGTGGTGAACGTCAGTCTGTCACATCGTGAAATTCTCCAGCGAGACAGGCGTGTTAATTGTTCGTGCGTTACGGCAATATTTATCTGCTATCATGGTGGCAGATTAATATCGCGGGGCGTGAAGCGCTGGGAAGGTCGTGCGCCCGGCGGGTTCTCCATTTATCTGACTGGCATCACTGTCGGAGCAGCTAAGTGGAAGAGAACTTACAGTTTGCCGATAATAGTATGTACGTTTCGCTTCGAGCGGACGGGCCCGCCGCTTAAGGCAGCCTCGCGAGTAGCTTTCCCCAAGTTTTTCGCAATTATCCGATAATTTGGGGCCATCCCCGTATGGCAAATCGGCCTCTTACCACCGGAGAAGTGCTGCAATTTAGGAGCGTTCTCGCACGCGACGCGACACGTGTGTTATCAGTATGAGAGCCGCTTCTAATTCCGGTGAGACATTCCAACTTGCCTCTGCGCACCCCCGTATACATCCACGAGAATGTACACGTATGTGCGGATACGCGCTCGTTGTGCTTTTAATTTACAAACTTGTGAGCTGCATATTACGTTTGCCTTGCATTTCGCATGTGGGCCTGGCGAACGCAAGTCGATCGCGCAAACCGCCGGGCACCGACAACTCTTCTTTCAAAGAAGCCAAGTGTCGGACCGCCGTAACTCAGATTTCCCCACCGCAGCTTGGGTACATCTTCTCGTCGCTATCGTTTTCCCGCAACGCAATGACGCAGCGACAGATGTATTTTGTTTGCACGCACAGAAATCTTTGTTACGCTACATGACTCGACTGACTCGGCACCGCCGAGTTTCGCGCTTCTCTCCGCGCGGCCGTCGAGAGTTTCATTGAAAGCAGGAGCAGAGAATAAGAAGACTAGATCTCGGAAACATTTAAATTGAGAAGCGGAGGATCTTGCAATCTTGGGTGCGTTCGGGAGCTCACTATCAGCGCTACTTAGCTACTTAGCTACGACGCTTTCAGCGCTAAGTAGCGCTGATAGTGAGCTCCCGAACGCACCCCTTGTCGCGGAGGAGAGCATTTTCCCATGTTTTTTTTTATTTTCGCGTCACTTGTCCGGCTCGGCACTGCAGCTTTGCGCTACACCTAGTTCTCAAGGGACTCGTTAAAGAAAAAAAAAATGGGGTACAAGAGGAATAGAATTGTCCTGGGGAGCGCTTTAAATTAAGAATATCAGCGGAGATCGCGGCGAGGACCTTGCAGTATCTCCGGAGAGCAGAGCGTTCTCTATTTTTTTTCTCCCCTTTATTTTCGAACGTCAGGATCGATAGTAGGAAATGGGGTCTCTAAGTGACGTACGACCTCTTTTGCATACCGCGAGACTGTTTGGATGTGGACTTTTCCTCGTCAAGGAAGACGATATCGTGATAATGAAGTACGGCGCTATTTACTCGGCCCTGTTTGCGCTCCTGTACGCGGGTCTCTGCGGCGCGAATTTTTACATGCTCCGCTGGGACGACGTGCTCGGGCCGAGGCTGCTGACGCTCACCGTGGTGAGGACAGGCCTCTCGTATGCCTGCGTCTTGAGCGACATCACGATGACATTCTGGTATAACTGGAAGATACGAGCTGCGCTGTCACATCTGCGCGTCTTCGACCGAGCGACGAGATACAAGGAGCCCAGGCACAGGATACGTCATGTCTGCTGGGCATTGGCCTTCGTTATTTTGTCGTTTTGGTCGGTAGTCGGGTATATAACATTCTGGTGAGTACTGAGCGGTTTCATAGCTCTTGCATTCTTTCAATTTAATTTTTACAGCAGACAAGAGGCCCCCTATCATGAGATAGGCCTTTAATACGAGATAGTGGGGCTTCTGTTAAATTATTGGGCATCATCTGCTGGTTTCGCCATGAATTTATTATCCCTGGAGTAATTGTTGCAAAGCAGATTTGTGAAATTGTCTGCTGAAAACCCATTATCTTTTATTAGGAGCCTATCTCATAGCAGGGGACTTTCCTGTACTAATAACTTTTATAAATTAATAAAAATTCCTATGGCTCAAATGTGATAAACACAAATTGGAAGGAATACAGGACTGAGAGCCGCGACAGGGTGTTAGTGTCTAAATGTTTAATATTTTTAATTTATCGCAAAAAATATTATCTGTCACGGCACGTAGTTCTTTGTTCCTTAAAATTTGTAATAACCTTTATATTTAAGAAAACGATATCTATAACGGTACACGTGCGATTGTAGAAAAAAAATTACGGTTCTTGATTAAGCATTTCTTTACAATATGATTATGATATGACAAGAATTACGTGACGCCTGACATAAAAATATGAAAAAAAAGTTCGTATTCTACATAGAATTTCTTTTAAATTTATATTTATATTAATATCGATGACTATTCGTCACGCAACTGATTTCAGTATGTAATATTAAATATAGTTAGACAGGACTTTCTAAACGTATGTAACTGATTTGCGAAATATAAAATTGATAATAAATAAGAAAGTTAAGGTATTAAACATCGAAATCGTGTCGGCGATCGTGACGTTATTTCGCAGATCTAAATCCATCTTAATTTTTTTCCATCGCATTACGATCGCGCTGTCATTCGCAATTTTGTCATTTATAGCGTCGAGCCCAAAGACTCCGTGTTTAATGGGGTAACTTACGCTATCGTTAACGCGACGCTGTCGATGCAGCTGATGACGTTCGCCAGCTTGACGTCCCTCCTGTACGAGAGATACCGTCGTCTTTGTGAATTATTGCTGCTGCCCGAAGGTAGATTAATTGCGAAAAATGGTATGTCTCTTGCGCTTATTGACGCGTTAATAATTTGCTGATAATTTTTTTATAATCTGCAGCTCCGCACTCCTTAGAATGCCTAGCCGCTAATCGTCGTTTACACACAAAAATCGTGGAGTTGTAAAAGACAAGGATCCGAAGAAACAAATTTGCTCGTGCAAACTTTTCTGAATCTATCAGTTTTTCCGAGAAAAAAATTAAAAAATGAATAACATAAAATTGTTATCTTCTAACACCGAACCCCCCAATTATCCTATCTCGCTAGTTTTCTCTTCAATTTTCCCATTTTATGAAAACACTCGCCGTCTATCTATTATTATCAACTGTCTGCGTGCCGACACGCCTGCTTTCCCACGCGGTTTGACTGATGAAGACTGGATAGCACCGAGGCTCGAAGCTCTGGAAAATAAATAGCGACATTGACTTACCGTTCACTTTAAATGCGAATAAACAGATCTTTCGATAAAATACGCGGAAGTAAACTTGATTAACGTCCAGCAAAACTGAAGAGATCTTATCCTTAAAAGCTATATACTTGAGATATTAAAAAAAATCTGTCCATATATTTAGTAAATCATCCTTGAACGGAGTTTATGAAGTAAAGCTACGATACCACTGCACTCTTGAAAAGATCGTACAATAGGTATTATAAGACTTAATGCACATAATTAATAGCCCTTTAAAAGCAAGCAATAGTCAAGTCGTTTTCACTCACCTCGTGAATGATCATACAACAATGTTGCATTGTTTAAACAGACGGCAAAATTATGGTGGTGGATCGATCGGGCAAGCAGTTCCGTTTGCAAGAGGTGTGGTGGTTGCACTCATGTCTTACTAACGCGACCGAGATGATAAACTCCGTGTACGCGCTGCAGCTTCTATTGTGGATCTCCTGTATGTCCTTCAATACACTTACACGCATCTATACGATCAATGATAACGGCGCGGTCTCGCAACCCCTGCTGATGGTGAGGGAAATTTTATTGGTGTCTGCTTGCGTGACAAATCTGCTGATCATTACCATTACCTGTCACATGACTGCGACTCAAGTACGTTGATCTATTCTCGAGAATCTCTCATCTAGTCTCTGATTGACGAGTTTATCTCTTTTTCCCTTGTTTTTTTTTCCAAAGGCTAATCGCGTTGGCAAGATCGCTTTCACACCGTCGTCGGCCATTCTGTCGAAGAGAAGTTTTACACAGGTAAAAAATTCTGTTAATTTTGTTTATTCAAATTCTAATCTTTCACGAAATATCCATTTTGCTTAATATCCTTAATTTGAATCAATCCGATCAATTGAACTGAATTGATTACATAATAATTAATCCAATTGATTAAATTTCACAATTAAACAAAAAAGGTGGTATGAATAACGTCCCACCATACGCGTTCAAGTACTTGAGAAAATGGAACATTTTTTCATATAACGCTATGCCTCAGAGTTAAACTGCTAACCTTTTCTACTAAATATGAATTAAAAGAGATAATTGTTAAATAATTGTGCAGGATTGTAGTATGGAAGCTGTGACTTACTTCCAACTACAGCAAGTGCACTTCTTTGCCTTTCACGGAATCATACGTATTGATCTTCCATTGCTTCTTTCGGTGAGTTCCGAAGAAAATAGTATGTAAATCAATATTGGTAACAAAATAAAATATGGATATACTTTTACATGATATCTACCAAAAAAAAGACCAGAAATCGTCCAGAAACATTGTAGTTTGTGCTTGGAACGTTCATTTAAATCTGTCGCTGCATCGATACGAAAATTCCTCGTGTTTTCACAATTTTCATTCGTTACTTTCACAGATAGCCTCCGGTATAACTACGTATCTGGTGATCCTTCATACCGCGAACGTTTAGCGACAGTCCCAGAGAGATCCTCAATGCGCTGCAACCGCGCATTTGATCGATCGGTTTATCGTTCTATCAAATGTATCCTCATCTTTCCTCGCGCCTTTACGGATTAGCTCGAGGGGAAGAGCCACGGAGATCTGCAAAAGGTAAAGGGATACAAATGATATTTAGATTAATTTTTACCATCGCACACTACGCAGACAAAGCGTGGTGAGAAATAAGGTATTTGTTTGTAACAGAGTATCCATGAAATTCGTCATTTTGTGTTAATTAAGAGAACACGTCGTCGCTACAAGCGGTGCGTTTTTACAGATCGAACACGGCAGTACAACCGACGAGTAAAGATGATGGATGTTGAAGAAGTGCCGGCCTATTATATCTTCCAGTGTACAATTATTGTCAAGTACATTAAAGACTATAAAATTATTGTTTAAAATATTTTTTCCGTATCTTTTACCACGTTGGCTCACTCAGAAAAACAATCGGTTTTAATTTTAAGGAACGTTTCAGCCTCTAAAAATAAAATTGAACAAAGTTATCGTTGTGTATCTCCGCTGGCGTTAGGGCGCGAAAGTGGAGTGGACAAGAGATAATAGTCGACCTATTGAAAATCGAGCTGAAAGTTGCAAAATTAAATCCAAGCAGTGTTTTTAGCGACGTGGTTGAGAGAGAAATTGCTTCAAAATACATTATACTGATTTGCAATTTATAAAAAGTGCAAACCTTGAATTTTCACATCTTGTTTTTAAAATAATTTTTAAGATTATTAGCACAGGTATATGAGCAAATTTTCAAGTCGGACTCTTTTTCTTTAAGTTGCCAATATATTTTAAATTACAAAACGTTCCTTTCAACTTCTCGCGCTCTACTTCTGCGCAGTAATAAGACGATATATTATCACTTTATTTGCATGAACATTCAAAATGCAAAACTGAGCAATTTGTAAATGAAAGACATAATTTCTTCTCGTGCCAAATATAGCACGTGCGTAAGCACGATGCAGCATATTATCACATTTAATTTTCTTCATAACGCTTGCATCTTATGGACGACGAAGACTGGAACCAAATGTTAATCTATACTTATAGGCAATAAAGTAACGAATTGTTATCTGTGGAACAGATAATACAGGGAAAAAGTGTTGACGCATTGTTTTATTTCCCTTCCTTTTTCTTCTTCAGATACTTTCTACACAATATCTAAAATCACCTTTCTACATTCTTCCAGAATTAAAATGTTGCACGAGAAAGCAACATTTCGAGTAAATAAATTTGCGGATAACTCGCTAATTAATTAAAGTTTGCCCTAAATTATGCTGAAATAAAGATTTCAAATATGCGACATCTTTATGTTTGTAATTAACAAGTAAAAATTGCGCTGATTTTTGACAGATATATTCTCTCGATTACTGGATTGTGATTAAACCAACAACGAAAGACATTATTTCAAGCGGTATGCATAAAGAAGATAATCATAATTTTGCGCAAATGTTTTGGAAATAGTCCAAATTGTGGACGCGACAGAATTATCTACACGCATATCTAACGTTAGTCGAGAAAAGATCACGAGCCATTTGCATTTGTATTCGGAATGTTCCTTTGTAGTTTTATTAACGCTTTCTTACCGAATATCGTGACGCACAGTGTCACGTATTTCGGCGATACTGGTCTAAGTCTGTCGCTCATGTAACACATTACATTTCTACTTACACCGTTTACACGTTCGAGATTTTAATGATAATCAACGACATTGTATTAGATTGTTTACGTATTACCGTTTACGTATCAGCTTACAACGGTGTGGGTCAATCGTGCTGCGCGCATCTGTTTGAAATTTATGTCGAGGTAAAGAATCTATTTCGAGATTGATCATCAAAATCGATAGCCTCGCGACATACGATTGCTTTTGATAAAACGAATAAAAAGGCAGATTCTTTGTTGTGTATAAAAAATATAATACATGTGTGGAAAACTTATAGAGAAAGAAAGGTAACGTTTCTTATATTGTGCAGAGTACGTTATTTCACAAAAGAAGTTAATTTCGTAGGAAAACGAGAACTTGCGGATTGGAAAAATTTTATAATTATATATTTAGAAAGAAGATTATTTCAATTTAGGCAAAATTCTACATAGACAATTAAGTATTATGTTTCATTAGCTATAAACAAAAAATATTAAAATATTTACATTTAGAACAATTTGCATCTGCCAACTTATTTATAATAAACAACAGTCATAACATGTATATTGCAAGATGTCAGCTGCTTTAACTTCTTAAGCTTTCATTCCAATTTATTCTTTTTACAATATTCTTTTATAATTTTTTTTATTAGCAAATATGAAAAAAAACCGTGGAGTTGATGAAAGGAGGCGTTTATAAAACCGAACTTCAGCAGTGTCTCTCAAATACTGGCCCGACATAATTGTACGTACACTGTCGGATACGAGCACCGCGGGAATTTCTACACAAGCGCCCAAAGGAAATAAAGACTGCCGCTAAAGACAGTCTCGTCCGTGCGTCCGCTCCGACCACGATTCGAACTGATGCTGCGACCCCGGGCGGGTAGTGCGGGCACACCAAGTGCTACCACCGCGAATGCTTATCCTCGCGTCAAGCTCGAGGCCAATAAAAGACATTCTGTTAACGTGAAGTGTCGAAACTGCGAAAAAGTTTGACCGCATTGTGCGCAATTGTAAAAAAAAATCCCGGCCTGTATGTCGCTACCGCCGTGACGAGCCCGCGATATTGCCGTGAAAACTTGTTCTTCGGGAAAAAAAAGTCGTTGAAGCGGGTTTCTGCCACTCGAGTCGAGGCTCGCGTCGCAAAAATTCCAACTTCTATCGTGAAACGATCTCGATTATTTGAGGCTACCGCTGTTACTTTCTTATACTTTAATATTCATTCGGAATCTGGTCGTATAATAAGAGCGCACGAGGCTCACAATGACGGCGAACAATACCACGTCGAAGATGATCGAGATACTGTGGGAGTTTTACGATTACTTTCACGGAAGCGACAAGGACTACCTGTTGATTGTTCTTTATGCACCGACCGTATTCGTCGGCGTGATAGCAAACATTTTTGTGATCATAATGGTCTGCAAGTTTCATTTAAAGAGGTATGTAATATGCCGCGTGTGTGCGGCGTTCTTCATTAAGTTCAGAGTGTGCTGATTACAAATCACCTAATGCCTGATGTTATGAGTGAAAAGACGAAGAAGAGCGCGAAATTAGCGTCCGCGTCTCTCTCTCTTTTAAAGTTTTATATTTTTTATTGAGTTATATTGCGCTGGGTTGCACTTTTTGGCGGACTTTCTCGTTGCTGCGGTTTTTCGAATCTTTTGAAATACAAATGAAACAAAGAGCGGCATCAATCACCTGCGTTAGGAATGTTTTATCACGTCGGGGACTAAATTTGCATTGAAATCTCCGAAGTAAGCAATACAGTGCCGGTAACCGATTCTATCAGGTAACAAAATTGAAAAGCAGACAACGCGAGATAGTTTCCCCGATGGCTCATTGTGATCTTACTGTGTATGCGACTTCCTGGGTACTTCTCGCGTGGGAGCGTGAATTTCTGGATGAAAAATAATCGGAGAGCTACTACCGGCAGCTGCTACATACGTTCGTCCATTATGAATGCATCGCGGATGGTTTATTTGCATGATACGGTGCTACGCCGCGTATATAATCCGGAAATAAGCGACCGACGGATATATGCAGCCACGTGAAATACCTGAGCAGTTACGAGCTCTGCGCCAAAACATATATATTTTTCATTAGAGCAATAATCCGCATCTCCTTCAAGCTGCAGCTTGACGATTAATGTTTCTACCGAATCCAGCACGAATATAGTTTCGAGGATTCTAACGCCGTTCACTCAAACAAATTGCACCAATTTAACTGTTATCGAAAAATATATGTTTAATAAACTTTTGGAAAAGTTAAAGGGACGAAAAGTGAGTTAAGCTAAAGTTAAAGTTACATGATATTGGTGCAACCGAGCCTAAGTCTATTATCTTTTTTTTATGTAATGAATTAATTCATTTCTTTAAGTTTAGCAACAGATAATTATTTTATTAATATTATTATAATAGGAAATATCTTATTCTTCAAATTTATTAATGTATATTTAACATAAATTTATAAATATTTAAATAAACCGCACGAGAGAGAGAGAGCTCGAGAAAGAAAGAGAGCTCTGTTTATATGTGAAAATAAAGACACAATGTTTTTGCAGCGTTACAAATTATTTTGTGATTAATCTATCCGTGGCTGATTTGTTGGTTGCCACAATATGTATGCCGATGACGATCAGCCACGAAATATCGTCATCATGGAATTACAGTGAATTCTTATGTAAACTGACGTCTTACCTTCAAAGTACGTATTTTTACAATGATTCAATCTAATTGCATTTCAAATATTATTATTTGCACGTATTTTATTTAATTTTTGTTTTTTTCAGTTTATTAGATTTAATTTTGTCTCACTAAACCCGAAGATAGGTCGAAACGTTTAATGATTAATTTATGAATTTAATAAAAAGTTCCATATTGGACATTTTTGCATGAATACCTGCGTTTGGCTCGCATTGGCCTTCTTCTCCCCATCAATTTATTTCATATTATTCGATAATATTGTAAAGATATCGATGACTCGCAACTCGTAATATTTTCTATATTATTTTAAGCTATCTATATATTGTAAACCAAAATAATTACTCGATTAAAATGGAAAATTATATATACGTGACATCAAAATGCACATAGATAATATATTGTATATTTTTCCTACGTCACATATATAAATTTGTCAACCGCATAATTGTGTTTGCAACAGGTGTGAGCGTTACCGCTTCGATATACACTATTATGGCTATGAGCATCGATAGATACCTGGCTATAAGGAATCCCATGATTCTTCGCTGTGTATGTAATCATAGGAATATCATTCTCGTTATCGTAACTATTTGGGTGACGTCCTTGGCTTTCTTTATTACGATCTACGAAGCGGTAAGTCTAAATTGGCATCAATTTATTGTGCTGATTAATGACGAACTGTCGAAACTAATCGAACCGGTAAGAACAAGAATTAAAGGACACGTAGGCCGAAATTGAGTTAACAATATGTCCTTATTCTAGTAAAACTTTTTCATTTATTCAAGTAATATTATTCAAGTAAAACTGAAATGTCAAAAAAATTTTGGAATCAATACTTCAGGGAGTTTCTTTTCAGAGCAAAGTACCATGAAATACTGAAAAATTCCTGTTATGCTTATAAGCTTCTTTGTTTTTCACAAATATGTCTATGAGTTTGTCACATCATACCCTTTCTGTTCCAATCGATTTAATTGATGAGAATGATTACATTAATACTTGCCGCCGCTATTATGAGTTTCGTCCCTTATCCGCAGATGAGATTCCACAACCCGATGGCGGATCTCATCAATAAGACTTTTGACTTGATGATGGCAAATGAGAATTTCTCGCCCAATACCATCTACCCGACACCACCAGACTTCTACATGTGTACGGAGGATTTCGCGCCCCTAGGAATCCGACGAGACATTTTTGGGAGCGTGCATTTCCTATTCTCCACCGCTATTCCATGTAAATTTATAGTTAAATGTACTTTATTGTCCCTCTAGTATCCTCCCCTTACGGAAATGTAAGCGAAATAATTATTTACTTACAAATAATTACTAGAAAATTATATTGTGCGTCAGTAATTTCTAATGATTCAATTGCTGAATTCTAGTAATTATTCAGTGCTTCCTTCGTTTTCAGTGTATACATTTCCGTAAGGGTTGTTGAGAACTTCCATCGTACATTTTCACGTAACATACATATCGCTTGTATACATAAATCTTAATTTAAAATCTAAATTTAAATTTAACTACACATACATGCGCTTGTTTATGCGTCTTCCGTTTCAGTCGTTTCTATACACAATGCCTTCGTAAATAAAAGCAATTAAAGTGGAATTAACTCATTATCCACGTGCTAATAACTAAACAAGAGTAGCCTACATTATTTTTTTGGATGATTCTCATACGTTTATTCTTGCATGAACACGCGAAATCCGTATTTTACAGAATTATCTGTCTTTGTTTACACCTTCCTTTCCTTCACTCGTTTTCACATTATGTGTTTAGGTCTCGTTGTATTTCTGGCCTACTCGATGATTGGCTTCACTCTTTGGTCCAGGAGGCCACCCTTTGACTGCGATAACAGGGAAAGTGCCAGTTCGCGACAGGTCAATTCAATATAAATTTTTTTTTAATTTAGTAATTAAATTTGCAATTATTTTCTAGAATTTTCCTAAAACGCTCGAGTCAATACATTTTTTCCTTACATTTCCAATTAATTGATGTATTGATAAATAAAAAGTGAAAATAAAAACGACAGTATCGTACGTATATTCCGATAATTTGGAACTTATTTAGTGCTCAGTGTACTAAACCCTTGCGGGATCCATTAGGTCTGCGATAAATTCCGTTCTAAATAATTTAATAAGCGCGCTGATGTGTTCATAGGGCTTCAGATTGCGACATGACAGAAAACGAGTTGCCTTGATATTACTATTCCTTGCCATACTCTTCGCTCTGTGCTGGCTGCCGTATAACATTGTCAAGTGTTTGATCGATCTCAACGTTATCGGTAAGCAGTTACTATTTTCTCAAGATAACATTTTGTAGCCTAAATATTTCAATCACGAGTACTCGACACACTTCCACTTCCTAACTACAGTGAATTTTGTAATGAGTGTTCAACAATAAGACTATACAGCCTTTTCCATATTGCGATAAGACGTAATAAATGTTAAATGTTAAATAATTCGTACTAATTTATTTTAACCAATTTCCTATGCTCGCAGATATAACGATATCGAACGGCAACACGTTGAAATACTTCCTGTTTCTGGGACATGCAAACAGCACTCTAAACCCCGTGGTCTACTGCTGGATGACGCGAGGTTTTCGCCAAAATCTCGCCAAAGTTTTACATTGCGTCTCTAGTGATATATCGCACCATAATCCCTCCAGAAGAGTAAGTCAATTATATATACGTATCTTTTAATAAATATATCACAATTTACTATAAATTCTCTAGAGATAAACGCTTAATTACACAAAATTATAATTTGCATTGAAGAGGCGTGTTTAATAATAATTAATAATAATAATTAACATAATATTGTAATTTTATATAGCGACACGCTTCTCTACTAAATTACTCACTAATAATATTCCTTAGTAATAAATCCATAAATAATATTTGTCATATTTTGGACTTGGAAAATTTTTATATTTTCTGTTAACGTTAACATTATTTCCTCGTCTTACTCTATTGTTACTATAAATATTTCAGAATTTATTTCATGTACCTTTCTAAATAATTTACTCACCCTATTTCTTCTACAGACGCACTGTCAAAAAACTTTTTTTTAAAATACTGTCTGACACGTATTCCAGATTAGATATAAGATTCGATTACACTTGCTCGTGTCGTGACAAAAATTGTATGAGAATCGCTCCTTTCATAATGTTGCAGAACGCAATGACGATCGCCGACGATAACGTGCAGCACATTCCGATATACTTGCGAAGAGTACCTAGAACGCGCAAACACGCTATTCTACGACGAAAATGGCTTGTATCATTTAGAAACAACATCAACAGACCGCATCAACATCGAGACATCGAGCTGAAAAAGACGTATCATCTGAGCGAGCAGATCGAGCCACTGAAAAATGACGTTAAAAAGGATCAGCAGCAGAGTAAAGACATAAATGAACTGAAGACCAACCAGCCAGAATCGATCACCTTATGCACTATGGACGGACGATATCTGTAACTGCTAGTCTGCTACTTCCGGGGATGAGTTTGTCAGCTATCAATTGCTTCCCAGAGTGAAGACACAAATGAATTGAAGACCAGCCGGTCGGAGTCGACCACCTTATGTGCTACGGGCGACGTCTGTAACTGCTCCTACTGGTTTTACTTCCGGGGATGAATATTTGTCAGCTATCAATTGTTTTCCACCTAATAAAGAAAAGGATTTCTCTCCCTTTTTTTTATTAAAACTTTATTCTCACAATATGTATAGCACGCAACGAGTCCGAGCGCTGTCGATCTCCGCCGCACAAAGACATTACGACACAATGTATGATACAATGAGATTTATACACTTGTAATCGATGACGGATACCTGCTAGTGTGCGTGCGAGTATGTGTGTATGCGTGTGTGTCGCGTACGTGTCCATATAGTCCATATAAATAAAATATCATAGAAAAATATGTATGCTCCGCTGTATGGCCCCACATGAGTCGCATCGCTTACGTCCTAAGCTCCTACGTTCTTCTTCGTATTCCCACGGGACGATCTCTGCAGTCCCCGTGCAATTTTCATCCTTTACTTCGTTTCCGCTGTTTGTCGAAGTTGACGTGTACTTCCCTTGCCATCAAAAGACATTCTCGGTTTCTTATATATAATTTCGCTTATTGCATTTTCATTGTAGAAAAAAAGGAGACATCACGCTCATCTCCCACTTGCCTCTTCGATATCTCTATATGGTATAAAATGTAATCGTAATATGAGGTAGTCATAGTAATCTCAACAATCATACCCGCTTACAAAGTCCGATGTTTGTAAAGTCGATTGTGACTGACATCCCGGTTCTTCCCGTGGGAACTCGAAAGCCAAAATATTGATAGCGTTTACTTGGTGTAAAATTTGTTTATTTACTCAGGAACCTTGTATCATTCGCGTGAGGCAACTCGCTTCCTGCACAAGAATGAATAAGCGAACTTTGGGGTAATCTACAACGACCGTCTATTTCTTATCCTGGAATCTTTAACAAAAATTTTCTTTCAGTTTTTCTTTTGTAAGTTATCGTTTGCATTGCAGCAAGCTATAACACGAATATATATAAAAAAAAATTGTCTATCAAGTATAAATTATGTAATCGCTACAAGATGTTTGCATTGCAGTAAACTACAAGACGGATGTATTAAAAAACTGCCAATCACATGCGAGTTATACATGTAATTACAAAATGGATTTAAAAGAAATGCACATTAGTGTGATACTCTGTAAAAGTATTGCATGTTTAGTGTCCGCATCGACCTAAGTTGAGAAAATTCCGCCTGCGAACTTCGAGGTGCTCGGCCGCATCGTCCCGAGAAAGATTCTCGCTGAAAAGAACTCGCGTGCACGATTGGTTTGCGCGTCTCATCGAGAAGCGATCGTCACTATCTGATCATTCATCTTCTACCAACCGCACACTCACCACCCTATAGTCCCGTTACAGAGATCCTTGTAAACCGACTCCGCGATCACGCCGTGACTCTGGCTGTGACTGTTCAGGAATCTCGACTTGTCGCACATCGTCGACGATCTCCTCTGAACGACGTGGCCGGCGTCGAAGCTGTGCTTCGCGTGTATACCTTGGTCGCGCACCGCGCTCTTGACGCGACTGTTGGTCGTCGCTGCGTCCGCAACGGCGAACGATCTGTCGACAGGGTTGTCCCTGCCGCGGCAAAATGTGCGATTTCGCGCCCGTGAATGCTGCTGCACCAGCAACGGCGCCGTCTGATTCAGGTAGTTTTGAATGGCCTGTGGATGGTAGCTGACGTACGATTCCGGACTGTCGACTCCACCCCCCGCGGTCCTGACGTCTCGAGTTCTGACAATGGTCCTCGTGACGTTGCTGGTCTGTCTGATACTGTTCGGACTGTCACTGATCCTGATCAGTTTCGCCGGCATCGTTTTAGGCCGACGATCATCGCCACGGCAATTAGCCGACGTGGAAGCGAAGGACCTCGGTGCCTGTGCCATGATTTGTTGTCTACAGGCTCTTCGTGGCTTGGCGCGTTGTGCCGTTGCTGCTAATTGCTGGTTCGATCTGCCTCCGAACTGAAATTTAAACAATTCCGTGGGCACGATGGAATTTCGATCGTGAACCAATTGCGTCAATTGCGATCTTGATGCATGCCGATCAGCGGGTTGGACAAGAGTGCAGAAAAATAATTCTTTACATACACGATGAAGACTGCGGAGGATTTTTATCGATGTGCTTAACCCCGCGATAATGGCGCGCCATTGAGAAGTGCAGCAGCATTTTTATTTTGTGTAATAAAATGATTCGCAGTTGCAGTTGACTTTATAAAATCTCTTTTATTACTTTATTCTTAATTGATTAACTTTTTAATTATTTTTCTTATCGAGATAATAAATGACCTGGCCGAATTACGCGGCACTTGCCATTACGGCGGGGCTAACAATTGTTCCCAAGCGCGCGTATGTGCGTGTGTGTCGAATGCGTGCACAAATTAAAGTTGAACGCAATCTACTAGGTGACGCATAGAATGGGTGGTAACAGTACCTACTAAACGAAAATCCCACACGACATGCAGCCTGTAATAACAAAATTTACCGTTTATCCTCCTGCGTAAGGTGACTTTTGAGAAGGGAGGCGCCGGAGCAACCGTGGGAAGTGTCAAGTAAATGAAAATATATTATGTTACGCTCACCATAGACATCTGATCCGATTGAATGGAACACTGGGACTTCGACAGCTGCGAATTATGCTGCTGGTTAAAGTAGAAGCAACTTTTGGCCGCTGCCGGGGGTACGTTTCCGTTCGACAAGTTGCAAGCGTATTGTGTCGCCACGTTCCTAACTGTTAATTGCAAACGCAAGTGGTTGAACTTTGTTGGAAACTGAATTTTACACTGAGAATAACGATTCCCGATAAACTGGACTTTCGATTTCACAAGCGTACTAATTAATTAATTTCTATGTTTACCAGCAAAACTTCAAATCGATTGAGAAGATATTATTGCAAAATTATTCTTACCATTGTGCCGGATATTTGTAAAGGTCTCCTGTGCCGGCACCTCTACGGGATTGTTCACCGTCTGCGTTCTTGTAACACCGCGCGCAGTATTGTCATCTTGAGATGGCCTGATTGTCTTCTTATTTGGCAATGACGAGCACGCTAAAAATAAAATAATTTGAGAATTAAGTAAAAATTGATAGACTCAAGTCGCGGAAGATAAAGGAATCTTGTATAATACATTCCTCTCACCGACAATTGTGTCGCCTTGGCCAATCACTAGATTACTCTTACTAGTTTCCTTTCTAATGCTTTCAGACAATCGCCGTAGTCTGGATTTTGACCTGTAAAAATGTGTTGGCAGGGGAAAAACTGTTAGTACAAAATACTTGATTCGACTTCTGTTAGTACCAAATTTTGTTAAAATTATTTTTTACAATGAAAAAGACTCGTATTATATTTTGATAATGCAATACAATCTCCATTGCAGTAATAATTGCTGGCTGCGTGAATTAGTATGCCTACATATTTTTATGTTTCCGATGCTTTTCATCCATCATCGCGTACAGTTTATTTCTATATTCATCGACCGAGAGCTGCACATCATCACTCAATAGCGGTACAACGCTGGAACCCCTCTCCGGTTCGTTTCCCCGTTTGTGAAAACTATTGAGAAGGAAATTTAATATATAATTTTATCTTCATTAATCTTTTAAGTGTAATTTAGATGTCAATTTCACTGTAAATTTTTTAACTTTTCAAATAAAAATATAAAGTATGACATGGATAAACACAAAATGCGAAATTTTCACGAAATAAGTTTGAATTCTACCGGTGAACTTACAGAATTAAAGGAAATCCACGACTAATTCCTCAACAAATTTAATTTTACAAAATCAATTTGTTTCTAAATCTATCCTACTCCCTATAAAATTATTATAAAAACACTCACTCGACGACGTACGGATGCTCTAGCGCTTCGACTGCGGTAAACCGTTGTGTGGGGTTAAAGACTATCAAATTGCTGATAAGATCCAAGGCTTTCTCCGACACTTCCGGCAATAATTCTTTCAAAGCCCGTCTGGGTCTGTTGGGCATCTTTTCCAACAAATTTGTCCCATAACCGGCGCTGATTGATATCAGATCTGAAAAATCATCGAATAGATACAGTCACATTAGTTTTCTCCCTTTTCTCTTCAGAACGGTTATAAAAAAAAAAGATTACCTTCGTCCGTCGGTGGCGGCAAAGTTGCCATTATTCTCTCGACTTGGTTTATTGTCGACGAGCCAGGAAAGAGTGGCTTCCCAAGCAGCATTTCGCCGAGAATGCAGCCTAAGGACCACATGTCTATCCCCTTTGTGTACCTGAAAATATTCATATTGTCGTAGACGATCGAATCAAGAGACATTGAAGTCCACGCGTTTGTAATACAAAAATAAGCGACAATACATTTTATAATATTAAAACTCTGAATGAATTGTTATAGATAAATTGTATTTTTTCATTTATTTGTTTAATACGTTTCGACCCTACTCTCTGATCAAATAATACTAAGTGAGCCATCGTCGTCACATAAGACAGAGTCGAATCATAAAAATACGGCTCGAAACGCTGTATTAAACAAATAAATGAATACGAGTTTCCCGTCTTAATATTTCAATTCTATTACGATTCCAGTTGAAATACGACGTTTCATAACGGTGTCCCAGCTTAATTAAATAAACGTGTACCTTTTTGAAGCAATGAGAATTTCGGGGGCGCGATACCATCGAGTGGCGACGTAGTCCGTCAGAGTTGGATCACTACCCGCCTCACCGTCACCCTCACCGATTTGCGTAACCGAGCGTGCCAAACCGAAGTCCGCGATTTTGCAATGGCATTGCGCGTTCAGAAGTATGTTGGACGGCTGCAATAAAAGAATAGCGCAAACTCGACATAATAGGACGGCGTGTTTCTCCGCCACGAATAAATGGAATACACTGAACAGTTGATATGAAATAGACACCCCAGGCAGAAAAGAAAAGAAAATTCCTTTTAAATTCCCGAATTATAGAATAACTTCTCTTTTGTTTTCATCCTTTGGAATTCATTTTGAACAGATTACGTTAATTTATAAAGAATTTTAAGAAGCGAATCTTTTCCGAGTTTAACAATTGCCTGTGCTACTTGGAACAAGAACTAAAGGAACTTGAATAAATTGTCTTTTTCACCTCAAATGTATATACAAAAAAGTATCCTGCGCATTTACGTGAGTCAGGAAAAACTGAGAACTAAGATTATGGTCTAAAGTTTTCTAGAAATGTTTGTTTCTTTTTTAAGCAATCGAAGAATTACAAGACTTTTTAAGCGCTTTCAGATTACAGGGCTCAGCATCACCTTCAAGTCTCGGTGGATAACGTTTCCCGAGTGTATGTACTTGATCGCCTTAAAAAGTTGGTACATAATGAAGACCTTGTGGATGTCCTTGAGGATGTTGCCCCGCTTGATGACGTTGTGAAGATCGGTTTCTGGGGAAACGGGCCGAAACGTGTTTCAGGCCAAAAGTCTGAGAATCGGCGCACATGGCGTGACCTTCGTGTGCGTATTGTGTGCGAATTCTTCTTCGGACCGGGTAAAACTCACCCATGTACTCGAAAACGAGGTAAATGTCCCGGTCGTTGTCCGCCTTGTGCAGCCCGATCAGCTTTATAATGTTCTCGTGATTGGCGAACGACAGTAAGAACATAATCTCGCGGAACGTACGCTGCGCGTCCGTCTGATTTCTGAAGGCGTCGAAGATCTTCTTCACCGCGACGGTGTCCTTCCTCTTCTTCTCGATCGCCTTCCATACTATACCATAAGCCTACAAGGCGACACGAATTAAATAATACTACTATTATTACAGAGAATCTAGAAAGAAAACGGGGAAATTTTTAAGAACTCCGTGTATTTCTATCAAAACCATGACTTTATAATTTTTTAACAACATTCAAGCAAATGTGCATTAATGTCAACATAAATTGTACAGGCAACTGTTTTACACAAGTCACAATTTTCAGTCTCGCATATCTTGCACGTTTCCAATTTTAATTATATCGATTGCGTCATAAGGGTAAGAAATAGCGCCATGCATAAATATTGCATAAATATCCAATTTGCATTATCACAGTATGAACGGGTGCGCCTCACAACCTGTCATCAGATACACATTATGTAAATAGAAGTTCAACAAAAATTGCCTTGCGGTACCATAATCCGTTTGCCGTCGTTGCGACGGCGACGTTATTGATTGTCTCCAACTTTACTCTTCTTGGCGAAACGGATTATTGATATTCTCAAAACTTAGAAAACATTTACATAGCAGAAGTTACGATCTATTTCTGTGCTATAATATAGGTGTGCTATACACATGCTAGTATTTTTTTATTAGTGATAGTGATAACAATATTTTTTAAACATTTAGTTGAAATAGATTAACAACAAAAACAGTCTAAAATAATGGAAAAAAGATTGTTGGTCAAAGAACTGTAAGACAATTATAAAATAATTTTGACAAAATAACAGAAGAAATTCGTCACAGAAAACTCCAAAACACCAAGAGACGTATATCGAATTATTCAGAGTTCGTTTACCGTCTATTTTGTCCAGAGTTAAAAATTTGATGCTTTCTCAACATCATATTTCTCCTGTACTTTACATATTAATGAGTAATACGGTGCAAATAAAAGTATGATAAAATACAGTCTAACTTTTGGCACGTGTAACAACTTGGAGCAACACATTTTACAATGAATCACACATCATGAAAAAAAAGATGAATTCGCGATCGAGCTCGTTTATCCGTAAAATTTTTTTTCACACGCGAATGAACGGGGGAGAATAATGTGATTACCCCTTTGCCGAGACGTCGCACGATATCGTACTGCTTGCTGATGTGCGCGTCAATCTCGGAGACCTTCTCCGCGGCCTTTTTCCCCGACATCGTTGCGGCAGCGTCGACGGAGCACTCGAGTCGCAGAGGACGCGGTCCCAGGACGAGGGTGAGTCCTCGCACGTGGGTGAGTCTCTCGGGCGAACGCGAAGAGAAGTGCGAACCGGTGCATTCACATCTTCGTACATCGGGCGGGCGACCCCCGGTCGAGGAAATTCTTTTTTTCGCGCGACCCTCGGCACGACAATGCGTGCTTTTGTTTACGGAATTGATGGCAGTTGCCGAGGCGACCGTGTCCACGACTGCCAGCGATGTCGCCCGGGTCGCCCCGCATGGATGTATTGCCTACAAATAGACTGATAGAGCGTGAGTGCATTAAAGAACGCGTGAAAATGTGGTGTAGAAAATCTAATTCCAATTAAAAGTTAATTGAGATAAGGGCTTGATATTTCTTACCATTTAATTTGCAATATATGTACAAAAATATAAAAGAGAGAGAGAGTAGGTTACTATACTGAAATTTAAACATGATATACTGAAATTAAAAATATAATATGAATAAAAATATGTACAATACACGGAGAAAATTTTCTCTTAAAATTTATCCTGGAAATTACGTAATCGTGGGACGACATGGCATTTCGAAGAATTTTATGACTTTTTTAAATTTTACCATACATTTTACTAATAAAATGTGTACCAAGTATAATTATTAGTAAAATATACGGTAAAATTTCAAAAAACTCTTATAAAGTTCTTCACAATGCAATGTTGTCCCACGATTACATGATTTTCACGATAAATTTTAAGAGAAAATTCTCTCCGTGTACAATATTCCTTCATGACATAAAATTACATATGAACATGTAATATGCATACAATAATACATAACTCTTACAATGTAAAACATTAACAAAACAATGTTACACATGTAGCAGTGCCTACTGTGTAACACTTTTTATTAATGTGTAAACGAAAATCAAATTGTAAAGGCAAATCTATCGACCAATTGCAAACAAAAATCTAGCGATTAAAAGGCTATGTGAATCCAATTGAACTGAAGTTTTATTCGATGAAAACAAATTTATCTATAAAGGCCCTCCACCACTCCTACCGATTTCGATCGGCTCTTTTTCGATCCTCTTTTCTTTACAATTTAATTTATTACATTTTTATTATTTATTTCATTTTTCTTACAATCTATTTTACAATGTATACAATATTATAAAAAATATTAATTATACAATACAATATTACACATACAGGGTGAATCAGAGCAGATGTTACAACTTTTTACCATAGGAGATGAATTACCGACCGCAACTGTAGCCAAACCTGGAAAAAATGGAAAAAATCACGTTATACATGTCTGAATAATGTAATATCTAATTGTATCTCGAGAAATATAAGTAGATATTACATGATTGAGACGCATATAACGAGATTTTTTCCATTTTTTCTAGGTTTGGCTACAGTAGCGGTCGGTAATTCATCTCCTATGGTAAAGAGTTGTAACAACTGCTCTGATTCTATAGCGCATAGAAGATCTTCTATGTCTATGTCTGATTCACTCTGTATGTATAACATTTCCTTTGAAATTAGATATCAAACATTCGGTATGCGTATAATAACACAAAATTCTTGCAATGTAAACAATTTTTAAAGAATAAGATTCTTAAATAATCATTGTCTTACCACAGAAAATCAAACTTTTATTGAACAGTTTGCATTACTCACGTAAAATGATAATTTTTAATACGAAATTTTAAATGAAAGACTGCCCGAATTTATTAACGCACTTCTAATAAATACAAACTACTAATATTTTAAAGTAAATAATTACTAAATAATACGCATATACATACATATGTATGTATAATAATACCCGTCTTATTATACGCATCCGATTACATAATTGATTACATTTAAACATTTTCACAAAATGCAATTATTATTATACAGTTTGTAATAAATACACAACAATTATATAATAAAATATGATGTATTACTAAGGTTTATTTTATTTTATAGTTTCTATATTTTATTCCTAGTTTAATAATTGGTTTAGTATAATTTAATTGAGTAATTAAAAATACAATAATAATAAATATAAATACATTTATTATTATGACATTAAAATTATTCTCAATTTGTCGAACTATGTTGTCTAATCTTT
This sequence comes from Vollenhovia emeryi, assembly GCF_000949405.1. Classification (NCBI taxonomy): domain Eukaryota; kingdom Metazoa; phylum Arthropoda; class Insecta; order Hymenoptera; family Formicidae; genus Vollenhovia; species Vollenhovia emeryi. Next base: position 406,121 of record NW_011967199.1, read on the forward strand.
TAAACTATCGAATTATGCCCCCCTGTATTCCTGCCTACCCGAACCCCTATCTTCCGCTATTCCTACCTACCCGTATTTCCAACTATAGTCCTACTTATCCATTTTCTACCTATCCGTATTTCAATATCATGAACCTACAAAGTTTTAATTAATTACGACGGAATTTTGGGGCCTAATTTGGAGTGTAAACACGCGTGATTTTTCAGGGATTCGATTAGGAGTTTAACACGCGCGTGGGATTTTAATTGAGATTTCAATCTCGCGTATATGCGAGAATATACATATAAAGAAGAATAACCCACCCAAAGTTTAACAAATGAAAGGAATGCACTTATTTTGTACATCGCCTTACATACTCCATCACAGTGGTCAATATTGACCACTCGCCGTAGGTCATCTTCGTTGGGCCAGATTGGACCTACCTTTCGTTGCTCCTGGCCATACAGTCTGGTCATTTTGACCAGAGATCAGGAAGGAAGAAAACTCCTTCCATTGTCGGTTTGTTATCGTCACCGACAGATATTACGATTCGAATTATATGAGCGTCGATCGTATCGAAAAATACACGACTACGAGAAGTTAATTACAAAAGAATTTTAATTCGAAAAAACTGCATTAAACTAACTAAATATATATCTACTTTCGTTATTCACTCGAGAGTACTGACCGTTTCTTCTCAATCTTCGAAATTGATAATTCAAAATTTAAGTATAGATACAGAAAAAATTTTACTTCGCGTTACATTAATTTTAATTATATTCCGCGATAAATTAACATTTCTAATATGAATAAAATTTAAAAAAGTACTAATATCTTGAAAATGTTTTTAAAAACCGATCGTGAAACTCGATCGCGAAAACCGATCGCGAATGTGTGAAGATGCGTATGATTATGCATGTTGTTCATGCAAGACGCATCTCGAAAGTATTGCGAAAGACATATCGAATAAATGACGTGAGATCCCAGAATTAAAGAACCTTCCCGCACGATAAGTACTGGTATTGTAATTAGATATTATAGATAATCGATAAACGCCAATAATGCAAAACAATAATTTGCAATGTTTCAGCAATCTCGACAAAATATTTAGAATGTAATGGTGCTCATTGTCGCCGGTAATGAATGACAATAAGTTGCAAACTTATAGTCGACCAACCCAGCAAGAAATTAATTTATTAACAAAAACAACGTTTCGACCAAATTACAGGTCCTTATCAAGTAGAATACACTTATGTTCTACGAAACATCATGAGTTTATTTCGAAAATATTTAGAATCTCACGTCATACATTATTATTTTACTTCACATATCAATATATTGTTCGAAAATGGATAGATTATAAGTGATTAGCTCGACGAATACATCAATAAATGATTCGTCTTATTTTGCGTAATTTCTGTAATGTAGTACAATGATTCTCAACATAAAAAATGAGCTCAACATACTTTGATTTAAAAGCTCTATGAAATTAAACTAGTGAAAACAATTCAAGAATTCATTGAATATCAAGGACAAAATATAAAATTATTTGTAATCTATCCACTTCGTGGTAACGAATCTACAGAAAGTAATCTACGTTCTACGTTCTATGTTCTACTATCTACCATCTACAAGTTGTAGATTCGTTACCTTTATAAATAAAAACCTCACTCACCGATCCGATGCGCAACAGCGGAGTTATATCTGCAACGTAGCTAGTTGATTCTGTAACATAAAAATAAAAAATTTATATTAGAACAGTGTTCAACAAAATCAGCACTGCAAAATTTTTACACGCGTCGAACGTTTTATTCAATTAGATGTGTAAAAAGTTACATCGCGCAAGATTTTCTACAAAAGACCTTCATAGGAATAAATTTTTATCAAATTTTAAATTTCTTCCTGTTTTTAATTATTATTTTTAATTATTAAAAATTATATGGAATTACGATGTACAACAGCTCAATATAATAAACTGGAAAAGAGATTAATTTTGTACGAAATAAAGTAAAATAATTACCCCAAAGTTGCTCCGCCGGTGCCTGATGCCTTTCCCGGGCCTGCTCCTCCACTCAGGTTGTCTTCTCCTCCCATGAGACTCCATCAACACTCGCGAACGCGTAAGAAAAGTACATTTTTTTTCGCGCGATACTATACACTCCCGTTTACAAAGCCCATTTGAAAATATTCAGTCCCGTCAAGTGTGGCCACCGACAGGACTACTTATTTTTCAAATGGGCTTTGACACATGTCTTTAGTGTAATTACTTTAACCGGCACTCCCGAACGCGACACGACACGACGAACCGGCTGCGGTTCGTTTAGATGGACAACGATACGATAACGGAAACTGATAGTCCGTAGCGATGATCCTCAAAATTGGTGCTGAAATTAGAAAAATAAATAAATCAATTAGTATGAAACAGATAATTGATATAACATGCATATTTCCGAGGGCTCGCAATGAGACTCGCTCTCGCCCGCCATAATTCAGAGATCACGAGATTATTACGAGTGCCCACGATTTAGAAAGGAGAGTCCCCTATTATGAGATAGGCTTTTAATGCGAGATAGCAGGTGTTCAACGTTGAAATTCAATCACAAATCTTGTTTCGCGACGATTACACGATCTAACAGTCAATTTTCCGCTAAACAGATTTCACGTTCAAGACCCTGATGAGAATAAAAATTGGAGCGTAAATTGAACGTAAGGGAAGAGTGACACAAGCGTAAACGAAATGTGTAGGAAGCGTAATTTGGAACAGCGAAGCGTAAAAGAAACCTCAAACGCCTCTTCGCTGTTCCAAATTGCGTTTCCTACACATTTCGTTTACGCTTCCGTTACTCTCCTCTTACGTTCGATTTACGCTCCGAATTCTATTTTCACCAGGGGAGCAATAAACTCACGGTGAAACCAACCGATGGTGCTTGTTAATTTAACCGAAATCCTGCTTTCTCGTATTAGAAACTTGTCTCATAATAGGGGACATGCGTACAAATCGTCCGGCGAGTTCGCACGCCAATAATTCGTTGCGAAACGACGTCGAATCGACATCGACACCGTCGAATTGACGTCGATTCGACGTCATTTCGACGTCGATCGACGAATCATTTCTCACTGGGGAGTCGAGCACACGGAACGACGGAGTGAAACAATCCCGCGAGGTGAACGTCAACGCGAGACCAATGCACAAACAGCCGTACTCACCACAGAGTTGCTCCGCCGTTGCCCGATGCCTCCTAAGCCGCCGCCTCCTCTCAGACTTCTCCACTTGGCACTGGCACAACGCGACACTCGCGAAAGAATAACGCCGAAGTAACGCACGACACGGCACTCCCGGCGAAAATACGAGCGGAATCTGGCGAGACGGCTTCGCGCCAAACGACGACGCGGAACGTTCCGGTGGGGAAGGACTCGCGGAGACGCTCGGGGGTCGAGTTTACGTCGCGCGACTGTTCAACTGCACGATAGTAAGCTCACCGCGATTGTGCGTGCAAATCCGTGAAACGCGAACGACCATCGGCACGGGACCGATTCACTGCGTGTCCCACGGCGCCCCTCGAGTGGATCAACATGGAGCCGTTTCCCGGCAGCCACTGCGCGACGCTACCGCGGCGACACTACGCGAGTCGCGTCAACGACGCCGTTGTAGCTCGAGAACAGCGAAACAGGTACGTTACTCACTTCCGAGGAACGAAAACTACGTCCCGCGGCACTCGCGGAATCGATCAGCCCGATCGCGTGGCCGTGGCGTCGATTAACTACGCGGAAAACGATCGCGCACGTCGCCCCGTGGCGCACGTCCCGGCGGCTCGAACGGTAATGCGAAGCGCGAACGACCCCTGACCGAGCGGCGGTCAACGGCGGCGCGGCGGCTCGACGTAAAAACAACTGCCGAGCGACGCGCGGGTGTACAAAACATAAAAACAATTTTAACGAATACTGAAAGATACGCCGTATCTGCTCCGTTGATTTTCACGGATAAAACGGCTATTATTCTGCCTCGGTAAGGGTTGGTCCCTGCGATCGCTTTAGAGAGTCTTTATTTCGATCATTTAAACGAGATTGTTTCTTGGCAAGCGATCGATATATTGTAATTTGTTGTCGTCACTTTACCCGGCGACTCGTGTGTCGTTTTGCGCTTTTCATCTGAAAGCGATAAAATGTTTAACTTGAACCGAGAAAAATTTCAAAGCGCGACGTGAGAGAGATTCGCTCGAGCTCGATTATTGAAAAAGATATTATCGCCGTGGACGCATCGAAACTTACTAATAATAATTTCTATGTGTAGTTTCCTTATAGAATTTCTACGCGTAATATTTATCTCGATATAAATCGCCGTAAGAATCAACAATATTGATTACGGATCGCGACATTTACTCAAACGCCATTGATAAATTATTAATTCTCGCGGGAGACGATCGCGTTGCTTAAAAGATGATCGAAATTCTCGCGGAAAATGATCGCGAGAAGCGACGCGAAGACACGCGCGGAACATCCGCCTCGCTCGACTCTGCCGCGACGACTAATTCGGTACAATAGATTGTTTTCGACCGAGGTGTTTACGACGCTACGTCATTTCTTGGAATTCGGGCTCGGGCTTCGGCGCT
>NW_011967199.1:412230-489811 GCF_000949405.1 Vollenhovia emeryi
TCGGCGCTCGGCAAAACAATACGTCACGGCAGTCACGCCGTACGCGAAAGATCGTTCACGTGTTCGCCACAAGGTCGGGAAGAAACCGCGATCGGTCTCTGCGAATAATCGAGCAATCGATATCATGTGATCGCTGAATCCTCGCGATTTGCCATCGATGCTCGGTTAACTTTCGAAACAGATATTTCGCGCGGTTCATATATGAGATCTGTACGTCCAAAAATCAAAGCGCTAGCTGACTTGAAATTACTTCTTTATTGCGATAATTACGGACGATATTGTTTCTTTAATTAAACGATGCTCGTATTCGGACACATCTCGTAGCGTCGCATTGAATCTCTCGTCGCCTCGAGTATAATTTGTTGGCTTTTTCTAAGTTGAAAGCGCGAAGTAATACACGAAACATTGAATCGAGTGCTTTAACTAACATTTGTCGATGATTTATTAATACTACTAGTTATTTTTTACGGAATTTATGATTAAAAATACACACGCGACATTGAATTTTTAATTATTTTCGGACGATTGTGTCTCGATTAACCGTTAACTCAGTTGCGTTTATTGTACGGTGTCGACGTTAAAATGTATAATTTTCAAGTTTTTCGTTTATTAACGGAAATGTATAGTCTTAAAACGTTTCTTTTATTAACGGAATCATACGAGTGCTGGCCAGAACGCAGAACTTTCGAGTCGAATTTCATCGCGACACGTTTAATTGAAGATTTAAATGTCAATTAATCTTGTCCGTGCTCAATTATATTGTAATATTTACCCATCGACAGTTAGACATTTATACATCGGCGATTTCTGTCGATTAAAATTCGTACCATCTAATAAACTTACAAGCAACACCGAGTGCAAATTGCGTATAGAAACTATTTTTAAAAAAAAACGTTCATTTCCGGTCAAGTGTGAGTGAATGGTCTGATTTTATCCCCTGAAATTCACCTTTGCCAAACAGATGCCTATTTTATCGATCCTGTTTCATCGACCGTCACCGAGATCCATGAAACGAAAATGGCGTCGCAGTCGAAACTCGAAATAACAACACTACTCTCCGGCGATTCTTCCGTAGCGTGAAGCAGCGTGAAGACGTACTGATACACAATAGTTGATACTTATTGTGTTGCAAATACACCGATTGCAAAATGCCTGCGCAAGAAGTGGCGGTGCCGCAGCCGCCGGCCACCGAGGGCGAGGAGAACAACGTTCCCTCGTCGCAGCCGATCGTGGGCATCATTTATCCGCCGCCTGAGGTTAGGAGTATCCTTTGCCAAACACGTAATGCGTCCAACGAATGTTCAGGCTGCGAAGAGAACGGCCGTGGGAAGTGTATTTTATGTGCGACACGCGTTGCATTTTGTGTGCAACACGTGTATCTCGTATACGCGATACGCCAACCGAGCTTGGTGCGACATCCGGCGTGCAACAGTCCCAGTTTATCTGTTCTTCCTTATGCAGAAATTCAGATATCGTTGACAAGACCGCCAGCTTCGTGGCCAGGAACGGGCCGGAATTCGAGTCCAGGATCAGGCAGAACGAACTGGGCAATCCAAAGTTCAATTTCTTGAACTTCGGCGATCCATATCACGCTTACTATCAGCACAAGGTAAAGGAATTCAAGGAGGGGAAAGGCCAGGAGCCCACGGTAGGCTCGGCCCCCGGGAAGACTGTCAATCTCACTGCGCACCAAAAGCAGCAGGAAATACTCAAGCAAGTCGAGCAACCGTTTGTACCCAAGGATCCGCCGACCGAGTTTGAATTTATCGCGGATCCTCCGTCTATATCCGCCTTAGATCTGTATGTAGTAATCTTTATGCGTAGCTAACTAATATTTTACATTTTAATAAGCAAAGTACAACTTCCCTTTCAGAGACATCGTGAAGCTGACCGCTCAATTTGTCGCGCGTAATGGAAGACAGTTCTTGACCAACTTGATGAATCGCGAGCAAAGGAATTTCCAGTTTGATTTTCTACGCCCTCAGCATTCCTTATTTCAGTACTTCACTAAGCTCTTGGAGCAGTACACCAAGGTAGATGAAAAACAGCGATCCCGTTTCAGAATCGATATAAACTTGTTTGAAGAGAGCAAGAGATTCTAATGCACTCTATGCCTTTGTAGGTATTGATTCCACCGAAAGATTTGTTGCCCCGTCTCAAGAATGAAGCGTTCAATATGGATAAGATTTTGGAGCAAGTAAAATACCGCGCCGAGTACTTGAAGTATCAGGAGGCACAGAGGCGTAAGGAGGAGGAGGAATTGGAAAGGGAGAGGGTCGCCTACGCGCAGATTGACTGGCATGACTTTGTCGTAGTTGAGACTGTGGACTATCAACAATTTGAAGTCGGTAATTTCCCAGCGCCGACTACGCCCGACGAGGTTGGCGCACGCGTCCTCATGCAGGTTTGATCTCTCTTTTTTTTGTACTGTTAAAAATTTTATTTCGTCGATCAAAATACTGTGTCGTATGGTAGTTAAGTGAAATACATCGGTTAAAAATATTTATAGGAACGTATAGAGGATGGTGAAGACGTGGAGATGCAAATCGACAGTGACGCGGAGGATGAGGCGCAAACTCGTGCAGACGGCGAGAAAGGTGATCGTGCGAAAGATAATAATCAAGTAAGTGTATGCCGTTATCTGTTGCGCACAATATCGATTTGATATGAATGTTTGTATTGCAATGTGAAACTTAATCTTTCCAGGTGCAAGATATGGAGGAAGATTCTAGCGATGAGGATGATGTGTCTCCACCGGGTGACACTCACAGATCTAAAGAGCCCAAGCTGCGGGAAACGAACATGCAACCGCCGCCGTTGCCGCCTACACCAGGAAACGTGGTAGTCAAGAAAGGATATGACCCGAAGCAACATGGTAAGCGGTTTTTTTTTCTAATCATCGGTTAAAGTTACTGGTTATTCTATTATGATACACCGGTATTTTACTCTCAATTTTTTTTACAGCGCCTAAAACTACTCGCCCTGCGGCTCCGGATGAATACCTGATTTCGCCGATTACTGGCGAACGTATTCCCGCCAGTAAGGTGCAAGAACACATGCGTATCGGATTGTTGGATCCACGCTGGGTCGAGCAGAGAGACAAGCATCTAGACAAACTGGCGCAGGAGACTGTATTCGCGCCGGGCACGGCGATCGAGGCAAGTCTCAAGCAACTCGCTGAAAGACGTACTGATATATTCGGCGTGGGCGACGAAGAGACAGCGATTGGCAAAAAGATTGGTGAAGAGGACAAGAAAAAAGATGACAAAGTCACATGGGACGGTCACACCTCCAGTGTGGAAGCAGCGACGAGAGCAGCCCGAGCTAATATTACGCTGGAAGAACAGATTCATCAGATACACAAGGTCAAGGGTCTTTTGCCTGATGAGGAGAAGGAGAAGATCGGCCCGAAACCAGTGAATCGTGCGAGCGAACTTTCTCACATGGCTGCTGTCGCCTCGAAGCCGCAAGCTACATTGAAAGCACCTCCAAAACCGCCTGCACCGAAACCTATACAAGTACCTACTCAACCTCCTCCACCACCAACCATGAGTATGCCTACTATGGGTATACCTCAACCGATGATGCCGCAGCCACCGATGATGATGATGGCACCTATGCCACCTATGGCACCTCGACCACCGCCTCTGATGAGTACGAAATTGTTTCCACAAAACCACATCTTGAAAAATATACATATTGTGACATCTTTGTAGGTAAAACTAATCGAAATCAATTAATTTGTTGCAGCTCCGGCGATGTCACCGTTCATGCCAACGCCACCGCCAATTCAGCCGCCGATGACGTCCGGTGTAAGTAATTTGTTATAAAATACGAACTGTGCCAATTATTTATTGCTTTATACTTAAAAATTCAATTTATCATAATTTTTTTTCCCAATTTTGAAGATCGGGATGAAGCATCCTGCTAGTAAGCCATTGGAAGACGAACTGCAGGCTAAGAAACTGAGAACAGAGGACTCGTTAATTCCGGAGCAACAATTCCTTGCTAGAAATAAGGTAAAGAGATTGATGTCTTATTTTACAGAAAAGCTCAAATCATGACTAAACCGCTAGAGGGAATATAATCCTTTTTTGTGCAGGGTCCCGTACAAGTTAACATCGCTGTGCCTATGATGACGGAGAAAGCTGAATGGAAATTGAACGGACAGACATTGAATATTACTTTACAAACAAGCGATACTGTAGCAACTATGAAAGCACTTATCCACGAACAAACTGGCATGCCACCTGGGAAACAAAAGTTACAGTATGAGGTAAGGATCGTGAAATAAGTTTTCTCGGATTATGAAAGTAATATTTTATAAATGTAATTTCTACTTCCAGGGAATGTTCTTCAAGGATAGCAATACTCTTGCATATTACAATTTAACTTCAGGTAATGTTATTAACTTACTACCAAAGGAGAGAGGCGGTAGAAAGAAGTAAATAAAAATTACGAATAAAAATATAAATTAAAAATATATTACTCTAATTATTTATAAGTTATGTCAATACCTTAATAGTTTTATTGCTGTAATTATTTTAAAATAACATGAAAATATATACTGCATTTATTCGTATAATAACGTGTAACAATTATAATATTTTAATATATTAAATGATTTTTTTTTCGTGGTAACTCAGGCTTGATTGCTTTTGCATTGTGCGTATTTGCTTTAGTTATATTTAATAGTAACAAATAAAAATAATTTATTTCGAATTTGGTTGACACGATTTCGTTACAATTACAAAATTCAAATAGTGATCGTCATGACTTATTTCTTACAATTATTTTATATATTAGAATCATTTTATTTTTAAAACTTTAAAAAAAATTTTAACGCACAATTATTTACAATTAAAGCTGAGAAGGTACGACAATTTTTTACATATTCGTACAAAATATTGTACGAGAGATTCTCACCCGTCCATTAAGAGCTTGTTTAAAATACAATATAATGTACATTGTACAAAGTTTCAATATTCTAAATAATTTAAAAAGATGTATAGAAAAATTCTTTCAAAAAGCTCAATCTATCACTTTATACTTGCCTTGAAAAACATCGCGCGTGAGAGGCCCGTTTTCAAACATTTTGTTATATGTATATACAAGATTTACATGTGCTTCTGTTCGCTCCTCTTCTTCAATATCTGATCCATAATTTTGCGATAGCGCGCAGTCATGGGTTTGTAAATCTAAAAAAAATTAATATAATCAATTACGATAATAAGATATTCAAAAGCTCATTTCACTTACCGATTCAGCGTCATCGTAAGGCTGGCATACCAACGTTAAGTCTGGCAAGCAGCGTGTAATTTCATCGAAGCTGTAATTATTTCTCAGTAAACCATGTTTCGCTTGATAGGCCGCGCCCATCATAGCCGAATTAGCTGCTTCCTGTCGAACAAAAATTATAAAGGTATGAAATACGTTTACATGTATTGAACATGAATAATAATAAGTAATATTATCGCAACATAGTTACAGAGATATACACTGGCGAATTAAACACGTCGGCCAGCACTTGCAGTATAGCTTTATTTATAGACGCGCCTCCCGTTGCAATTATCCGAGTGTTAGGTCCTTCATAAAATGAAGAAAAGTTATCGGAGAAGTTCATGCGAGATGAGATCTCGTAAGAGAGAAACTTGCAACGAATTACTTACCGATGACAAATCCTAAATCCTCAGCGTACGCTCTCTTTGCGACAAATTGACCTTCGATCAGCGCTCTCACCTCCACTTCCTTCGAACTGTATCGAGAGATCTCGTCGTTGGCCTTGTTGTATCTGTAATCTCCAGTGACGAAAGGTAGAATCTCTTGCGTGTCGAAATACAAGGCAAAATTGCCGAAATTTCCTCGTGGTGTACTTTCTAATAACTCGTTGAATATCTGCCAGCTACCTTGCGCGGCATCGTTCCGTATCCTCTCGCGCGTCAAGGAACCATTTTTGAAGCTGCAATGTTATCGTCATCGCTTTTATATTGTCATTATAATAATCGCGATAGAAAACGCTTACCAAAGTAACGCCATGTAAGTCTGCTCGTCCACTGGATTGCACAACACGTGGCCGTCCGTTATAGTCGTGGGTTCGTTCAACCACAGAAATAGGGTATCGCTTGTGCCCAAACTGCAAGCGATATCACCTTCTTTTAGCCTCATACCTACGTGTCATTCTTGTCGTGAGTACAAGAGATTATTATTATCACGAGGGAATTCGTGGATGAGCGCGCGAGTAACAGAGCATACCTACTAAGGAGCCGGGATTGTCCCCCGTGAATGCGATTATCCTGCATTCCTCGTTGAAACCAAATCTTTCCACGAAATAAGGCGAGACAGGACCGATGTCGCTGTACGACGAAACAGGCTTACCCAGTTTTTCTCTCAGCCCTGATGCGCAGGTCTATTAAATATGTACATTAAATAGCGAGCAGATATTAAATATACGTAAACAATGCTACTTTACCTCCAACAGCATATCGTCCCAGTCTTTCGTACGGATATTCAAGAGATTCATACCCGAGCCATCCGACCAATCGATAGGCGCGTAATCGCCCACGAATAAGGAGGCGATAAAGCTGCTCACCAACGAGATCCTCTGGAGAGAAAGAGAACGGGACACGCGTAAATAATAACATTCGGCTTAGACGCCTCTTGGAAGCGGCAAAAAGCGTATGACGCACAGCTTCGATCATCGTGATATAATTAGAGCGTTAAATCACACCGCGGTTACGTCGCAGAAATTTTTTAGATCGTATACTCCTGTCAGACGAAGTATCAAAAAGAAATGGGAACGTAATTAATCGTAAGAACGCGAGTCAATGAAAACTCAATATCAACTGTTATGCATTAGTACACTTGCCAGTCAGCACCAACTAACACACTCATAAAATAACACACTCATAAATGTACAACTGCACTAAAGTTCAATCAGTATAGCCATACGTAACGGATACCTCGGTCGGATTGCCGTTTTCATTTTTTCGAAGGAAGCCACGAGTTTTTAGTAGGTAATACCTCAGTGCCGCAGTAGGCATCCGGCTTCGTGCGTGCTATTTTCGCTATCTGCGGTCCCGAGAATCTCTCGTACGCCCGTGAACCCGTTATTTCCGCTAATTTCTGAAATCACAGCGCCGCCGTGGATTTAAACGCCATCGACTTCGGCTCGGTGGGTGGGTGGGTGTGTGTGTGTGTATACTAAAGTCTAAGCCGGCTACTTTAAATATTTGGCCAACTCGTTTTCGCATAGTTACAACTGTCAGCCGTTTAGGATGTTTCACATCGCGGAAACAAATCCTCGCGAGAGCTAATGTTAGCCAATAAACGTACGCATTCATGTAAACCTTAGCATATATCGCCAGATATTTGGATGTGTATTTTCGCGCGGGAATTACATAAATCCATCCTTATTGCGTACAGACAACGCAAGGGGGAAGCGTCATGCTTACGTGAGGGCCACCCACGATCTCCTCCAAAACGCAACACTCTTTCGTCGTGCTGGAGTCCATCCATACGGGCGAGTGAGTCACGGAGAACGACGTGGCGAATTGCTCGTGCAAAAATTTGATGGGATCCAAACGCTGTAGCCGACCCCGGCTACCTTTGCCCCAATAGACCGTGCCGTGTTGCTGCTCGCGCCATTAAAATGCACAAACAAGCATCACCAAATTATTACCCTTTACGTATGTTTTTACGGCGTATCTCGTAAAATGATTGACTTTACGGCCGCGTTACCTGCGCGCAGCCAGAAATCGCCGCTACTTTGCTGAAGTCGACGCCGCAGACGCGTAGTTTATCTAGTATCATGTCCAAGGCCTTAACCCACATCAGAGAAGGCACCACCACGACACTCGGCTCTTCCTTCTTCCGTATGACCCCTCCGTAAGTTCTGCGAACGTTGGAATTTAACTCGCGTTTATATTTATTATAAACTTTAACATATATGTTGCTAGATACCGCAAATGCTTTCCGTCACGCTTTACTCGGGATAAGATCTCAATAAACAGACAGCGATAATAATCCCCGCTAGTATCATTCATAATATAAATGAAAATAATTTTGTCCAGCGGAAGGAGCAACTGATTCAATTATGACCACCGGACAAAACGCGAAATTACATTCTGTGGGGGAGTCGCTTCGATCGTGTACCTAAATTCCGGTAGATCATTGTCGAATTGCACGCTGGTCTCGTGGAGGACGGCCAGATTGTCATCCACCACCACCGCCTTCAGCTGAAATCAGATCGGGATCGATTAGTCTGGATCCGCGGGCCCAGCGTCGCTAGCGATCTCTCAAGTAACCCTCGCGCGATCGTACTTTCGGGCAAACCGCGACAATATACCAACTGATGCCTTCCCGTGTGAATTTAGGCACAGGTGGAACACATATACATTTTCCATGTATGTATATGCAAAATGTACAAATGTGTCGATACGTGCGCAAATTTTAGAGATATTTTTTAACAAAATTGGACACTTTACTTTTAATCCAAATTTTCCGTTATTATTGTATTCACAGCTGCTTCCCGTCCTAATCGTGGACCTTTAATGCCCCAGCGACGAAAGTCTCTCAGTTTCGAGCTCGATAACAAATCAAGCTCTCTTTTATGATTTATGGGAACGACTCAATATTATCGCCGGCGCGGCGTGTGCGGATTTTTTTTTGTTTTACGCCGCAGCGCCCCGCGACGTTAATTATCGGCCGTAACACTTCTATCTCGCCCGCATTTTTCGCAGATTACTTTCGTCTTTCCTCCATGCGCCTTATCTGCACCGGCACAAGCTCGTGTTATCGGCGCTATTAGATAATAGTGACCCCCTGGAGACGTCAGAGCGCCTCGCGACGTCTCTCCCGACTCGCGCTCGCGTGTTTCCTGCGTAGAATACCTTGCGAAACAGCCGTCGTATTGACATACTTCGAGACGCGTGACACGGGCGTCGAGTAAACCTCCCCTTCCCCCCTCCTCCCTCCCGGGTCATCTCTATTCGCCGCTAATGGAACTCGTAAACACACTTCGTAAGGTTATCACTCGCCAAGTGAACGGGGGCATTGAGACGACAAAGTGACCAGCGTTAATAATAATTGAATCGCCTGGCGGTTAACGGAGGAATTTAATAATAGCGAATTCGGCAGCTTGCACTAGTGCGCGCTGAATGCGCACCAGTGTGCACCGTAGACACAATACATTGTGCCTATGGTGCGCACACCAAGGCTCGTTCAGAGTCTACTCTTGTATTTATGGTCATCTCGAGTACGTGTCCGAAAACCTCGTCGTCATCATAACCGGCTCTACAGCCCCAAGTGGGGCCCTGGCCTTCACAACAAATCGCCACCGTCCGAGGCTCGTTGCGTGTATTCGCAACAGTGAATTTTTACGGTGAGGGGTTGTTAGCCTCTCGCCAACCCCCTTTTCGGCGGGCAGGGATATGCGTGGCAGGATACTCTCGTTAGCCGCCACTTCTCTCCGAAAGAGAGAGAGAGGTAGCGTCCAAGAAACAAAAAAAAACCCAGCGGTACCCGTGGGTGGATTTGAACTCGGATCTTCTCGTTCATTTGTTCACTAATTGTAGGCAGCGCACATTTCTCTGCGCCCACGCTTGCCACTCGTGTCCAAAAACTGTTTAGCCAAAAAAAAGAGAAAAAGATCCATGCTAGGCAGATCATTTTTCTGGCTAAGGAGTATTTCAAAGAGCATTTAAGACGATCCTTGAATATACAAGAATTGACTGTGCACAAGCCTTAGCGCTATAAGAAGTCGAATTACGCTGGTCGTAAAACACGAACGCATCTCCGAAGGCGCTCGCGCTCAAGTTACGCTCACGTTACTGCGCGATTTCCGGTAATTAGCACAATTAGCGCGTTTTGAGGCGCCGCCGCGCGTTTCCCGGGAACATCCCACGGCGCGATTTCCGTTCTTAGAGAGAGCGAGTTTTGTACCCGCGCGCGTATCCGCGTATTCGGGGCACGTAATCGCGGAACAGAATGGCTGCGAATGAAGCGGAAAAAGGCTCCGTTGCTGCAGTTGTAAAATTCATAAGTTTGATCGGAGTACGCTCTTACACGGCGAGAATTTTCTCTTAAAGTTTACCCTGAAAATCATGTGATCGCGGGACAACATGGCATTTTGAAGAACTTTATGAGACACAGAAGTCTCTTTAAGTTGCCAGTAACAGATAACAATAATCAATCGTTTAGTCGACATTAACCAGCCAGTGTTTTAATACAGAATATTTTTCGCACTAAATTTTCCGAGGGGGAAACCGCTGACCAAAATCTTGTACACCAATGCCCACTAATGTCCAGTGGGCATTACTTTATCTTATTATCTTATTTTATCTTTATAATGCTCCAGCAAGGCCTAATGCCCAAACTAATGCCCAAAAATGCCTAGTAAGGCCTAACAATGCCCAGTAATGCCGCAAACCTGTACACCACAATACCCTCAGCGGTCTCTCCCTCAGGATATCGCGAGCCTGAGTGGGGAAATTCTTCCGAGCTCCTTTTCACGGATAATTACATCTTTACGGAACAAATGTGACCTCGGTGACTCGAATTTTCCGGCTACAAGCACAGAGAAAGAAATATTATCTTCTCCCTCGTGAATAGGAACGACCGTTTCCGCGACTGTGTCGCAGCATCGAAGCTTCTTCCCGGGACGAAATGTCATTTCGTTCGTGCGGATTCCGGTGTTATATCTCTCTGAAAAAAAAGTAGGCAAGAACGAACGACACCGCTATAATACGGATCACCGCTATGGACGAGGAATGCCTGTGATTGAGCAGACCATTTACGGTTAAAAAAAGCTCGGCCGATATGTTTTCCAATGACGTGTAAAACCTGCAAAAATACGTACACGTTTTACGCCCGATTTTGCCAACGCGGTTTAACTTCGATCTCGGTTCGGCTGTAGTTCCAGTTTTACAAATTAGAAAAAGATAAGAAGTGATTTAAACCGAGGTTAAAGTTAATCTGCACTGGGATAGAAACGGGCATTATGTCATGAAACCATATGTTAAGCCGCGTCGAAGTGTCTTGTACGAAAGCGGTATTTTAATTATAGTGAAAAACATTGAGATAAAAACGTTACTTTTTGTAACATTTATGAAATAATTTGAAGAAATAACGTCAGTGTTTTCTCGACCATATCCGGCATTTTTAATAATACAGAAAATTTATGGCGAAAAATATTACCTCAGTCAGGCTTTGAACCGAGGGGGGAAACCGCCGAGGGCATTGTGGTGTACAGATTTGCGGCATTACTGGGCATTACTAGGCATTTTTGGGGCATTATAAGGATAAAATAAAATAAGATATAAAATAAAGTAATGCCCGCTGAGCATCTGTGGGCATTGGCGTGCAAGATTTTGGTCAGCGGTTTCCCCCTCGGTTCGAACCTGGACTTCCTTTCGCAACAAATTTTCTGTATTATTTAAAAATGCCAGGATATGGTGAAGAAAACACCGACGTTGTTAATCATCGCTGGCGACATTGAAGAATTTCTTATTTAATATTTTTAATTATATATTAATAATTTTTATATTAATATTATTTTAACTATATTAATAATAGACATTCTTATTAATTTGACGTGTGTCGTTTGAGAAGATTATAAAAGCCCAGCACTGTTGTGTCAATACCGTCGACGTCGCGCGATCGACCGAGCTCCACGTGCGATAACGCGCTCCAACTCTACCGCGTGTCTCTCGCCCGTCGCCTTCGCGTCGCGCTGTTTACCTGCTGCGTGCTCAGGTCCAGGCCCAGGTACGTCGCCGTCGGCGCCTCGTCCATGCTCCCGCGCGTAGGCCCCGCGTGGGCTCGTCGTGGGGAAAAAAGCAGCCGGCGCGACGAGTACGCGACCGCGACTACGCTCTCTCGCGGCGACGTGTCCGCCCGCCGCTCTGCTGCTCGTGGGACTAAGTGCGGGCGAACGCGCGGGCCTGTGCGCGGCCCACGTACATCCTCGCGGCGCACTCGAGACGTCGTCGTCGTCGCCACCGCCACGCCACGCCACGACGCCACGCGTTACGCTTACGCGACTTGGCGCGGGGAGTAGCGCGCAGCGGTGACCCCCCGGCCCGAGGAATAACCTCGTAGTTTTCGGCACCAGCGAGGCTCGTCCTCCCGTTGTTACGTGACGTAACGCGCTCCCACCGAATCCGCTCCGTCTCAACTACGTCCGGAGATCGTTGGCGCCGAGCACGACGGCGCGAGCCACGCGGTAGTCCGCGATAACGTCCGCCGAGAGTGCCGAGCGCGTTGACTCGCGCGGGCGCGCGCGGAACGAGATCAGCCTGAGGTAACTCGAGTAGACGGCCAGGTAAAAGGAGAGGAGATCGCGCGCGAGCTGCTTTATCGGCGGTCCCTCCGGAGCGTGGGCGTTGCATCACCTGCCCGCGTTGCACCTGCTGCCCCAGGGGGGAGGTCGCGACCAGCCGCGAATGCCGCGGCGCGCGTTTATCTGGGGAGCTCTCGGAAAAGTACTAGAGAGCAACACACGTGCCACGTGCACCGCTTGTGCGTATTGCTCGCTATTATTTTTTTATTAGGCTTGCAAACTTAGTTTCAGCGATGCCACATTGTTCTCTCATTTGGCCGGGAATAGCAAGCCGCGTTCGATCTGTGCACGCACTGATTGTGAGAGAAAAATCTGATAGATTCAACCAGTCGTCTGTTAGAAAATGGACGAATCGGAATTCCTTTAGGACTTACCAGAATTCCTTTAGGATTTACCACGAAAGATATTTCACAACCAGAAGTTTGCTAGACTTCACTACAAATCTGGTAAATCCTAAAGGAATTCTGATTCGTCCATTTTCTAACAGACGACTGGTTGAATCAGTCAGATTTTTTTTCAGTGCATAAAGGCCTGTGTCCACGATGCTAGGACTTGGTCCAAGTTTTAGTTTCGAGAAATGCGTAGCCAATCAACTTGCAGCTCCTCTGTAAGAGATGCAAGTTGATCGGCTACACATTTTTCAAAACTAGAACTTTGACACTGCAGTTCTCGGATCGTGGACACAACGCTTAAGCCATTTAATTTGTATATTACACAAATGTTTCCACAAAACAGACAGTTTTAAGCACAAAAGGTGCAAAGGTGCAGAATCACTCCAGCATCCCCTTAACACAAAACTAGTAAAATGCACTTTAACGTACTTTTGTAGTGTAAAACTAAATGTCACAGGGACTGAAACAGTTGAGCGACAAATCTGTAATTGATTGGACCTGAAGATAAGATTAACTAATCGCATTCTATTTCTATTTAGGCGTTCGGTGAGCCATCGTTGTACCGAATGTAGCTATTAACATCACCTCCTTTGCTTATTAACGGGAATCTGACTTAAAAATTGACAATATAGAGGAAAGTTCCCTGTTACGAGACAACGGTGTTCTGTTAAATTAACAGACACCATCCGTTGATTCCACCATGAATTCATTGCTCTTGAAGTGCAATCTGTTTGGTGGAAAATTCATTGTTAGATCGTGCGATCGTCGTGAAAAAAGATTTGCGACTACATTTGAGTCTCGTATTAGAAATCTATCTCATAATAGAGGACTTTTGTCTACGATTGATACTCGAGCCATCTAGATTCGACATTGTTTTCGGATAGTTCAGATTCGAATGATAGAAGTGAAAATTCGAATCTCACCCGATTCGATTCGTATTCGAATCGCGCATCTCCACCGGCAAGGCGGACAGTTAACCGATGCACGAGTGTATACGTGGGTTTATTTGCGTTAGCTTAGCGAAGAACCGCATGTGCCTCGGCTCCACAGGGCGGAGAGGGATCACCGCCGGGGGTGCTCCGCATGGGCGTCAAAGGTCGTATTCTCGGGAGGAGGCGGAGTCGTCTGCGGGGAAAATCTTCATTCGACGGCGCGAGGCTCATTCGTTTCTCGTGCACGGTACTCTTTTGCCAAGTATGTTATAGAAAACGGCACACAAATGCGAGAGACATTAAGAACGTACGTGTACCTTGTTTACGATTTTCGAAAATATTTTTTTCATCATTTTTTTCATCCAAGGAGCAGTGTAAAGTCAAGATCAAACTGTGGCATAAATTGGGCGAAATGACATCAAGTTGCGACTTTTCACTTCTCCTTGGGTAGATTACGATTAACTATTGTTAATCGTGAACGATTCTTCGACGCGCCAACATTTTCCGGTTTCCCTGAAGAAACTTCCAGACGCGTCATTTTTCCTCCAGCCGGCGCCCCGCGTTTCTGACAGACAAGCGCGTGTTCGTCAGCGGTAATGAAAAAAACGCCCTCGGAGAGAAAACGAGTCCCTTCGCGCTGGCGCCTATGGACGTAGCCTGCGACTATTTGTCGGTCCCGTTGCCCTATAATCGTGCGGTACACGGATAATGGTTTGGGTTAAGGGACGCCACGTCGGGCCGGCACTGAGTCAGGCGATGAGGAGAAAGAGAGAAAAGGAAGGAAGGGCTAAATCAGACAGGAGGAACGTGTATACGCGTCGCCAGCAGCGGCGCCGGGACCGAAGCCCCCTTTCATAAAACGCAGCCCCGATAGTTTCCGAGGGCCGATATGATGATGGGAGACGATCGGCGAACGGCAATCGGGAGGGGACGAGCCCTTCGCCCGGACTCACGAATCACGTCGGCTCGGCCGAGTCCCATTACGCGGCTGGCCCTCAGCTACGAAACGATCCGCGTTTGGTTTCGGTTACGCGCCGCAGGATCGTGATCTAATTACGCGAACGAGTTGCGGCGCGCGCGCCGTAGCGTCAGTTACCGGATTGATGCCTTGTTTGTTATGACGATGGGGCCTCGGAATTTCGCCGCGGGGCCCGATCGAGTCTCCGTCGTCTCGACAGAGAGCGAGCGGAGAATAAAAGTATCTCACAAAAGTGCCTGCAGACCCGTGGCGCTCCAACGAAATTTCACGACCCTCGATCGAAATTTGATCGAGGGTCTTCGAGAGATACGTTGATTTTATTTAGGCCTGGTTTCACAGTTTCACTTAACTTTAAGTTTAGCTTAATTCGTTCTTTGTCTCCTTCTAAAGCTAGCGCCACACTATGCGCAATTCGTGATTCATGATTCGCAGAAGTTCGTTGGACATTCGTCATTACTTACCACACTATTCGCGATTCGCAGTTTATCGTTATTTGTCGTTTCGTTCGTGTTAATTTCGACAACTTTTGAGTTTCCATGTTGCTACAGGACTCGTATCGTAAGTCTACAATTAGTCAAGTTTCAATATTAGTCAAAAACCCACTATTCTCGTAAAAAAAAACCGCTTGGCTAATGTATCACTGCGAATGGCGACTCGACCAATTTTTCCTCCACACTATTCACGAATATACGAATCACGCATAGTGTGGCGCTAGCTTAACTGTTACTTTAGAAAGACACAAACGTGAATTAAACTAAGATTACAGTTAAACGACGTTTGGTGAAACCGCGCGGGCCTAACAAACTTGGCAAACTAACTAATAGTTAAATTATATGTCTGCATGTCCTTGTTGAATTCGAAGGAAAAGCAAAGACATACGCGCGATTTAACTGTTAGTTAATTTACTGAAAGATTGAAATAACCGGCCCTAAGGCCGGTATTCATAGTCGGATCTTATATTCAAGACCGTCTTGAATTTATCTAAAGGTGCCGTGTGGAACACTTCATTGGCTATGGAGCATCTAAAGATAATCTTAAGACGGTCTTGAATATATGATTTGACTATGAATACCTAAGATACGAAAATTGTGCGCAATATGATCAAGCATTTCCCCAAGACCGTTCGCGAAGTTTATATAATCGGCGAAGACAACGAGACTCCCTCGTTTCGCAAGAAACGTCCAGGAAATATTCAGAGAACTGGTAAACAGCCAGGGGGCTCTCTGAAAAACGACAGTATATGTGTGCGATCGCTAACGCGTCGATACTTTTTAAACTTCGAGAAACGCGCGCGCGCGCGCGCATAGATTCACTCGCTAAACGCGGCAATGCGACTCGTCGCGCTTAATAACGGATTAATTAATACGAATCGCGAAACGGTGCGATGAATATGAACGGACTGCTCGCCGGAGACCGCGCAGGCGACGCACCGGCGCGGCGGTAATTTCAACGCTCGCTAACGACGGCACCGCGGCCGCCCGTCGCGCGGCCCGGGCCGGCGTTGAACGCGAGAGCGATTTTTCGCGACGGCGGCGTCGCTTCATTACCTAAACGCCATCCATGCCGCGAAATAGATCGGGCAAGCGGGCACGGGACCCGAAACGCGAGCGAAGGGCTGGACTCCGAGGAGAAGGAGGAGGAGGAGGAGGAGGAGGGATGGAGGGGAAGACCGCCGCGGATGGCGACGGCGACAGCCGGCTGGCAGAGCCACGTCGTCGCCGTCGAACGAACGACGACGACGACGAAACGACGGCTGCTCTCTGCCGGCTGCAGACAAACAAAAGAGAGAAAGAGAGAGGGAGAGGGAGAGGGACAGAGAGAAAGAGACAGCCAGGCGCCGATTCGAGCGACCGGCCGGCGCTAACCTCGACGCCAAGCGTGGAGCGGCGTCGCTGACGTCGTCGCCGCCGCCACCGGGCCGACCGACGACGACGACGAAGACGGCGGCGGCGGCGGCGACGGCGGCGATGGCGACGGCGGCGACGGCGGCGGCGATGATGCCGACGACGACGGCGGCGGCGGCGGCCAATGCAAGAATACTTCTTCTGGCACCGCCACGGGGTGAGACGAGCGTTGCTCGTCGGACGCCAAGACCGGACGCCTCGTCCCTTATCCCCAATTCCCTAGACCCTCCCTCCCCTCCTACTCTTTTTCCCCGTATCTCTCGCGATGCACTCAGGCTCATCCCCATTCGGTATTGTCATCCGAAATTCCCGGTTCCTAGGTGTGTCGGCGGCGCTATCGCGAGTACAAACATATGGAGATAATTGGAGGAGGGGAACGGCGTTATCTGCCGCGGTTGTAAATCAGGGGCTCGATCGTGAATCTTTTTCTCTAGCGTGAACTCGTGAGAAGCGAAAAATTTCATTAGCGGATTTGTCAATGAAAATTTTCACTCTTCAGTTCGAGTTCACGCCTGAGTCTCAGAAGGGATTGTTTCGCCTATCACATAATAGGAAAGCACAGGCAATAGGAATGGGGAGTAACACAGGCAACAAAAGTAACTAAATTCCAACTTACCAGAAACCGTACATCGACGCACAGTAGAATATGGAACAGGCTAGAGGCCCTGTAATCAGAGACTGGCCATAAGAGTATCTCACGCTTCTACGATTGTAACGATCGTAGAAGAGCGAGATAGCCTATGTTTCTCTCTGACTCGCAGGAATTTGACGAACTCTTATGGCCAGTCTCTGATTACGGGGTCTCTAGAATAGACAATAGGAACAGAATGTCCGACGCGTTGGATTTCTGTTCCCTATTCCCTGTACCTGACCTACCTGACCAATCGCAGTTGAGACTCTGGGACAGGCACGTGGTTTCGAAAAGCAGATGATTGGACAGCACTTCTATTGCCAACGAATCATTGTGTCTTGGCATTACATAGGCTTCTGTCCCGTATTTCTATTTCTTAATCCTATTGCCTGTGCGACAGGCTTTTCTCTTCAGTCGCGTATCTTGGACTTGGCACGCGCGGCGCGGGGTACATCGAATCGGAATCGTAAATAAATCGAGGGAGAGTTTCAGCAAGAGGGAACAGCCCTTACGCATATGCAATGACGATTGGAAACTTTGCGTCCCCTCGCGATAGAGAATAAGTCTAAAGAAAAAATCTAAAAATCCCCATCGAGTTTATCCTCTTAAATCCGCCCCAGACGCAAAACCGTTCCGTATGATTTCTGGGCTCCGAGCGAGCACCGACCTGCACAGGCGCGTCCTCTTCGCGCGAATGCGGGCCCTAAAACCTACAGCGCCGGTTAATTCGCCCCCCAAACGGCAAACCCTATAATTTCCCGTTGATCGCCCGTAGTTTACAGCGCGGAAAGCAGGGGAAATCCCGGTTTGATCGCAATCGCCACCGACGCTCCTACATACAGCACGATAACTCTTTTTTTTTTCCCGAGCTCGGTATAGACGGCGCCTCGCGTGGCTAGAAAGAGACGGTCCCGTCCCGCACGGCGGGGGTGTACCCGCCGTTTTAACCCATGCCAGAGCGCCTACCCCCGGCAACATCCGCGGAAAGTAGTAGAAGCGGCTGGCACCCGCAGGGGCGGCGCGGGACGGGGGGGAGGGGGAGGACTACGACGGCTCCAGCGTGGGGCGCCAAGTGTTTTGATGCTTGTTATGCGAAGGGGAGCTTGATAAACAACGGGACGGAGAACGGAGCCGGGTGCCGGTGCCGGACGGACCGGATCATCGCCGTCGCGCTCCGTTCTCAACCCCCTCCCACCCCGGATTGGAACGGACGTCCGACCGACTGGCTGCGCGCGTGTCATTACGAAAGAATTGATATCCTGACACACTACGGCGTCATTCCGTTTTTCTAACTTGTTGTCCCGAGCGGAAAGGCGGCCGTCGTTAGCGGCGGTGCCGAGGCGCCGCCGCCGCCGCCGTCGCCGCCGCTGTCGCCGGCGGCGCGGCTTCCGAACGCTCGTGCGATCGGAAATTTCCGGCCACGGCGCGCAGGATAAGGTCGACCGTAGCTTCTAACCCTAAACAGAATAAATGAATAAATGGCGCGTTGGCCGCTGGGTAAGACTTTAGTGTTTCGTACGCTTGGATGGAGAAGAAACTCTCGCGAGGGGTTTTTAAGGAAATTAGTGCGCCGTTTAGCAGAGGATAATAATGTAAACGTTATTTATGTCGTGTTATATTATTTATGTCGAATTACGGTCGTATCGAGGGGTTTTAATTCGCGAGAAGCTCTATTCTCGGCCGACTAGGAATGCGAAAAAGTATTATTATTATTATTTCCGACAAGAGAGAAACGTGCTCTTCGTTATCCGCATTCCTACCTCGCGATTCGCGCAAAGAGAGAGAGAAGAGGTTTGAGTGGGTACACTCGACGGAAATAGAGCTCGGCTTCGCGGGTAAGCAACGCGACGAAAACGAGAATCGTACCGGTCGCGGTGTTTACTCGCTTCCCGCCATTAAGGCGCAGGAAATCGCGCTCGCGCCCGACGCGGGCGCCCGTTTAATTCGCGCGTCGTAAAATACCTCGGTCTCGAATCGGGAATCACCCTAAATGTCGTCGGGGTCGAATCGTATCGCGACTCGCGGATGCCGGGGTGAAGGGAGGGAAAGAAGCGGCGCCATGCGCTGCGATAGTAAAAACACTCGGACGATAAAGCGACTGTCAATCCTCTCAATTCTGAAACGCAAAACGATACGAGATTAGTCTCGATCAGATAAAAAGATAAGCTTGGCGATCAGGATTAAAATGTCTCGTGTATACGAGTTTTCAGAAGCCGCAAGTTTTGAATATGCGATTATGTAATAGAGATGTCGCGAATTATCTGAGTAGAAATTGTTTCAGCTACCGATATTAAATATTTAAGTAAGTTTATTACCTTAAAGCTAACTTATATTGTGCCATCAGGATTATTTTTCCATAAAAGTATTTTCTTATCTACGTGATAAGATTCTATTTATAATAAATTTAAATCTAATTTATTATATATTTTAATAATTCAATTCGATCTAGTTCCATTTGCTGTGATTTGAATGAACTTTTAGTTTGATTCGAAAGAGAAAACGAAACTCGACTTGACATAAAAAGTTTCTCGATTCGCACACTTCTCTACTAATTATTACATATATTAGTCGCAGGCTCCAAGAGCATAGAGCGTATTCGAGTACTCAACGGTGGATCACGGTGAATTAGTGTTGGCATTTATTCCCCTCACTCTCACCTGTACCTACTCTTAATGTAACTCAACTCTTAATGTATGTAACTATTAAATTGGTTACTAGTTATCGAAAAAATGTAACTGAGTCAAGTTACAGTTACAGATGGAGAGAAAGTAACGAAGTTAAGTTAGAGTTACCCAAAAAAGAGTAACTGTGACTGTAACTTCGTTACAAGTAACGAGTTACTTCCCAACCCTGGTGTGGACACCGCGTTAGGTAGCCGGTACTCTTATCATGCAGCGGCGAGAGGACGCGAGACACCATCGTCGTCGTCTTCGCCGCCGCCGTCGCTGCAAATGACATTGTTTATCCACCGCGGCAGCAAGAAGAGTCGCCCGAAACGTATATACGACGGTCGTCGTCGGTTCGGTCGTTTGGCTCGACTCGGTCAAGCACCCTGGTGTGCGTACCGGCAGCCTCCGACACGTTGGCCATGCACGCGCGCCAGAACCACCCCCGCTCGTCTGGTCGCGGGCGTCGCGCGCACGAGGGCGACGGTAGCATCGTCGTCGTCGTCCTCCTCCTCGTGTCCCCCGCTCATACGTGTCGGCGACGAGGGGGGCGCGCACATATCCGCCGAATGGCGTCAGGAACCGCGTCGCCACCGCTGCTGGCGCGCCGCCGCTCCGCTCCGTGGCCTCCGTGTCGCCGCGGATCCGCGCGGCGTCGCGTCGCGCCACTCCGCGCCGCGGCCGCCCTTAGGCCGCCGCGCCGACAGGGGTGGCGTGCAGCGCGACCGCGGCGTGGCGACGACGGGCTCCAGTCGTCCGCGTATCGCACGGCGCGCACTGGCGTACCTGCTACATATTGCGCGACGACCGCCCGGCACCGCGACCAGTCGACGCTCGACGATCGGTGAGTCGAGTCGGGTGTTGGCGTGTCGCCGATCGCGTCTCCCTATCGTCTGCCTGGGCCTGTCGTATGAAATACGCAGGGAGTCTCTCCCCCGTCCACCGCTCTCGCGCGCGTTAATCTCGAAGCAAGGTTTTTCTCATTTACACGATTCGTAAATCATTTACGAGTCTCTCTCTCTCTCTCTCTCTCTCTCTGGCGCTCGAAACCTCGGAGAGAATCCTTTTTTCCCCTTTATTCTGATTTATTTGCATTTTATACGTCCATACGTTTAACACCCCGAGGAGAAATGTTAAGTCAACCCTGTTTAAAATATTAGATGGAATATAATCAGATTACATGCAATTTCAATGTGAACAAATAAGAGACTTATTAATTTATATTGAAATTGCATGTACTCTAATGTAATCTGACTATATTCTATCTATTATTTTAAACAGGGAAGATGATGTCAATTCGATGATTATATTGACCTTTACGTCATATTTTGGTCAATGTGGCATCAAAATGGCGTCATCTCGACCTTTCGTTTCTCCTTGGGTCCGAGATTGCGACAATTCGTGGGTCTCGTCGGATAATGTAGAAAATAAATAAGCGATCGAATATGCACGGAATAAAGTAATTATGTCGAAAATGAGTTACGGAAGGAACCGGACTTGTCTCCTCCTAGCTATGCTAGTTACATGAATCATGCCAAGCGCTCGTTTCTCTGCACAATTAACTCGGCGCTTAACGCTTTCGCGATCGATTACCAGTTTAACGTGGGAAATGTATCCGGCATATGTGTTTCAGATACGTGCGCGTCATTGAAGCGACAGGATACGAGATTCGCATGAAATTCGTGTTTTACGCGGGATCTTCCGCCGGAGGTGCCCCGTAGTCGGCGGCGTTTCGTACGCCGGCGTAGCACGTGCGCAGTGTCTCGGCCAATAGCGGAAAGCCAGTAACAGGTAAGAGACAACGTGTGAGCGGACGGTTGCGAAAATGTCCAGAGCGCAAGCCGGAAGACAATAGATTTTCCGGAACGAGGATATCGATGGGAGAGAAGAATCTGCTTATTCTTCTACCGTAAGATCCAAAAGAACGCGTGCTAGAGTAAAGAAAGGAAGAAGCCAGCGTGGACGAACGTAGAGGATCACAAGATTCTTTGACCGAGGAGGAATAGATTAACCCCGTTTTTCCACCAACGTTTAACTTTGATCCTAGTTTAATTCATCCTTCGTCTCTTTCTAAAGGGAGTAGTTCGAGACAAAGGAGGAATTGAATTAAGATCAAAGTTAAACGACGTTGGTGCAGACCGGGAAGGAATTTGGCGCGCGCTAGAGAGATAAATATTTGCCGCATTCGGGTGGCGATAATTACGCCGGGGAGGAAACATCGCGTCTCTCTTCCTCGCTTGCGTAAGAGCCGCCGGATAAATTAGCGCTGTCTCAACAATGTCGGGTTTCAAATCCGTTTGGTATCGCGCGCGGTTGCGTCAGACGCGGATTGCGGAATGCGTCTCGAAGGCAGAGCGATGTAATCGTTACCTGCATACTTCCCGTTAATTGGCGAGCCGTGAGTGGCAGGTGTAAATATAGCAATGCCGCAACGCGATTTGTAAATATCGCCGCGTCGGAAGAATCAATTTTCTCCCTATTATCTACGCTACGACGACCGCCGTATTTAGACACTTGGCGTGTGCAAATTTAAACGCGCCGCGCGTCGCGACGTCGGATCGCCCGTGGCTCCCGCCGAGTCGGTGCGACGCACGTCTTGTCTCGTCAGCGGCATCCGCGAGCAACGACATTTTTTCACGCTCTCGAGCGACTGTCTTTCTCTCTCTCTCTCTCTCTCTTTCTCTCTCGCTCGTTTTTGAAAGTTAATTCCTCGCTCGTGGATCATATTATCCATTCTCTCATCGGTATATACATTTTTTTTCTCCGTCTATGCGCCATCAGCGCGCGATGACGCTCATGGCAGCGACGCGCCATGCACCGTCGGCACGAAAATCGCCGATCGAGGCAACGGCTGGAAGATTAGGTTCTCCGCGGTATAATTTCGTATGCGCGCGGCGGCCTTCTTTTCCCTTTCTTTCTCCTCCGCTATCCCGATGCTGCGGCGCACGAATAAGGGCTTGAGCAGAAAGATTGTCGTAACCGTTCACGATTCTGTCGTAAGACTTAAGTCTGCGTCGGAAGACAACGCGCAAAGAATCGTCGCATACAAGTATGTCGCCTCGCGACGCAACGCGAGAGATGTGACACGTCTACGACAATTCTGACACTGACTTATGTCTTACGACGGAATCGTAAGCAGTTACGACAATCTTCCTGCTCAGGCCCTAAGGGTACTGTTACATTCGTCGTACGACAAATTTTTTAAGCGCGTTTGACTGACTACAAGTTAGAAAATTTCTAAGCACTCGAGAACTTTTCTATCCTGCAGTCAATCAAACGCTTGAAAAGTTTGTCTTACGACAAATGTAGTACCAGCCTAAGGGCCTAAGCAGAAAGATTGTCGTAACCGTTTACGATTCCGTCGGAAGTTAACGCGCAAAGAATTGTCGTAGACGTATGTCGCATTTGTCGAGTCGCAAGGCTACATTACGTCTACGACATTTCTTTGTCTCACTACGGAGTCGTAAACACTTACGACAATCTTTCTGCTCCGGCCCGGAGGATAATATTACATTCGTCGTACAAATTTTTCGAGCGCGTTGAGTGACTGCAGAATAGTAAAGTTTTCGAGTCTCTGGAAATTTTCTAACTTGTAGCCAACCAACTCGCTTAAAAAATTTGTCGTACGACAAATGCGATAGTACCCTGATAAAGGGCGCAGCGTCGTTTTCGCCGGCGCGGTTTTCGGCGCGGTCGCAGATCCCGACCGTGCGCGGCGACGGCGAGCGAGACGAGTCCGGGTTTCACTCGCGTACGGGTTATAGCGGGCCAAAGAGGTGCGGATGCTGAGACGCGGCGCTTGGGTAAGAGCGTCGTGGAAGAGGCGCGAGGGAGGGGGGGCAGGCCCGGGTGTAGCGGCAGCGGGGAGCGGGGGGAAGCGGCCGGGACGGACAGGCGCCTACGGCGCGGATCCGAGTGGCGCCAGCGCTAACGCAAGCGTCAGCGTTAGCGCCGGTCCGCACGCGCGTCCGGGCAGGCCGATATCATCCAGGAAGTTGCAGGCCGCACCTGTCCCGTCATACCTCTCCTCCTCTTCCTTCTCCTTCCCCCTCCCCCCTTCGCCTCGCGCCCGTCGTTCTTGCTGGCAGGGCCGTCGGCTACGCTCTCTCGCGCCCGCCGACGCGACGCGACGCCCCGGCCGTCGACAACGTCGACGCAGGTGTTCCGTCAGGCGGCCGGCGGTTTTCGCATCGCGCCAAAGCGGAGGCTTCCGGTGGGGCAGCCGCGCGTCCGGCACGAAAAAAAGAGCGGTAGCGGGAGAGGAAGAGACGAGGGGTGCGCGACATGACCAGGCACCGTGTATCCGTCCGATTATGGAGCGGTTGTTGCGCGTTTACACGAGATACACGGCGACGCCGACGGGAAGGGAAACGGATCCCGATAGCCATTCGAGAAGGATCGGCATTTTTATCGCTCGTTGCAATTATGACACGTCGAGATTTTCGACGGTTTCTGGGTCTGTTTCTTTTGGAGTAACTGTAAAAATTGTCGTACGCTAATTTTCATCTCTCGTATATACCTCCGCCTTCTCTCTCCCGCGAGACTCGGATTAACTCGAGTTGCGTTTTATCGCGGCTCGGGCGCCGGTATTTCCTCGTGGCAACCACCGGCAGAAATATCTCCGTCGCGACACGGCGACGGAGGCGAGCCGGTACCAGTGGGTTTCCACGCCCGTGTACACGCCTGTGTCTCCACGTTTTTACGGAACAATCGTTAATCGTATGCGCGACCAGTTGATCGAATATATTTAAATCCACGAGGAGTTAAGTAGGAACGCGGCGCCAGCGATGCAGACGATTACGCACCCGAGTCCGTCGAGCGTGCAATGCGTCGCGTCGCGCCGCCCGGAGGTGCCGAGACCGACCGGGTTTTTCCATTTGCAAACAGACGTCGTTAATGCCAGCCGAATTTCCATAACCGAAAGAGAAAGAGAGCGAGAGAGAGAGGGAGGGAGAGGGGAGAGCCCGTGTGCTGTCTGACTGACAGGTGCACAAAACGCTGTTAGTGGCGAGCGTGAACAATGGGGCGCCGTCGCGGCCGAGCGCTTTTTATCCTTTGTAAATCGGCCGTCAATTACAATGGCCATTCATTTTTCCTTTTTTTTGTTTCTCACTTGCAAATGAGACGCTCGACGTTATGGACAATACCGATTACCGCGCGTAGACACAAGAGTGCCGAGCTGAGGCTTTAATCGGTTAGCGCCACGCGCGTATTTCCTTTGCGCGGAATAATATTTATCCTTTTTTAAAGAGCCGTTTACCGATCGCCCGTTTATCGGCTTAAAATAATATGCTACTATGCTGTTAACACGGTGGTGCGGTAAATTTCAGGATTACGCCTGCGCGGATCGCTTTGCGCATCGTCGACGTTGCGTCGTCGCGAATCTTTTCCACGCGGACGATGTAATCAATGTAAATTATTAAATAAATTTGACGTTTAATTGATAGTGATTGATTTCTTTAAACTACATCTCCGCAGTCCTACGAAAGTAAAAAGCTTCACGATAGATTAGATTAGATGCATTTCAGTTATGATTTATTCATTAACTCTACAGTGACGTGAAAGATTAGCATAATGCTAATGCAGAATTATTATTTCTGCTCGGCTCTTAAATGGATAAAAAAGTGCACGGGGAGAATTTTCTCTCGAAATGTATCCTGAAAATCGCGCAGTCGTGGGACAACGCGGTATTTCGAACAATTTTTTTGAGAGCTCTCTGAACATTTTACTACACAGTTGAAAAATTCGTGTCAAATTTACAGATATCGCATGTCCCAAACGGTCCACACAAATTTTTGTGTTAATTTAACATAATATGGATATTTAAATAATCACACTAACACTCTGTTAATATTTTAACACAAAATAAATGCAAATCTCAAAATAATTTGAAATAAATTTTGTGTAAAATTAACATTATAGAATATAATCAACGTTTTATTCTGTAAATTTTAACAGACAAATCTTGTTACTAATATAGAATACATGTATTGTGCAAGATTAAGAATAAGTACACATTGTGTTGTTTTAACTTTTCTTTCCAGGTATTTCAATAATTTTACTTTTGTGGTAAATTAACGCAAGAGCAATATGTTAAATTAACACATGAATGTGTTAAACGAGATACTATTAGTTTCCCGTTCTAAACATCGCGCCCGAAGCAATAATAACCGAAGACAAGGTTGCCGACAGAGCATAAATCTCCGATATTTCCGATGAAGCGCGGAACGCTCGGCGATCCGTGGGTTACTCATCGTTTACACGACACGCTAAACATAATTTACATTGTGCACACGTGGATGTAGATTATTGTATTTCACGCGTAAACGCCCAACCCAGGCTATAAAGGCAGGTTCTCCGCGCGATGCTCCGTCGCCGCGGTTCTACGCAGATACCACACGCGTGCGAGTGAGCGAGCGTACGCTCGCGCGACGCACAATGATAAACAGCTAGAAGCCTCGAATGATTGGTCATCCCCGACATGCGTTCCAACGCGTCGCCTCGGTCCATCGGAGAAGGGGGGGGGGGGAGGGGTACTGAAAAAGATTCCACGCCGGCCGGACCCCAAGAATAGCCCGAAACGTCTTCGCGCTTCGCGGAAGATGAATTATAGCGGAATCGTGAGCAGGTCCACGCGCGCCGCGCCGCCGCTTCGAAGAACGACGACGATCGCTCTCGCGCGGAATTTGGAGCGTTGACATCGGCGCCTCTGCGG
Source organism: Vollenhovia emeryi (assembly GCF_000949405.1). Classification (NCBI taxonomy): domain Eukaryota; kingdom Metazoa; phylum Arthropoda; class Insecta; order Hymenoptera; family Formicidae; genus Vollenhovia; species Vollenhovia emeryi. The sequence continues at coordinate 438,787 of NW_011967199.1, forward strand.
AGCGACGAGCTAGACACTCGAGTCCAGGACGCCGGGCCAAAAAAATCCGCCGCTTTCGGTCAAGTAAAATTAACGTAAAACGTCGCGCCGTCCCGGCCGGAAAGAAGCGCGCGTAATCGTCGCCCGCATTTCTTCCGATTAAGATCGCAGGCTCCAATGAAAGAGGAGGCACTTGCCTCCCCCCTGGAGTCAGCAGCAAAATTAAACGTTTGCTCTTCCTTCGATAAAGACAAGAGATGCTATGCACCAAAAAAAAATTAAACGTTCGCTCTCGCTTCGATAGGAGATATTTGTGTATCAAAAGGTGCACGGCTCCGAAGACACCGGAACTACTTGCACAATATCTGCGCGATCGCGTATGAACGGCACGCGGAGAGCATTTTTTCTTAACATCATGTAATCGCGGGACAATATGGCGTCTCGAAGAATTTTTGGAAACCCTACCGTGCATCTTACTAGTAGAATGTACAGCAAAAATGCAAGGGACTCTCGTGAAGGTCCTGAAAGCGTTGTCCCACGATATAGCATTCGGGGTAAATTTGAAGAGAAAGTTCTCCTCGTGCAATTAATTGCCCAACGGCGCACGAGGGAGCGAAGAGCGCGGCTCGCGAAATTTCTGCGTCTCACACCTCGCCGGCTCTGCCTATCGCGCACTCGTAATCGCGAGGGCGCAAAAATGCCGCGGCTAAAAATGTTTCCCGCGGCGAGAGGCCGCTCCCTCGTTTGTGCGCGGCGTGACAACGTCAGCGCGTCGTCAATCATACTCCTCTGTCTCGGCGCGCGAGCGGCGCCGAGTATTCTCGGAAAGTCTCCGGGGAGGAGAATTGACGCCGCGCGCGTTTTTCTCGCTTTTCGCGTGATCTTTCTATTAGTCTCCCGGCGTCTCGGCGGAAAATTCAAATTAGCCATTCATTACGGCGACGTCGCGCGGCGCTGCCCGCCGCAAAAGCCTCGTCCCGCCCCGCCGCATTCGTCATTTCTCCGCAATTAAGGGGATGCCGGGGAGTGATTCTGCATTTTTGCACCTTTCTAACCTAGAAACTGTCAGTTCGCGGAAACACTTGTGTAATAAACAAATTAAATGGCTCACGTGTACAGATCGAAGGCGGCTTGCCATTCCGGCTAAATGAAAGAACAATGTGGCATCGCTGAAACTAAGTTTGTAAGTCCAATAAGAAATAATAGTGAGCAACGCACGTACTACATGTACTGTATGTGTGTACTGCTCACTATTATTTCTTATTAGACTTACAAACTTAGTTTCAGTGATACCAAATTGTTCTTCAATTTAGCCGGAATAGCAAGCCGCTTTCGATCTGTACACGTAAGCCATTTAACTTGTATATTACACGAATGTTTCCACGAAACAGGCAGTTTTAAGTGCAAAAGGTGCAAGAGTGCAGAATCACTCCAGCATCCCCTTGTCGCGAATAACCGATACGCGCGATACGCGGAATTTCAAGCGCCCGCTCGCGCTCGGACCGGATAACGAGCGTTCGCGGCGCGTGTTAATCCCGCGCGGCCGAGTGGAAGAGCGCGTCGTTTACCAGCGATAATTGGCGGCGGGCAGTTTACCGGGCGTTCATTAATAATCCTCTTCGACGCGGCGCGGTGCAACGAGGGGGCATGTCGGGCGTCGCGAGCGCGGGGACGTTCGTCGAAACGAAAGGTGACACGGCAACCTTTCGGGAGCGGACGGCCCCTGTCTCATTCTATTTACGCGAGCCGGACATTCCTATCGCGCCGCATTGTTCCAACGGGCGCCGGGTGCTTATGGCCGTGCCCGCCGACGTACATTTTAAGATCGTTCCGCTCCACGCTAATAATATTCAGTGGGGATATTTGACGAGCTACTTGAAGGGCTGTACAGTTGAACGAACGCGACGGCGACACGTCGTTCGATGACAAGACTGTTTAGCGCGAGTAAAGAATAGATAAAATGTCTCGGGCGTTGGAGCGACTCGATTATCTCTCGGAATTTATTTCGAAAAGCAATTCTCTCTTCGAGCAATGGAATATTCTGACGCCGGCGAGACGTATTGCATCAACGTTTCGTCCGGCGCATAGCGCAACGGTCGCCCGTCCGCCGGTGCCATCGGCGCGATATGTCAAGAATGGCGCCATGCCCCGCGGAGTGGTGGCGAGCACGCAAGTAATTTTCGCGTTTGGAAATAGAACGAAATAAAAGTACGATCGCGCGCGATCCTAGGCTGCTTCGTGCCGCGCCGCACGTCCGCCGCGGCCTTAAATCTTGCGGCGCGCGGCCGCGACCTCACCGTCGGGTAATAACTGTAAGTCCCAGTCGACAATGGATGATTTACGCCCTGAACCTTAAGAAATTGACCAATCACGGTCAAGTATGAGCAGAACACGCGACTGCGATTGGTCAATTTCTCAAGGCTTAAGCCAACGGCACACAATACTATTTTTCTTACTGGATTGCTTGCGAGAACCAATAAGGATGCAGAGTTTTGGATAAATCCCGATTGGCTCTCGTAAGTATGTATTAAATCAACTCGCACGCGTAGATCGAGAAAAATGTTGGACGATTCGCGCCTTTGGAAAGTCACCCGTTTCGTCCTTCGCAAAGTCCGATGTTGCAATTAGTGAGAAACTTTTTATGTTGTAAAAATATTGGCGCGCGCGCGAAATGATTATTCGAAATTACGACATCTGTTCGGAGAAGGCCTCCATTTGTTTTTCTTACCTATTCCCGCAAAATCTATGTGCCAGAGTAAACACAGAATTGCGGAGAAGCGCGACGCCTTGTGTTCTCGGGTTGGAATAATCCCGTGCGTCTCGTTACGGAAATGGACACTCGCCGCTGTATCCTTTTTGCTCTTCGTCTCCTCGCTCCCTCTCGCCCCTTCCCTTCTCCATTTCTCTCTTAGCGTTCGAGCTAAAAGAAATCTTTTTGTTCCCGACGATCCGTGTACCCTGGGCTAGGGCCGCCTTGATCGACATTTAATTGGGCCGAGACATCCAGGCACTGAGAAACGCAGACGGCCCTGAACAGTTTACTAAAAGAGCTTTACCAGCCGGAATTCTCTCTCCGGGCGAGGAACGAGAGTGTCAGAGATGTGGAGCGAAGGAAGAGGCACAGGCGGAAAGAGGAGAAGGACAGAATATAAGAGACAGAGACAGAGAAAAAGACAGAGAGAAAGAGAGAGACTGCGTTCGCGCGGAGGCCCTGGCGTCTGATTACTAGCCAACGCAAGACGCCAGACGTACATAACTAAATAACTTCCTAAATTCTATATCATTTCGGAGCGGGCTCCGACGGGTGAAATAACGCGTCTAGACCCACGTCGCGACTCGTTGCGAAAGAGAGAAAGAGAGGGCCAGTAGCGACAGGTCCGGCGACTCTGGCGAGCGTGATTGCTGTCACCGCTCGCCGTGATTCCTTCCGTCGTAGTCGATTAAAGTCGGCCAAAAGGAACATATGCACGCGTATATCCTTCAGGTTTTCATTGATCGACCCTATCTAATTATCTTCGTTATTCGTTTCGTTTTTTTTTGAAGCATTTGTTACGTATTTGAAATAGAGACGTGCGAAGCAGGGGACTTGCGTGTGCGTGCGAGTATAAATCGAGTAATCGTGATACATTCTCCGGTATCAATTTAGCCGTTCATCCTTATTCATTCATCCGATCTTGTTCTAAACCATTCAGTTTCAAGCAACAGATCTGTGGAAACTCATGTCTGTTCGCAAAACTGTACGCCCACAGAAAAATTTCCGGAGCCAATGCTATGTATTACACTTGAATGCATCGTAAAATACGATATAGCGCCAATCATATTTATTATAGAGATAGAAACACTTTAATTTTAAATGAAAAATTCTAAAATCTATAAGAATAGTATGTATCGTCTTTTGATTTTAAACGCGAGAATATATAAACTTACATTTATATAAGTTACTCTTGTCTCAATATAGTAAGTCAATCTTTTTTAATTCGATAGAGGAGAATACGGGTTATTAATTTTACTTTCATATTGTCTTATTTTTATACTAAATGAGGCTGTGAGAAATATAAATGCGCCAAGAATATTTTTTGTCTCGATAACAGAAATCCTTTCCGAGGGTGTATATACTTATTGTAAATTCCCACGTGCATTTTACATAATGTAGAACTAATGCGAACTTTTATACGGTTCCATTGCGTCAATTCAAACTAAAAGGTAATTTACCACTTATCAATAACCAACAGCAGAGTTTTAGTCCGTAACTATGTTGAATTGTAAAATATAAATATATGATTATTATAGAATAATTATTTAGAAAATCGAAATTATTGCATTAAAGATTTGACATTTCCTCTAAATAGACATTGAATAGAATAATTCTAGACTCGAAAAAGTCTTCCTTTTAAATATAAATTCGCAAAATTTCAACCTGTATTTTATCAGCAACTCTTAATCGAGTCATATAAAAAATAAGACAAGTAGGAAGCAGATGTTTAATTTTGCAAATAACATATAAAACACCACATGCTTGCAAATAACATATAAAACACCACATGCTTGCTCCTGCCTCAATTTTGTCGATGTGCGCAAGTGTGCACACATGTTATTTAATTGCAAATCTTTATTATGAGCAAATTATCCAATTCTTTGCTTTAATAAAAAATTGGTTGACAGTGTATTAAAAAACGACTATATATTTTTGCATATCTCTTCGCGCGCGCTATAAAGCTTTTTGATTTATATTCATTTATGATCTTCTTCGCACATTAAGGTTTTCTACATGCTAAAAAACCTGACGTTGACAAACTGTTAAAATATACACGATCTTCGCGTTGACAGCTATTCTCGCAACGTGAAGTGAGCCAAGCGAGGAAACTAATCAGCATCGCGGAGACACGTCAACAATTAAATCTCTTACACACCTTTTTCGCAAGGGAAATCTGTTCGACAAACTGTTTCGCGCTATCTAAACGGACAGAATTTTCTCTTAAAATTTGCCCCGAAAATCGTGTAATTGTGGGACAACATGGCATTTTGAACAACTTTATGAGAGTTTTTTGAAATTTTACCATAGAATTTACTAGTAAAATGTATAAACATACCAACAATGTATGGTAAAATTTCACAAAACTCTCATAAGATTCTTCGAAATACCGTGTTGTCCCACGGTTACAATACTTTCAGGATTTTAAATTTTAAACGAAAATTCTCTCCGTGTACCTTCTGCCTTCGCAATCCTTCGGAAACTCATCGAATCGCAGTCTCTCCAGCTAAAATTTTTCCACGACTCGCGAAATATCACGCAAAATACAGATTATGCAACACGAATATTTAATATTGTTTTTTCTTTCAGGTGATCGATCGTGAAACGCGATATCACGCTGCTTCGTTATGTTAATTTTCATTATGCAAATCGCGACTTCCGACAAATTATTAATTATAAATTCCGCCTTTCCGTCGGTCGCATTTACGTCTGACAAGAGATACTTTATGTCCGCCTGGAAATTCCATTTTTATACAAATTTGACACAGTCTCATTTTTTTAAACGTCGCTACCGGACGACGACGGCGCCGAAACATGGACGCCGGGATATCGGGAGAGACATAATGACACTTAGAAAAAAGCGGGCCCGACGCTTGTTACGCCGTGTTACGACGAGGGCGTTTCGATTATAGAAAAAAATGGAAATTGCAGGCTCCCGTAACTATAAAGCCCGTTGCCGGGGCGAAGCTGCGCGGCCTATTACAAAATTACGTTCACGGGGATCGCGCGAAACGAGTTTCTAAAATTAGAAAATTTATGACCGACGGTCCTTTCGGTTCCGATGGTATGCCATTCGCGATCGCTTTTTTAGCATTTCGGCCAACCACTCGGCCCCGTTCTTACATCGACTGGCTTTGGCAACTCCAATTATACGCGTCGCGACATTTTTCTCTCTCGAGTAACATAAATTGCAAGATTTATGTACCTATATATGCGCGTTATTAAGCGGGCGATTAGGCAGCGACACGCATGACGGTCAGGCGAGCGGTGCGATCTTTTCGTCTGTCGATCCAAAACTTTTCTAAGCTCCACGTTTGAATAGTCGTTAGCTTCAAAAGTTAAGAGTCCAAAGTAATTATTTCATTTTTATCAATATCATGTCGGTTCAATCTGATATCTGCGTCCAACACGCATCTCTCGATACTTTTACCTGTGTTTAACAATTAACAATGCAACTTCAATTGACTTTGCACTCTTCAACCAAAGAGTGCAATCATTTTTTTACTAATATCTTACTAACGTAACGATATTGGCCAAACGAACGATGTGAGATTGTTCACAATTGTGTGAACAGATTACTTGAAATGGATCCAAATCTGGGACCGAAACGTCGTTTTTTTTTAAAATAAACCATTAACCAGTGTGGGTCGTTTTAAAAAACTATCATTGGTTTTAATCTACTGGCGATATTAAATCTATTTGTGAGTAATAATTTAAATATAAATGCAAACGCGGGTAATAAAACAAAGTACATAATAAATTTGTGTTGCAGATTAGGTCTAAGTCATCTACATATATTAATGAGCGCGGTCTTGGGAATTCGGTAAGTACGTGACAATCCTTAAAAGATAAGTAACCGTCATTTTATTGCCTTCGGGACCGGAAATGATAAACTTTCGGAAATTGCCCACGCCATATTTTTATATTCTTCGTTGAAAATATGTGGAAAGGCCTCAAAATGGATATCGCTAAATGGATTTTTACCAAGAAAAGTTTAAAGCCGTGTGATGTAAAAATCTTTTACAATTGTAAATTAATTTGCCATAAGGCGAATCTTGCTTCACGTGGAAAGTGGGAAACCCGTGTGGAACCGTTTTCTATCTCTTAAGGATATGTCATCTCAACATGCTATAAAATTATATTTAAATCAAACGCGCGACCTGTTTTCGAAATGCTATCTTTTATAATGTTACATCATTCGCGTTTTTTCACATGTCCCTATACGCCGTGTGAGTCATTCAAAAGGCTCACGTTGAACTTGTCATTTAGAACATTTCAAATTCTCAATATACAGAAAAACATAATAAAAATATTTTCTAATATTGCATACACGGAGAGGATCTTCTCTTCAAATTTACCCTGAAAATCGTGTAATCGTGGGACAACGTGGCATTTTAAAGAACTGTATGAGAGTTTTTTGAAATTTTACGATACATTTTACTAGTAGAATGTGTAGTAAAGTTTCAAAGAAACTCCCACAAAATTGTTCGAAATGCCGTGTTGTCCCACGATTGCATGATTTTCAGGACAAATTAAAAAAAAATCTCTCCGTGTACAGTACACAATTTTTATCTGCAAATTTATGTATATTCAGCTACGTAGAAAAAAATAACAAGAAAATATTCAAACAGTACGTATTCAGTTCGAACGTTTTATGCCCCTCATCTTTTCCATCGGTAAAAATTGGCGAAAAAATGTCGTATTTGAAACGATTTACATTTTCACCGAAGAATAAATAGAACGTGCAGGGGTGGTTTTCGGGGGCTCATGCGAGGCGACCTCCGTACGCGCGCGAGCGAGCGTCTTCGTTTCCGCGATTACTTTTCATGCGCACCGAAAGATGCCTTGCGTCACGGTAGTCTGAAAAACTAGCGACGCAACGATGCGCGTTCTCCAAAAATTCGTAGCCGGCACGTCATGTCGCGCCACGGCGTCTCCCCGTCGTTTCCTTTGTCACGTAGCGGCGTTTCTTTGTGTTCGCCGGCGAGCGGGACAGCGGTCGGGTCTCTCCCCTCGCGGGGCGATATCGCGACTGAAATTCGTCCTGGAATGTTGACCCCGGAGGTGGAGCGCAGCGCGAGCGACTGGCGCTGAGGAGACGCCGGCGTCAGTCTGCTTTCCGACGGGTCCGATGTCCCCTGTCGCTTCGTACGTCTCCCTCTCCCCCGTACACGATCGCCTAATTCCTCGTTTCCTTACGCAGCGAAGTAACTCGACCGTTTTCGTTTACGTGCATTTTCGAATACGCGCTTTCGTTCGCGCGAAACTACACGGGGACAGAATTTTCTCTTCAAATTTATCCTGAAAGTCATGTGAGCGTGGGACGACATGGCATTTCGGAGAATTTTGTGGCAGTTCTTCGAAATTTTACTGTACATTTCACTAGTATTTATTTTCCCCACACAGAATAAAATATCTAATAAATATCCAATGGATATCTAAATATCCATATGATGTCCACTACGGATATCTAATAGATATCTAATAGATGTATAAAATGTTTTCCGCATAACTAGCGGAGATATCTGATGGATATGCACAGGATTGGGAAAGTTACTTTATAAAAGTAACTAGTTGCAGTTACAAGTTACCAATTCTGAAAAGTAACCTTAGGTAAAGGTTAGGTAACCTATAACCTATAATTTATTCGAGTGAATAGACTTCTTGTTAAGCTCCTAAACTTAATTTCAATGATACCACGCTGTTCTTTCACTTAATCTGAATAGTGGGACACTGTCGGTCTGTACACAAAAGCCACATAATTTGTATATTAGGCAAATGTTTTCATGAGCTGACAGTTCTAGGAGCAAAAGGTGCCAAAAGTGCAGAATCAATGTCCAATTCTTCAAAATGCCATCTTGTTCCACGATCGCATGATTTTCGGGGTAAATTTTAAGAAAAAATTCTCCCCGTGTAGAGACGGCGCGAACTATTCGAATAAGAATCGAGGTCGTAAAGTTCAATTCGACTCGAATTTAAATTACGATGACTCTGGGGTTCAATCGTGAATCTTTTCCTCTGGTGTAAACTCGTGAGAAGTGAACAACTGTATTGACAAATATTTAAATTTTCAATCAAATTGTTCACCTTTCGCGAGTTCGCACTAGATTCACGATCGAGCGCCTGAACTGAAAAGGCCCAATTTAGATGATTCGAATACTCCGTGTGTATTGTCAATCTTATAGATTCGCTCGGACTTGGATGAAATTTAGTCGAGTCGACTCGATTCGGATTCGAAAAAGTAAATTCACATCGATTCGACTCGGCGTGAAAAACCGCGCATCTCTAACGAAGGGGCGTTTTACGTAGTAAAACAATTGAACCCGATCTCTCGATCTTCAAATCCGGACGTGGCTCGCGGGGTGATTCACATATTTGCGTAACGCCGTAAAAGTTTCGATTCGAATTCGAGCGCAGAGAAATAGAATAGAATCTTCATTAAACGCTCCGGGGTCCCGAGTCCCCTAAAGCGTTAGACGAGCTACGCGGAAAAGGTAATTACGAGGGAGAATGGGCTTTTGTACGACGAAGAATTTGAATGTGGAAAAATGTAAAACGAAAACCTGGAATATAGGAAAATGTGCGGAACACAAGAACAAAGATAAGCAATAGGAAGCTGTTGCAGATCGCAACTGGTTAATTACACGAGAAAGAGAGAGATAGAGGGAAAGAGAGGGGAGCCTCGCTCGCGGGGGACGCCGGACTCGCCGGAGCCGAGGCCCGAGAGTCCGTCAGCGCCGCTAGTCGGCGACCGTAGCGCTACCGCTGGAGCGGCCATGTTTGACGGTCTCTCTTTCGCTCTTGTGTGTTTAGTGGGCTACGGTCGGTGTATCGGCGCGCCGCCGTCGGGACGTCGGGACGGTCGGGACGGCCGGCGAAGCGGCGAGACACGAAGAGGGGGGAGGACCGGGCGAGGGGTGGGGGCGACGACGGCCGGTGGCGGCGGCGGCGGCAGGCGGCGGAGATCGGCGCGCGCGCGCTCGTGACGGAGCACCTCGTGCGCGCCAGTCGCGTTGCCGAGCTTGGCCGATTCGGAGCCCGGAGCTAGTCGCGCGGTGTACGCCGCGCGGTCGGTCGTCGTGTGCAACAGTTCGTCGACTGCGACGCTGGTATTTGGTCGCGCGAGATAGAACGGGCAAGCGCGGGGCAACAAGAGCGAGACGAAGGAGGAAGCGGTCGGACTCGTTGGCGAACGCGAGGAGGGACACCGGCGGGCGCGAAGAGACACCGACGTCGCTCCGGTCGTCGTAGAAGCGCCGTTTTCTCCGTGGCGCCGCGTACGTACGACCTCTCTCGCCCTCCGCTCGTGTGCGCGCCGGTCTCTCCCACTCCCCTCCCCACGCGGCGGCGCGTCTCTCCCTCCCCCCGCCGCGCGCTCGATCGCGCTCGCTCTCTCGCGCACCTCGGCCGCGAGAGTACCGCCCCTGCGCGCGAGTGTCGCTCGCGCTCCGTTCCGCGCGCGGGGCAGCGATTTCAAGAATGTGACAGTGCGCGTCCTCGCGGTCGGACGGTTGGACGGACGAGCTCTCTCGCGCGGGCAACTGGCAGGCGGCGGCGATGATTTTGAACGACGGCGCGCGGTAAAGCGTAAAGAGACAGGAGCAGCGGACGAAGGGAGAGAAGGACGGACGATGCGAGCGGAAAATGTCACTCGGTGATACGCGCGCACGGATGACGGGGAGTGATCGACGGAGCGACGGTTGCGAGTCTGAGGTTGTACGAGTGTCGCCGCGGCGGCGGTGGTGGTGGTGGTGGTGGTGCCCGTCGTCGCCGACGTCGTCATCGTCGGTACGCGGTGCCGCCGGCCGGGTGGTGGTGGTGCCGGCACTGGCGACGGCACGAGCGCCGGATCGCCGGGAACGTTATCGCGCTTCTCAGCCGCGAGCATCAGCAGCGACGGCTGCGTCGCCGCGCGGACAGCTGGCGAGAGTCGCGGCTGTCTCCTCCTGAAGGGGAATCTACGCGACGCGACGTCGCCGGTGTGTATACGCCGCGCGCGCGCGCGCTAAGTGTGTGCGTGTGTGTCTCTCTCTGTGTGTGTGTTCCGCGTGTGTGTGCGCGCGCGCGCCGGGTCGCGAGGTTAAGGCACCGCGTCGCCCTCGATACGCGCCGGCCGAGGAAAGTAAAGGCCGCGCGCGCGGGTGTCGCGCTCTCACCCTCTCTCGTTCAACCCCCACCCGAGAGCTCGTGGCTCTTCTTTCTCCTCGCGCGGCCACCCGTACATGTGTGCGACGGATAAGAAGCGCGCGACGAGTCTATCAGTAGCAGCGCGCCCGTCCGTCGGCGGTGACCTCGGCGTGTGCGTGCGTGCACGCGCGCGCGCGACCGTCCGAGCCGCGTGGTGCGCGCGTAACCGTAGGCCGGCGTCCGCGATGCCGGCAGTGGCCCGCGCACACGGTCGTCGTGCAGGTTGCCCGCGAGGTGTCCGTCGTCGACGATAAGAGCACGTGAGGGGAAGGGACCGCGATAAAGCCGAGAGAGAGAGAGAGAGAGAGGAGGACGCAGAGTTAATGAGAGTTCAAGGTCAGCCGGTAGCGCTGTTGGACCGGAGAGCTCATCCGCAGGAGAAGGTGGACCGTTCCTCCTCGCCGTCGCGAGTCGGAAATATCACCGGCAGAGAGAAACGGGAGAGAGCGGGAGCGAGAGGAGGGAAGGAGAGCGAAACGGAGCTCCGCGCGGTGGACTGTCACACTATTTCGGGACCGTGATCCAAAGTGCGCGCGAGATACGCGCGCGGGCATAAATAAATATACGCGCGAGCGCGGGCGTCGCGACTGTGCTCCTCTCCGCGTGCGCGAGGGAGAGAGAGAGAGGAGGTCCGTGATTTTTCGCGCCCGCCGAGAGAGAGGTGTTTTCCGTTGACAGTGCATATTTGATGCTCGTTGAAGAGAGGAGAAGAACGAGGAGAGGAAAAAGAGAGGAGAGGAAGAACAAGAAGAAGAAGAAGAGAAGAGAGGGAGGAAGGAGACCTCGCGGAGGAGGGTGCCCGAAGAGGGAGGCCGTTCGGCCGCGTGTGCGCGTCCGCGTGTGCGTGCGTGCGCGCGTGAGGGCCAGCCCTCCCCGCCCCCCGCCCGTCTCGGGTCTCCTTTTGTTTTCCTACGGCGGCTACGTTGAAAAGGACTGGCCACCAAATGCGCGTACCGCAAATCCTGTTTCATGTTGATGTTCTGGAGCAAACGGACGGTGCTCATTAGACGTCTGCTAGGCAAGGCCAAGGTCCGTGGGGAGCATGAAACCGAGTGTGAAGCTCAAGAGGATTCATCGTCACGTACGTTTCATCGCACGAGCAGCGGCAGCAACGCCACCGGCTACGACAACAACAACGCGGGCGGTAACGACCACCGGGCGACGACGACGGCGACGACGACAACAACAGCAGCAACGACGGCGACGGCGACGACGGGCCGAGAAGTGAGCAGGGTAGCGGCGGGAGGTAGTGGTGGTGGCGGCGGCGGCAGTACGGTGGGCTACGGAGGGCGCAGCGCCGCGTCCAGCAGGCTGCATCAGGGCTGCTGCTGCGGCGGCGGCGGCGACGCCAGCCAGGATGACGACGAGCAGCAGGACCCCGGTCGGCTGCTGAGGTGCAAGGAGCTCCTCAAGACGCTCAAGGAGAACCAACTGGAGATGCTGCTCAACGCGGTCGAGAGCTACGGCGCCGACCTGGGCTCGTGCGTTCTCGTGCCGCGCCAGCAACGCCCGGCCGAGGACTATCCTTACGATCAGCAGCAGCACCACGCCGGCCGGCCGCATCGTCATCACAATCGTCACTTTAATCAGCGCCGCTATCGTCAGTATCACCACCGCTCCAGCAGGCACCACCGCTCGTCCTCGGTCGAGGACGACCAGGAGAGCTGCTGCTCCGCGTCGGAGGACTCCTCGTCCGCGTCGCCGATGAGATCGGCGAGGAACGGCGGCGGCGGAGGCGACGGCGTCGTCGCGCCGGTGAGAGGCTCGCCGTGCGACCCGCACCTGCTCTGCTGCCAGATCTGGCGGTGGCCGGATCTCGAGCACTCCACGGAGCTCAAGAGACTACCTATGTGTCATTCCGCTAAAGATCCCGTATACATATGCTGCAACCCTTACCACTGGAGCCGGCTCAGCAGACACGGTAAGTGAAACATCCCTGGGCTAACGTTACATTTCTCGACGAATGTTTTAAGCGTGCACGATTGGCCGCTGAATAGAACATTTCTAGATACTCGACAATATTTTCAGGGTCGGGGAGTAACTCGTTACTTGTAACGAAGTTACAGTTACTTTCTTTTTGGCAACTCTAACTTAACTTCGTTATGATTAAGCAGTTGATCGACCATGACTGGCGATGTGTTGTTAACACAGAAAATTTATTGCGTAAAATATTACCTCAGCCAGGGTTTGAACCTGGACCTTCCTTCACTCTAGGCGGGCGTTACTTTTTTTTTTAACTCTAACTTCGTTACTTTCTCTCCATCTGTAACTGTAATTTAACTCAGTTACATTTCTTCGATAACTAGTAACTAATTTGATAGTTACATTAATAGCTACTTTAGATCTTTTTAAACCTCCACAGATCGCATTAGGTCTTGCACGAGGGGGAAACCGCGGAGGACATTGTTGTGTACAGATTTGCGGCATTACTGGGCATTATTAGGCATTTTTTTGGGCATCAGTTTGGGCATTAGGCCTTGCTGAGGCATTATAAAGATAAAAGGAGATAAAACAAGATAATAAGATAAAGTAACGCCCACTGGGCATTGGTGTACAAGATTTTGGTCAGCGGTTTCCCCCTCGGTCTTGCATTTGCACATAAACGCTTTGATCGACACTTTATCATTCAAACGCAGATTTGATATTTTTATTTTCACTGCAAGAAAGTAACTGCAAAGTAACGATTCGTTACTTTTTTTTTAGTAACTGTAACTGTAACTAGTTACATTTTAGCGAAAAAACTGTAACTGTAACTAGATACTTTTATAAAGTAACTTTTCCAACCCTGAATACTTTACTATCCCGCGGAGCCAATCGACACGCTTAGGCCCGGTTTTTCCATTTCCTGATTAACTGTTATCCAGAGGTTAGTCCTCGCTCTCCAGCTTTTTCTATATTATTATCTAAGAAGAGACAGATAAACGATTAACCTCTGGTTAACGTTTAACCAGCGAGTGAAAAACCAGCCTCACTCCCTCTCTCGCCCGCGGTTTTGTTATTCATTGGGTAAACCGAACGGACCGACCAGAATTTCCGAAAGTACGACTTACGTAACTGATTCACACCAAAGTATCTCGTCGTCGATACTCATCGGCGATTTAGCGTTCGCTTTTGCGTTAAATAACAAGTAGCTCAAAACAACTGTTTATGAGATGATTAGATTCGATATGGAGAAAGGTATTGTGTTAAAATGGAAATGAAAATAATGTTTAAAGAGCGAGAATCGGGTTGGGAAGTTACTTTATAAAAGTATCTAGTTACAGTTGCAGTTACTCAAAAAGTGACGATTCGTTACTTTGCTGCAGTTGCTTTCTTGCAATGAAAATAAAAATATCAAACCCGCGTTTGAACTGGACAGTGTCGATAAAGGCGTTTATGCAAGGCCTAGTGCGATCTGTGGAAGTTTGAAAAATACATAAAGTAGCTATTAATGTAACTACCAAATTAGTTACTAGTTATCGAAAAAATGTAACTGAGTTAAGTTACAGTTGCAGATGGAGAGAAAGCGACGAAGTTAAGTTGGAGTTACCAAAAAAAAAAGTAACTGTAACTTCGTTACAAGTAACGAGTTACTTCCCAATTCTGCACGTGCCTAGCCGTCGCCGCCGGTGTCTGAACGACGGAATAATTTTATGTCGTAACGTACAGCTGGCCACATTATAACGTTAGGCCGCGAGCCGTGCACCAATCGTCACCTGCTCGGACCTGCTCGGTGCTAATGAGCTTAGAGGCTCGGGCCAATGTAAAACAGAATTTATTAACGGTAGCCGATGTCTACCTGCTTACATTCGAGATGTGGACAAATATAGGCAACGCGCCGGAGAGGAAGAGCCGAGAGATGCCGACGATTTTCCGCCGGCGTGAAAGCCGAGCGTGAGAACGACAGATAGAGACGCGCCTGTTACTTCGGTTAACGGGGAAAAATTTCGCCGTTACCGTTACAATTTCGCAGGATATGATTTTATCTTATTTTATCTTAATAACGCCGCAGCGTGGCCTAATGCCCGAGTTAATGCCGCAAATCTGTACACCACAATGCACTCAGCGGTTTACCCCTCGGAGGATGATCTTAGGTTGTCGAAGCACATTCCTTCAAACTCGCCTTTCCTTTCAAACGCCAAAAGTGTTGGCAGGTAGACATTCAAATCCGATAATGGGTCTCGACCTTTTTCCCCTCTTCTCGAGCTCTTTTGTCGCATAGAATTCACGTGAATCACTCGCGAGGTCGGGCGAAGGCGGTCGAGTCCGAAAAGGATTTTTGTCTTACGTTTACCCGCTGCAGTCTCTCCGTCGCGTCCGAGTTTAATCAATGTCGTCACCTACCTTCGTATCTGCCAAGAGTTTTCTGTGAGATACAAGGGAGCGAGACGGGACGCGTTTAAAAGGAATTCATTCATCAATGCGCGTGGCGCACGGTGGGAAAGCGAGAATCAATAGTGAGTCATCGGTAAACTGTACGAGCTCGCGCGTATTCGCGTGGAAACTTTGCGAAGGAAACGTCGCAAAAAACAAAAAAAAAAGAAATGCGAACAATTAACTTGAAGAAAACATTCCCGCGAGGTTTCCCAAATTATCTACGATTTTCGTTAGCTCTGGTCGCGCTTCGAAATAGACAACGACATCCGCGCTTTACAAATTTAACTTTGCCGCCGGCCTTTGAAGCCGCTACAAAGGTACCCTTTCAAGAAACAGTGTCCTCGTGTGTAATAACTGTGCCGACGTGACGCCACGTCCTCACTGTTTACGCCGTGTACTCGTGGTATTCGTCACGTTTAAAGAAAGCGCCGAATTAACGGGCCCCGCGACCGTCCCCTCCCTTCCTCACCGGGTCCGTCGACCGCGTCGTTCGGCGACGTGACTACGACCGCAAAAAAGCGTCGCGTCCTATAAAGCGAGAGGGAACGAGAGAGAGAGAGAGAGAGAGAGAGAGAGAGAGAGAGAGAGAGAGACGAAGCGAACGAGCAGGCGCCAGCAAAATGCGCCTTTACGTAACCTCGGCGATCGTTTAACCCGTCGCCGCCGCCGCCGCCGCAGCCAAGCGAATTCGATCGTGCGAACCGCGGCGACACGGTGTTTCAATACCGTGGCTACGCGTGCCGCGATATAAAATTTTCAAAATTAAAAAAAACTGTTAATACTTAGATATTTACGGTGGTCTCTGCAGGGAGCGGATAGCACGGGTGTCGAGGGGTAAACCGCCGAGGGCATTGCGGTGTACATATTTGTGGCATGACGAGGCATTTTTGGGACATTAGTTTGGGCATTCGGCCTTGCTGGGACGTTGCAAAGATAAAATAAGATAAAATGACACGAGATAGATAAGTAAGAGTAAGGCCCCCAGCATTGGTACGCGGGGAGAGAACTTTCTTTTAAAATTTACCCTGAAAATCGTGGGACAACGTGGCACTTTGAAGAATTTTGCGAGAGTTTCTTGAAACGCTACCATACATTTTACTAGTAAAATTTGTACTAAGTATAATTACTAGTAAATGTACGGTAACGTTTCAAGAAACTCGTAAAATCCTTCGAAATGCCACGTGGTCCCGTGATTACATGGTTTTCAGGATAAGTTTTGAGAGACAATCCTCTCCGTGTAGGCATTGCCGAACATCATTTTGGTCAGCGGTTTATCTCTGGATGGTCTCTTTCGTTTTCGCTAAATAATGCATTATGATTTTTAAAAAATGTCAACGCATTGATATGTCACGTTGTCAGATCTCACGAAGCTCCCAAGCGTTCGTCAGAAATGTACATCATATTTTTTGACTTGGTAACAAATTTTGCTTGCAGAGGTCGATGACCTCGTGTATTCGTTAACGCATTTGAATCCTTGACGTTTATTATGTTATTCGTTTTTTATCGAGATCTCCCTTTTCCGTGAAATAATGTTAACCCTCAAAGTGCTTCTGCGAATGATCGTAATCCCTTTGTTAAAAAGTATAATTTTTACATTTTTTTCTTTTTTTTATTTCACTGGCGACCAGGTCTGAAACATCGCGTACCGATTGATAAAACTGAAGCAAGTACAACATACTCAAATTTCAATTGTTTTACTACCTCTGGTCCGTTTATGCAGGAGTCACCTTAAGGCATATAAATTTATATCAAAAATTTGCGGCTCTAAAGGATATACTTTCAACTAGTTTCAGCGACAACTTACAAAAATGTACTCGAATAATCGCCGGAAGGATTAAGTCCGATGATCGTTGAAGCTCCGAGCGGCGGCGGAGGGGGAGGAGGGTTATACAATGTCGGAAGTTACGTCCAGTACCACGAAATCGTGTTTTTTAGTTTAATTTTAACTCGCGCTTCTTGGACACACCGGTGCGTTGTGCACTCGCACTCGGGCATCAGGCGCGGCAACGCCCATGGCCCCAGATTATAAATAGAAAACTTTATATAATAAATATTCTACAACAACAGGTTTAGCCCGTATGAGATTAACGAGCGCCGGACGGCGACGGGAAACGCGCCTCCGGGCGTGTATTTAATATTTCCCGAATAGGAGATTCACGTGGCGCGAGCCACGTTAATTGAGCCGATGAACGAATGCCGGCTAATTTACACTGCATTTTCGTCATTAGCCAAGTTTAGATTATTTCTTCGGGCTCGCGCGAGTGTTCGGGTTCATTTTCGCGTTCGTTCATTCACGCGCCATTCATATATCGCGAGTTACGCTCGATGGAATAAAAGGTATAAGGCTAATATTACATTTGCCGTACGACAAATGTTTCCAGCGTGTCGAGTGGCTGCAGGATAGAAAAGTTCTCGAGGATCTAGGAAATTTTCTAGCTTGTAGGCAATCAACACGCTTAAAACATTTGTCATGCGACAAACGTAATACCAGCCTAAGGGTACTATTGCATTCGCACGACAAATTTTTCAAGCGTGTTGATTGACTACAAGCTAGAAAATTTATAGATTTTCGACTTTCCTATCCTGCAGCCACTCGACACGATTGAAAAATTTGTCGTACGACAAATGTAATAATAGCTTTAGCCTAATATAACATTTGTCTTACGATAAATGCAAAGGCCTGTGTCCAACCTGGACCGAGTTCTAGCATCGTGGACACGGGCCTTAATACCAGCCTTACGGAACACCCCGACAACACGTGAGAGTACAAATTACAAACGGTAAAACTGTGGGAGCCGTTGAAAGCCGGCCGGACTAAGAATAAATAAATAACGAACAAAGATGCCGGCTAATTAACTCGTCCGCTCGCTTCTCGACCGCGGATTATGGGAATTTCTCTCATCCGCACGGCGGCCGCGATAAATCGAGCTCGAGAGTGCACGCGAGTGCTCCGTTAAAAATCTCGCCTGCGAACACGCCGTCCATTGGACGTTTCCTCGGCCGACTTACAAAATCGGTGCGGGCGAGTTCGCTAATTGTTGGACAGATCAAGGACGATATTCCGCGCGGGAGAAAAGTCCTGTTTTTCCCACGTGTGAGCGCGCGACGCGCTCGTAGAGCTTATTCTACAATGGACACAAAACGCAAGACGCCCCGAGGCGAAATTTTGGCCCTATGTTGAACCTTTAATTCTATTGTATAGTAGAACCTGAGACAGTAAAAGAGGTCAAACTGCAAGTGCAAAATTGACTCCCACTTTAAAACCGATAGTGTCGGAAATTTCTACTTTTGCCAATTAAAGTAGGTTCTTTTAAGTAGGAGCTAAGGTAAATTTTTAGAATCAAAGATTCAAGGGTGGAGTAAAAATATAATGTCATCAAAGTAGGTTATTGCTGGTCTATGTAGGCGTATAGATCAGTAGGTGTAAATTATGACAGTACCAAAATTTCGACTTGGGTACGGCTTGGGTCTACTGAGTCGAAATTTTGGCCCTGTGTTGAACCTTTAATTCTATTACATAGTAGGACCTAAGACAGTAAAAGAGATCGAACTGCAAGTACAAAATTTACTCCTGCTTTCAAACTGATAGTGTCGGAAATTTCTGCTTTTGCCAATTTAGCATTAAAGTAGATCCTTTTAAGTAGGGGCTAAAGTAAATTTCTAAAATTAAAGATTCAAGGGAGTAGTAAAAAATATGTCATCAAAGTAGATTATTGCCGGTCTTTGTAGGCATAATCCTTTAAACTGTCAAAATAGTATCAAAATTTCGACTCGGGGCTAAGCCACAGCGCAAGAAATCGACCAATCACGGTCGGATATGAGAAGAAGAATGCTCGACCGTCATTGGCCGATTTCTTGCATTTTGCGTCCATTGTAGAATAAGCTTGGCGCGGCCTCACCGGCGCCGCGCCGGTGGCCTAATCGTGACGACGTCGATTCGTTACAGTCGACCGCGCCGCGAGCACGTTTTATCGATAATACCGAGCGTTTATTGCTGGGAAATCGTATTGAATAGGCGCGACCGATCCGCCGGGCGACACCTCCGCGGAAAAGATCGCGATAGGGTTGCGAGATAAAATCGCGCGCGCGCGGTCCGTGTTTCGTAATTAACGGCGCGCGCGACGCCGGGGAAAATAAGCGGATCCTTCGAATTCCACGCTGAGGTTTCCACGGCTAATAATAGCGCCCGCGGCCGCGCGGCATACGCGCGCATTTGGGGAAAGAGAGGCGGGAGAAAGCGAGCGGGAGAGGCGCGGCGGGTAACGACGAAATAGTTGGCGTCAGCTCCGGAAAGACATCGGGTTCACGGCGTTAACTCGAGGAGGGCGAGGAGGGAGAGCGCGAAAAGAAAGGCTCGCGTAAGGATGCTCGAGTTGGGAGAGCAGAGCCGAGTCGAACGTAGGTAGGGCCCGTGTTGCGCGACGAAGAAAGAACGGGAGAGCCGGCACTTACCAATGGCCACACAATCAAAGTTATGGCCAGAAGGAAATGAATCTAAAAATAAAACGTATATTGGGCGAGTCAGTCGCGCGGCTGGCGGAAAGACGGTGACGCGAGAGTGGGAAGGGTTGGTCGACCGGCAAGGCGACGGCGGCGGCGGCGGCGGCGAGAGAGAAGCGGAGAGAGAAAGAGAGCGCGAGCAGACGCGACGCGACGGATGGACGGACGAGCCGACGAGGACGGAGCGAGGCGAGTTTAGCGGGCGGGAATGCGAGAGAGGCGACGGGGGAAGAGCGGATGGCAGACTGAGGACGGGGCGCCGTCGAGCATGTGCGGTTAGGAAGGGCATCGAAGGGGCGAGGCGCGGCGCGGCGCGGCGCGGCGCGGCGGAACCGTCGGCGGGATCGCGCGGAGGGGGCACGAGGTGGGACGCGACGGCCGCGACAGCCGCGAAGAGAGAGGGGACCGCAGCCCGGCGCCGCTGCGTGTCATTGCTGGCGCCAGCTAATTGTCGAGGCCAGCCGGCATTAGCCGAGGAGCTGACCGAACTGAGTCGAACTCCACGAAAGCAGGCAGACAGGCAGGCAGGCAGGAAAGCAAGCAGGCGAGCGAGCAGGCAAACGGCGGCTATCCGAAGCTCCGACCCGGCTCGACGCGGGTCGCGTTGCATGCGCGGTCGACTTCGCCGGTCGGAGGCTCGCGTCGACATCGACCGACCGACCGATTTTCGCCCGATTCGCCTCGGCCGTGTTCTGCGAGAAAAATCCCGGCGACAAATGGATCTCCAACGTTAACCCCGTTCCATCTTTAAGTCCTCCCGCTAACGCCGCGGAAACAAGATTGCAGGATTTCGTCTTCGGACATTTTACTCTCGATCCAGCAACGGTTGCAACTCGATTTTTAACGCATTCGACAAAAGGGATATTGCCACCTCACGTACACTTTCTGGGCCAAATAGTATAAATACGCCTGCCTGCCGCGCTTCGACCTTCGATCGTCGAAATTTTTGAGATCGCCGCCGGAATCGGGGACAGCGAGGGCGTCGGGAATCTTGGCCGGTGCCGATGTTTATTATATTCTCGATCTCTGGGACGCGCGCGCCCGCGCGCGTCGTTGCTTTCGGCGGATCGGGAATAGGTTTCCTAGGAATTTCAGCACTCCCTCGCACTGCGCATCGCGGAGAATTCCGCAGGCACTTACGGCCCGTTGTTCAAAACAAAGACTGACCACGCACTGAAATGATGTTCGGCGCGGGGAGGAGGGAGGGGGGGGGGGAGGGAGCTCCCCACGTGTTGGCATTCGGCGAGGATTATCGCTTCCACGCCGTGACATAAATCACAATTCCGCGATGTGTGAAAATTCGACGGCGCGTCTCCCGAGCGGCGGACGATGCGGCACGAATACAAGTGGTTTCCTTATTTGTATTGTAAAAGAAAATAATAATCCCGGTACCCTTCGAGGAATAACGCGCCTACGTGTGCGAGAGGTGGGTTCTTCTTGTGCTTCTCTTTCTTTTCTTTCTTTCTTTACAGCTTTACACATTTATTTTAGTGCGCCGCGTGACGCATGCGTTATTTAGCCCGCGCGTCGCTCGAAATAACGCGCGTATTCAATATGCAATGACGCGTGCACGGCGAGCGGCGATCGCGCCGGAGGCGCTCTCGCCTATTTTTCCCGTCGGCTCAATTTACGCGCAACCTCGCTGGCTCGCAGCAAACGGACACCGGACGCGACCATTGTCAAGCGCGATCGTCGATAGCGCACGTTAATTTCGCGTCGGATCGCGGCGCGACGCCGGCGTTTTATCGCGCGTAAATCGCTCCCGCGGTGGCGCCTTGTTTTCGTAACGCCGCGACGCAAACTCGCCGTCTTTATCTGCTTTTTTTTCCCGTTCGGCGGCCGTTCGTTCACACATTGCCGCGGCGGCCGGTTAATAATTCACGCCGGCGAATCGATTATCATCGGCCAGTCGGCGACAGCAACGACGGCGGCGGCGGCGGCGGCGGCGGTGGCGGTGGCGGTGGCGGCGGCTGCGTGTCGTCGTTACGCAAATCGTCGCGGCGCAGGTTTTTATCACCGCTCCGCGATCCGGCGCGGCAATGCGCGCGACTTTCTCCGCCGCCCCTTCCTCTCCCTCGCCTCGATATTCATTCATGCCCGAAAACGCGGGGAGGCACCGACCCGCACGTGTATCCCGAGTCGAAATTTTGGCCCTATGTAGAACCTTCAATTCTATTGTATAGTAGGACCTGAGACTTTACTGTACGAGTAAAAGAGGTCAAACTGCAAGTACAAAATTGACTCCTACTGGAAAACCGATAGTGTCGGAAATTTCTACTCTTGCCAATTAAAGTAGGTCCTTTTAAGTAGGAGCTGAAGTAAATTTTTAGAATCAAAGATTCAAGGGTGGAGTAAGAAAATGTAATGTCATCAAAGTAGGTTATTGCTGGTCTATGCAGGTGTATAGATCAGCTAAGTATAGGTGTAAATTTTGGCCCTATGTTGAACCTTTAATTCTATTGTATAGTAGGACCTAGGGACAATAAAAGAGGTCGAACTGCAAGTACAAACTTTACTCCTATTTTCAAACTAATAGTGTCGGAAATTTCCACTCCTGCCAATTAAAGTAGGTTCTTTTAAGTAGGGGCTAAGGTAAATTTTTAGAATAGAAAAGAAAGATTCAAGGGTGGAGTAAAGAAATGTGATGTCATTAAAGTAGGTTAATGCTGGTCTATGTAGGTGTATAAATCAGCTGAGTAGGTGAACATTATCCTGGACAGTACCAAAATTTCGACTCGGGTATATCTTTTTCTTCGCGCGATTCATCGGGCATTTTTTTTCTTTATCCGAACAAAGGGAGAGTGTATCGAGAAGTATTTTCACCTGTACGCGCGGACGATCGGTCCAATAAATGCGAACAAAGTTTATTCCTCGCGGCCGACAATCGTATAAACAGGCCTAGAAATAGGCGCGTCTCGGTTGGAAGGAGACGCTCGGCGGCGCGGGTTACGTAACCGCCACGGGAGCGCCGCGCGTTTATTATAAGTGCCTTAATTAGGGGCTGAAATATCGCCGTTTAAATCGCGCTCCCATCTTGTTATTCAAATCGTGCCAACTCTGGCCCGAAGTTTGAAGTGCGTCGATGAGTGACACGCCGCGCCGGCTTTATTAAAGCTCGGCGGCGACGCGGCGGCCGGCCGGCCGACTCTGGAGAGGGATCGAGCCGAGTACGATCGAGAGGGAAAGAGAACGATAAAGAGAGAAACGAGCCGCGAGGAGGATTCGCGTGTAGGCGCGACGGGCGGCCATTACACGTCGACGCCGCGGCGCGCTTATTATCTAGGAATTTCGGCGCTTGTCCGTCGTTAGATGACGAGTATACGCGCCTTTTTTAGAAAGATGAAACGGATGTTGTTGAAAACACGCCGATCCAAGATGCAGTATCATGTCCGATTGCGATCTGCGATTTCGATCGCCGATTACGTAACGTCATTGTTGCTGTATCTCGTGAATTTTTATATCGCGCAGAATCGATAAGAACTCGATCCTTTTATCAAATTACGACACGCTACGGAGTTTAAAGTCGCACGGAAGAGGAAAGAGGCGCTTATTCTTTCCATTGATCATTCGATGCTTGCATCTTCGTAGGTTTCTGCGTACTTAAATCCGTGTAAAACCGAGGGGGAAACCGCTGAGGTGTTCAGACTTGCGGCATTACTGGGCATTGCTAGGCATTTTTTGAGCATTAGCTTGGGCATTAGGCCTTGCTGGAGCAATTTTATAAAGATAAAATAAGATAACAAGATAAAGTAATGCCCACTGGGCATTAGTGGGCATCGGTGTACAAGATTTTGGTCAGCGGTTTTCCCCTCGTGTAAAACTGAAGTTTTTTTTTCGGACATTTATTCAACGGTATAATATAATTCCAAATCGTTTATCGACTTGGAATTATGTCCGAAAGAAATCGGCGCGCTGAACAAATCTGGCAAAAGAAACGGTGTGTGAATTCACAATTAAATGAAAAATTACAAGTAAAGGCTATCCTGCCTTAGACTCGCGTTGGCCGGTCTCATTTGTTGTCTATATCGTTTTCGCGTGTAGCGTGAATTGCTGAAATTACACGAAAGTTATCTTAAATTGTAAAAATTACTTGGGCAACAACGTAGTGTCCACGTAAATCTAATTGTTTGGCAAACTTGTCGCGGCAATGATTCCTCGAGAGGACGCAGTTACCTGTGCGCACGTACCCACTCGCGTGGTCTCGGCCGCGGGCTGCGAGCGACGGAGGCGGCGTCGTCTCGTTTCTCTTAGACATCGGGGGTTACCTTGACGTTCGAGATATTCGCGCCGCGGTTTGTCCTCTATTACTTTCAGGGCGATACGTAAAAGGACGAAAAATGGCATACCGGTTTCGCTAGCGCGGCTCCGCGCCAATAATAGAGCCTGCCACTTTTGGCCTGCACTTCTCTAACAGGCGCCCGTCGTTTGTCGCGATATTTCGCGTCGCCGTCGCCGTCCATGTCATTAACTCGATTTAATCGAAAGCCTTGAGTCAGTTTCTCAATGCCCCGGCGACCGATGCGGATGTGCCGAGATGCTGCGACTCCGGCCGAAACGAACAAAGACGTCTCATTTGATGCGCTCTTTTATTTAACATTCATTTTACTGTTATTTAAGTGACGCTCAATTAGCCGCCGAATATAATTACGAAAATAGCAAACCGTTGTTAGAAATGTATACTACAAGCAAAAGTATCAAACTAAATTATTTACACCGCAAGTAGAGGAAAGTCCCCTATTATGAGACAGTTTCTGTTAAAAATTAATAGCGAGGGGAAAACCGCCGATGGCGTTGTGGTGTACAGACTTGCGGCATTACTGGGCATTACTAGGCATTTTTGGGCATTAAGCCTTGCTGGAGCAATTTCATAAAGATAAAATAAGATAAAGTAATGCCCACTGGGCATTCGTGGGCATCCGTGTACGTACATTTTGAACGATTAATAGGCATCGTCAGTTGATTCCACCATGAACTTACTGCTCCTTGGAGCGAAATCTGTTTAGTGAAAAATGCGTTGTTAGATCGCGTAATCGTAGCGAAGAAAGATTTGCGATTGAACTCGGGGTGTTGAATACCTTCTGTCGCATAATACAGAACTTTCCTCTATTCAAATGAGAAACATTTAATTTTTTCCTGTTTTAATTTTATTGATTGTGATACGTAACGATTATGATTTTATATTTCAGAGTCGCCACCACCCCCGTATTGCCTTATCGCCGACAGACTGAGACCCGAAGGTGAGTGTTTCGTCTTTCACGCCGTAATCAAGAATGCCCGCCAGCAAATGCGTAGCAAACGCATGTATCATGTGTGCGTGCACGCGCGCGCGCGCGCGTACGTTGTCTTCGCGCGTCTATACCGGCGATAACTCATGTTTATTGCTTGCAAACGTTTACCGTACAAGCAGCGAGGTTCGTCTTTCCTAACGCGTGTGTCGTGTCTCACGACCTAGCCCAAAGCAACGTTGGAGATAATCCGGGACGAAGTGCGAGTGGCAGCGTTCCCATCTTTCGTAGTACCGCGCCGGTTAATATACGAGCGTTCGAGATTGCGCGGACAATACGGCAACGAACGTCTGAACATATTAGGGGTCTATTGACGCCTGCCCCTATGTTTAACCCCTTCTCGAATTGTCCTGTGACACGTTTACTTGGTCCCTTTTCCATTTGAAACGAAAGCACTTTCTAACGTAATCGCGATGTAATTAGCGCGTTGTTGATAAATTCTTGCCGTCCCAATAATTGAAAAAATGTCACGCTGCTACGCGGAGAGAATTTTCTGGTAAAATTTATTCTGAAAATCATGCAAACGTGACATTTTAAAGAACTGTACGAGAGTTTCTTGAAATCTTACCATACATTCTACTAATAATAATACTAACAATTATACTTGTTAGTATACGTTTTACTGGCGGATTGCATGGTAAAATTTCAAGAAACTCTCATATACAGTTGTTCGAAATGCCACGTTGTCCCACGATTACGTGATTTTCTGGATAAATTTTAAGAAAAGATTCTCTCCGCACCCTCAGAAAGGATTTCTGTTACCGAGACAAAACATATTCTTGGCGCATTTATATTTCTCACAGCCTCATTTAGTATAAAAATAAAACAATACCACACTGAAAAAAATTTCTGGTTGAATATGGACGAATCAGATAATTCCTTTAGGATTTAGGAATTCTGGTAAATCCTAAAGGAATTATCTGATTCGTCCATATTCAACCAGAAATTTTTTTCAGTGCAGAATAAAATCAATAACTATTATTCTCCTCTATCGAGTTAAAAAGATTGACTTACTATATTGAGGCAAATTTTATTCTGTATTTTAGATTTTTCCATTTAAGATTAAAATATTCCTTTCTCTATAATAAATACGATTGGCTCTATGGTACATCGATCCTATTTTATGATACATTGGATCCGGAAATTTTTTCTGTGGGTGCATGTAATATATTATTCCTAACACTTATATTCGGTAAAAATAAACTAGACAAGCGAAAAAAGTTTCGAGCGCGGGCCTGGATAGCTGGCAATCGGTAGGAAGAGCAATCACCTGGAAGGTCTCGGGCGCAAAACCTGGTCCTAGCCCGTTATTTCTTTCGCCAAAAAATTAGTAAGCGGCGCGTCTTGCACTTAGCGCCTATATCTGCCCGAGAATACGCCCCTTATTATTATCGCGAAGGAGATGAATAAAATCGCAATGATATCGATACGTTTTTCCTCGTGCACTCGGGAACTCGAAAATCCACCGGGGGGGGGGGGGGATCTGTGCGATGACAAATACACGGCATTCCGGTCGCACGACGCAGAGGTTCTCACACTTTTCACGGCTACGCGCAACCGCGGATTCCTGAAATGATAAATCGATCGTTCCGTCGCGAATAAAATGGACGATTTTATTAGACGGAGTTGAGCAAGAACAGACGCAGCGTTCGTGGAGGTTGGTTTACGATAGCATTCTAGTCACACGCATCGAGGGTTCTCAACCAGGCGCGGAGTAACGTTACGTCGCGGATATAGGGCCAGTCAGTTGTGCGGAATTTCGCAAGAGACGCACGTATATAACGCTCATACATAGCACGTGTACTTTTTACATTCGTAACATATATTGTTACGAATAGATAAGATGTAGGGAGTCAAACAAGCTTAGCTAAATGAGAGATCGAAATAATATGCGCTTACACTCGCGGTTCTTTATGATCACAACTACGCGCTGTAAACCGATCTTGTTGATCGCAATGCGCCGATAGATTTCACGATATCGCCGTTTCAGCGGTTGATCAATGTATCCGCTAGCCGATACTGGTCCACGCCAGGTGGAGGCTGAGCGGTCTCGCTCGCACGCATCGACGAAGGTACGAGACGTCGATATTAGCGTTTAGTGGGAAAGCACTTTTAATTGCGAGGCCGCGATCTATTTTTTCATTATTTTTATAACCGTCTTGTACATAGAACAATTGGGACGCGATCAAAGAGAGAGAGAGAGAGAGAGAGAGAGATAGTTACGTCGTTGCTTTTCGGGACTATACTCTGATAAGTCTCGGAATAAGTTGAAACGTACGGAATATCGCGTTACGCATAATTGCGAAGTCGCGATCTATTTTTTTTTCATCATTTTTAACAGTTTCGTACACACAAAACAATTTGGACGCGATCAAAGTTACGTCGTTGCTTCTACACTCCGATATGTCTCGGAACAAGTTGAAACGTACGGAATATCGCGTTACGTATAAAGTGTCGCGCATGGTGGAATCAAAGAGCCGACGGATATAATCCGATAGATAGGATCGCTCGGTGAGTCGCGGAAAAACCCTGGGTACGATACTTTCTGCCGGCCGCGTCTTCTTCTCGCTCCCTGCATGCGCGTCACCGCGCTCCTCGTCCATGGTTTCGACTACCGTCTCCCGTGCGCTTCTCTCGTCTCTCCTTCCGCGGCCGAACCTAAACTGGTTCTCTCGGAGGATCGATGCGAACGCGCGGAATCGACCGCGCGGTCATCGATAGATTCGCCTTTCGTTTCGCCGAGAAATCTCCTCGCGCGGGAGATCGCGCGATTACGCGAATACGACGGACGTGTCGCGTCCTCTCGCATCAGCATTCTCTCGAAAGCCAAGCGCGTCAGGCGTGCAATCGCGGGTACAGAACAATGGTATCGCCGAGATCGTCGCGACTGCTATGTCGTAATCTAAGATATCGACGTATGGCGCATTTATACTTTCTTTTTGTTAAAAATAGTCGCGAACGAATATCTCCGATATGACGAAATAATAGCGCCTGCAGTTAGAAGAGAACTGCGTGCTCGCGATGTTAGGTGTTTATAGATTATATGTTGGACGCGCTTACATAGCACAGAGAGAGAGAAAGAGAGGGGAAGGGGGAGAGAAATACCGCTGGGCACTTGGTGTGTATATCGCCTGAGGTCAATATCTCCTGTCGATAGAGAGAGGACCATGTGTCGTACCGTGCGTATTGCGAGCAGCGAGCATTTATACAGGGTGAGTCTTTCCATATCCGACAAAATTTTTTAGAAGGTAGAACGGATCGAGATGAATGGAAAAGTCCTGTACCATTTTGCAATTTTCGCAATAGTTAACGAGTAATTAATTATTAAAAATCGTTGTCTTAGGCCAGCCTACCGCCCAATTCGAGCGCGTGGCAAGATGTGACCGCCCGGCGATCGATATTGCTATGCGCACATCTCGCCACGCGCTCGAATTGGGCGGTAGGCCGGCCTAAAACAACGATTTTTAATAATTAATTACTCGTTAACTATTACGAAAATTGCAAAATGGTACAGGACTTTTCCGTTCATCTCGATCCGTTCTACCTTCTCAAAAATTTTGTCGGATATGGAAAGACTCACCCTGTATAAAGGAGGATCTTGCCGAAGGTCCAGCGTTCTTCAAGGTATGATTAAATTCTCAGGACGCGCGTTATAAATTCCTCGTCGCGTCTCGATCGGGGTTGGCGCACTTGAACTCAAACCGAGTGTAATCGGAAGTCGATCGGGGGATTAACGTGAAGCAAATGCGAAGCGAAATCTGCACGGGGAGAATTTTCCCTTAGAATTTAGCCTGAAAAATCGCGTAATCGTGGGACAGCGTGGCATTTTGATGGATTTTATGAGTTTTTCGAAATTTTACTATTCATTTTACTAGTAAAACGTATGCTACGTTTCCCCTCGGTGCGCAAATTCATGTAGGAAGATATCAGTGGTTCCTAGTAGCACTGCACTGGTGATTTCCTTCGAAGGCTTCGACATTCGAAGCTTCGAAGCTTTGAAGTTAACTATATAATATGTAATATACATGTTACAGTACTTCAAAATTATAATTTAGAAGTAATTACCTATTTTTCAACGTACATAAATAACTTTTTATTTACAATATTTTTAGTGTTCTTTAAATAAGTTCGCCACTCGCGCGAATAAATTTTTCGAAGCTTCGAAGTTATCAAAAGTAACGGCCCTTATAGTTCCTGGTGTACACCCACAGCTGGGTTCACTAGTGTCCCATCTCCTATGTTTTGGCGTTTTTTTTCATTCTCGATAAATAGCTTCGTCGCGAATCGACCTTTCCGCTCGCCGTTCTAGCGCGAATGACTAGAAAGCTCGCGTTTAACGTTACCGCTTGTCAGTCGCAAGCAGCTCGTGAATCAATAACGACAGCCCTACTTCACGCGCGCGTGCACACCGCGGCGATACGATAGAATGTAGAAAACGCGCGCGGGCGAGGAAGCGTACGGCGTTTTTCCCGGCGCGCGGCGGCGGCCCGCGTGGGCGGGGAAGCGGAGCGGTTTCTTCTCGGAAGAAGGAGACTCGCCTCTGCCTCCGTCGTAAATCTGTCTTTCGGGCGACGACGGGCGCCCGCGCGAATTTATGCCCCGTCGCGGAAACTGGGCCACCGCGCCGCGTGCCGAAGGCGGCAGCGGCGGCGGCGGCGACGGATAAAAGTCCGCCACTTGTTGCTGCTTGCGCGACGCGGCGCGATATTATTTCTAACGCGAAACGGAGCGATCAGGCGGACTCGCGGTGACTCGCGGGGAGATGCGCGCGCTCCCGTCGCTCGTGGGAGGAAAATAAAGGGGTGAGCCAGTGGAAAAGAACGCGGCAGCGTCTGCTCGAGCTATCACCTTCAAGTTCCTTCCACATCGAGCGATCTCGCTTCCCCTCTACGATGATATCAGACGTTTTATTCATACTCGACGCCACGCACCGATAGTTTAACGAAAACGTTACGTAAGTGCGGTCTATGGACCATACCAAGGGGGTAACCACTAGCTAAAATGTCGTCCCACCGATTACGCGATTTTATTCCATTTCATACGATTTCATCCGATTACAAATAATCTCGTCTAGCTGCAAATAATTTTCTTGTATGCACGTTTAAAAATATGTAACGTTGTTAAACCTCAAAGATAGTTTTCTTATTTTACTAAGAAGTATTTGCTTGTAGAGGTCTTGACGAAAAGTAATTTTGTACTTGTCTTTACTGTTCATTGTTCCAAATTTGCGCGCAAAGGTGTGCGCAACGTTTCAACTCGCTGTTGTTCTAACAGCAACTACTTCAGCCTTATTTTGAAAAGAATACGCGCTTTAATATATTTGGGTATTCACTAAGAGAAGTGAATTTTTTTGGAAGTTAAAAAGCTGAGAAAATGTTCAAATTGAATGTTTATTGTCTAACAAGCGAAGAAGGTCGGAAATTAAGGCAAAACGATTACACGGGGATTTCGTAAGGGTTTCATAACGATTTCGGAGACGCTGTCCCACGATTACGTCAAGTGGTTAGGCCCCTTGGACCATACCTGTACAAAGGTGACGGTCGAATTTCCTTCTCCTTCTCGCCGGGAAATGCGTATATTCTTGTTGTGTCGGGCACGATCGGGAATCCTTACGGCGGGGCTACTTGATTTTCGCGCGTTCCGCCAGCGCGGATTACGCAAATTTCAACGAATACGACGAAGGACACAACCGCGCCGCGCAGTCCCTTTCGAACACGCGAGGACAAACGCGTGTCGCGCGTTACGCGGCTCGCGTTTTTAATCCCGCCCCCCTACGATTTGTCTCGCGGCGTTAGCTCCAATTTTCGTCCCGTGATGGCCGCTCAACGTTGTGCCTCCGTTCTCGCGGATCGTGTGCTCGCCTCGTCGAGGACAAAACGTACCGGCAAGTAACACCGGCAACGTCCGCAGATTTAGAAAAACAGATAAGCGCAGAAGCTGCAAGAAATGATAGAAAGTGCAGCTAAGCGCATTCGCTAACGGTCCACCTGTCTCGAAAGAATGTACGACGCGATAGCGGATATAACCGGTTTTAAAATGGGCTGGGCTTTGTTATTTTACCGGCAGAACGAGTCATTGTGAGAGGAAGACGAAATATCGCGATGAACAGATCGAAGGGACATCACCCAACCCCTAAGTGGTCTCCCGCCCGCGCCGCTTGTTTCGTTAATGGAACGGCGACTTTTGTCCGTAGCCTTGGAAGAACGAAACCAGCCGGGGCGATCCCGCTGTTAATCTTCACGAAGAGGTTAAGGGCACGGAGGTATAAGATAGGGCCAACTTTAGCGCCGGTTAAAGGGTGGGGCTGGCCGAGCGGAGCGAGACGAGATCCCGGGGAGCGGAGGCGGTGGGCGCCTGTCGCCCGGCTTTTACGCTTGCCTACTCGCCGCGACGTCCTTGAACATATCCCTTCTCTCCTTCCTTCCCTCCGTCCCTCTCGTTCTCCCTCTTTCTCCGTCTCTTCGTCTCCCTTCCTCCGTCCCCCGCGCCGCTCGTCTCTCGCTCGCCCGATTTTTCCCTCTGTCTTTCACCGTTCCGCCCGCTTCGCTCGAAAGAGCAAACTCAAGCGCGCACTTTGCGCCTCCGAGCCTCTCTGTCGATCCCCGAGCGCCTCTCTTCGCTCTTCCTCGTTTTATCGCGTCGCACTTGTCTTCTGCCGCGCGCGCGCGCGCTTCTTATTCAATCAGTCCCTTCTCCCTAAAATAATGCGATATACCCGCTCTTGAGCGAGCGCTCTCTGCTCGCCTCGACCAAGCTCCACTCGCTTTGGAACACGGAATGCCGAAGATTATAATTTATCGCGGCCGATCGTGATTTATCATCGATCTTTACGAAGAAGAGCCGATCGTAGATTCGTTCGGGAAATCTGTTATCGGCTAGGAGCCGGCGTACCCGGGGTATGATGAAACCTCTCTCCTTCTTTCTCTCTCTCTCTTTCATCCTCGTCCCCGCGCTCCATCCTCCTCTCGCTCTCCCCTCGTCTCCGCTCGAGCGACCGCCACGAGTCGCCGGCGATCGGCGGGAGTGGCTCTCTCGCATTCCGGTGCCTCCTTCGCCGTACCGATCGCGCCGGCAGCGTGTGCGAGCGGGCCCCGAGAGCGCCGTGCGGCAGGCACGCCGATTTCCGGATCGGAGGAGCCGCCCGGCGAGATGTCGCTTTTGAAGATCCGCCGCGCCGCGCCGGCGAGATCCTAATTCGATGCAGCTTGCCCGCCTCGGTATCTCGGCGAGTGCGCCGCGACGCATTACAATGCGTGACGTCGATCGGTCTCCCAATGTCACGACACTCAGCTCCGCGACGACGCGACGATCCGCGCACGAGTCGACGACG
Organism: Vollenhovia emeryi; assembly: GCF_000949405.1. NCBI lineage: Eukaryota > Metazoa > Arthropoda > Insecta > Hymenoptera > Formicidae > Vollenhovia > Vollenhovia emeryi. The sequence continues at coordinate 471,176 of NW_011967199.1, forward strand.
TATCGTCGGGCGATAAAAATTCGCGGCGTCGCGAGCTCCAAGTTTCGAACGTCACCCGCGCGAAAGGGAAAAGTTAGCGGTCGGAGGAGAGGAGAGCTAGGGCTCGATCTCTAAACTTTCGCGAAACTTTTCTCCTCGATGCACTCTCGGAAATCAAGGGAGCGGCGTTTTCGGTCCCTCGAGACCACGACTCGCGAACCCGGGCGAAACTTGCGCGGCACTTAAGGGGATGCTGGAGCGATTCTGCACCTTTTTTGCACTTCTTGCGTCTAGAACTGCCGATTCGTGAAAACATTTGTGTAATACACAAATTATAAGACTTGTGCGTACAGCTCGAACGGTTCCACTGATCGAACTAAATCAGAGAACAACGTGGTGCCATTGAAATTAACGAGGGGGAAACCGCTGAGTCCACTCACAAGGGAACGGTCGGAAGTGTCGCTCACCGATTTCGATGTACTTCGGCGATGTTGTAGAGCATAAAAAAATATTAGACCCGTATTCTTTTTAGCGGCTTTCCTCGACGTTTAGGGGGTGAAACAGCCCCTCGAAAATGACGGATTTTTTTCATTTTTTATGAATATCTTCGAAAATACAAGGTGTATGAGAAAATGTTTTGGACAAAAGTTAATGCTCTCAAACTTCTGCGTTAAAAACATTTTTTTAATTTAAAAAAAATAATTGTAGGGTGGAAGTAAATTAAAAAATTTGACATTTTTGACAAATGGTGATTACGCCATTGTGAAGACTATGACAATAAAACTTTTGTCTAAAACATTTTTTCATAAACCTTGTATTTACGAAGATATTCTTTAAAAAATGGAAAAAATCCGTTATTTCCGAGGGGCTGTTTCACCCCCTAAACGTCGAGAGAAGCCGCTAAAAAGAATACGGGTCTAATATTTTTGTATGCTCTACGACATATCCGAAGCGCATCGAAATCGGCGAGGGACGTTTTCGACCGTTCCCTCGTCAGTGGAGCACCATCGGTCTGTACGCAAAAGCACAATTTGTATATTACACAAATGTTTTCATGAATTGGCAGTTCCAAGAGCAAAAGGTGCAAAAAGTGCAGAATCACTCCAGCATCCCCCTAACGCACCGACGATGTCGTCGGACGAGAAGAGATATCGCACGGTATTCCCTCTCTCTCTCTCTCTCTCCCTCTTTGTCTTTCTCTCTCGCGACTCTCTTCCCAAGCCAAAGCCCATAATTCACGAATCCGCTCACCTTGGAAGCGAGCGGGCGCGGTGGCGCCGCGCCGCTGGTCGAATCTTCCGCGTGGCTATATATTTTTGCAAAACTCGGCGGTGACACTATCTCGCAGATTCGCGCGGCACTTAACAGCTTACGGTGACACGCGTAATTCGCGGAATTATATTTACGTTCCCTTTGTGGAGTGACGCGCGTGCCAAAATCGCGCCGCGAGCTCTCCCGTCCGGCCTTACTTTGTAAATAAATTGTATTTACCCGCGCGACGTTCCGCCGTTGTATATTGGACCGTCGACCGACGACGGCGGGTATAATAAGCCGCGGGGCTCGCGTGTCAATTTGTTCCTTATCGGTCGGATAAATATTTGCGCCGATAATCGCTCCGCGCGCTCTGATTGTTTGCCGCGTTGCGAGGCGTCGTTGCCGCGTATCTGAAAAATCGTGGAAACTTGGAACGTTCGTATTATTTCCGAGAAGCAACGAACGTCCGACGGCTGCGGTTTCACTCGGCCCGTGGAAATTATTATCCGGACTCGGGTCCTCGTCGTTTGTCGAAAGCAGAAAAAATTTTCGGCCAGTTGGGTGCACAGTTGGAAAATTTGTGTTTTCTTGTTTGAAAACAAATGCCGGTGAAAATTTTTGTGCTAAATGTTTAGCACATTCATGTGTTAATTTAACATATTGCTCGTGTGTTAATTGACCTCAAATGTGAAATTATTAAAATAACTCAAGAGAAATGTTAAAACAGCACAATGTGTACTTATTTTTTAATCTTACGCAATACATATGTTCTATATCATTAATAACAAGATTTATCTGTTAAAATTTACAGAATAAAATGTTGATTTTATTTTACATAACATAAGTGAGTGATTTCGAACCGTCACTTAACTTATTACGTCTGTAAAATGTAAAACTTACATTTTTTCAAATTTATTTTGCCATTAAAAATATGTTAATTTTACTGAAAATTTATTTTAAATTATTTTAAGACTTGCATTTATTTGGTGTTAAAATATTAACGGGGTACTAGTGTGATCACTTAACATATCCATATTATGTTAAATTAACATAAAAATTTGCGTGGACCGCATGGGACATGTGGTATCTGTTAAATTTAACACAAATTTTGCAACTGTGTGAGATAATGTTTCTTCGATATATTTGTTTTGTTAATCAGCACCGGGCGCGTTATATAATTAAGTATATCGTCGCAAGAGTTAATTTTCGTCGAGATGAGCGAAAAAAGAATTTGATCAGAAAACGTCGGGCGAGTTTCTATTTATGTAACATGCCTCTCGCGTGGGAAACAGGACAAGGATTCGCTGAGAGAAAGAGAAAGAGGGAGAGAGAGAGAGAGGCGAATTCTCCTGCGAGATTCTCTCGACGCGACAGCGATGGGGGCGAGGCCGGCGAATTTTTAAATAATTGCGGCCTAAAAATAGACGGCTCTCCTCTATCTTCGCGATATCCTTGAGGTCCCAATTCCCTTGTCTCTGCCTCCGCCGCTTTCTCTAATGCTCCTTGAGTGGCGACGCGGCAGGAAATGCTTCTCCCGTAGGAACGAGAACCTGGAATCCACAAGGAATGCGACCGTCCTTTCGGTCGACTTGTGTTCGTCTGACGTCATCTTCCCCTTTAGTGAATGGACCTGGGCCTTCCATGGTCTATCTCTAAGACTATTAGCGCCCGCTTGTCGGGCCTAAAACTTTTTGTAATTTAAACCGTAAGGGTTTACTACAGACGAAATATTTTCAGCTATCGATCGTTCTCAGCTCGTTCAGCTTATTCGTTCAATTGAGAAATAAAAGCTGGAAACGTAAGTCGCTCGATTAAATTGCACCGTGGTATAATTCCGTCGAAACAAAGATTTTGCGTAAAAGTCCGATAAAGTCACTTTCTTAATAAAGCAATAAATTTAAAAAAAAACACACACGAGCGAGACCTGAGATAGAAGCAGAGTTTTAAGAGACTTCGAAATCGGACGTTCGCAGGCCGTTTACAAGGAAGGCGGGACAGATTAGCATTGTTTCGTCTCGAATTATAATTGGCCGTTCTGTTTGCTATACGAAACTTTTGTCACGGTGCGCGCGAATAAATTATCCGTCTCGAGCGAATAATTATTTTGGACGATTCTGTCACCTCCTTTGTGCCGCCGCGAAAGAGAAAGAAGGACAGAGAGACGGGAGGGCGGGGGGGGGGGAGAGAGCGGCAGGGGGAGAGAGAAAGAAAGAGACATTTCCGTGGGGGGACTATGAATCACGCGTCTGGCGATTACCTTGGCCGCCGTCTCTTCTGGCCCGCGGAAATTGTTGGCGCTTAATTGCCCTCGCTCTCCGCGACCGATCGCGTGCAATTGTTGCGGCGACGGTCAGAGCCGGCCGTTCGATCGGCGACGCCGCTAAAGACCGAATCGAGTGGCAAGTGGCTGTTTATCTTTCTTCGACGGTGAATAACGGAGGGCTCGGGATTCATCTCGCTATCGGATTCACCACCTCCGCCGTGCGGTTCGCCGCACAGAAGTCGTTTCGCCCGTTTGGCACGACGCAGCTCGGCGGCGGACGCATCTCCCGCGCGCGCACCTGCGCCAGGAGAATCGAATTTATTCTGTTGAAGCGCGGAGAAATCCGAGACTGGGTATTACGTCAATTAGCCGCGCGCGCGCGCGCGCGGACGTACGGTCATGTGAAATTACGCGGAACCTCGCTGCCGGTGTTACCGACAATAAGCCTTTTATGCAACGCGCCTCGTGAATTTCTTCGCTCGTCCCGGAAAATTCTCGTCGTCCGATCCTCTCGCGATAAACGAACGCTGGCTGCTCGACGACGTCGCGCCACGTCGCACAATCGCGTTCGCGTCGCGAGATGCACTTTTTAACGCCCGCCTCTTTTCCTCCGCTCAAGTACGATTATGCATCTCTCTCTTCTCGCTCTCTTTCTTTCTCTCTATTCTGGATATAAAGCGAAACATGTGCAAGAGCGAAAAAAGGAGCGCGCGAGAGCGGGGGGAAAAGAGGGAAAGGAATTAAGAGAGGAAGAAATAGTCTCGCGCGAGGAAAGCAGCTTCTCAAGGGGTTGCCCGTTTATTTTCAGATCGCGCGCCCAGCGAAGGGGATCAACGTCGGTGCAGAAACAGCACGCCCCTGCCACTTCCCGGCTCGCTTACCACCAACGGAGAAGGTAACTATGTCTTCAAGGTTATACGTACCCCATATGTTCACCGACCCCGCCGACGAGAGATATACGGGGTGTCCCGTTGAGTCGTTTTAACGATAATGGATCGTTGCGGCCGACGTGAAATATTTCGGAAAAATCGCCCGATCCATTTCTCGCCGCCTTTTCCTTCCCTCTTATCTCGGACAATCGTCTACCCTACAGGTAGATCCAAAATACCCCCGACCACGCCTACGATTGATCGCCGCATTTACATCTCGCTACTTTTGTTTCTTCCCCCATCTGAGAGAAGCAAGCGCGACTTTAACCTCGGATGAACTTGTTTCTCTTTCGAGTCGCGAGTTGCGAGCGTATAATCGCGATTCGAGTTAATTTTACACTCGTACACGGGGAGAATCTTCTCCCAAAATTTACCCTGAAAATCATGTGATCGTGGGACAACGTGGCATTTCCAAGAACTGTATGAGTTTTCTTTAAATTCTACTAGTAGAATGTATGGTAAAATTTCAAGAAACTCGTACAGTTCTTCGAGATGCCGTGTTGTCCCGCAATTACATAACTTTCAGGATAAATTTTAAGAGAAAATTCTCTCCGTGCGGATATAAATCTCGAACACACCGGGATCCGAGAGCGATCTACGCTTCTCCTTTCACCCCCCCCCCCCACGCTATATTATCTAAAAGAAAATCTAATAGAAATCGTAGCTCTCGTGGATTTAGTTTTACAATGCGCGGCGCGTATAAAAGACAATGACTCATCGGGGCCCCCCAAGCTTCTCTCGTAAGGACAAGATAGCGTTTTACGGTGTCGACCGGTCGCCGAAGAAATTTCCTCAGCACGCACGTTCCACGGGGCTGACGCGCGCGTAGCTTTTCACGCATGACGCACCGCACGGATCGCGGACTCGTCGTTTTTCGGGCCGCTCTCGCGCCGCTGCTTCGTGGAACGCCTGAAACGCTTTTGGCTCCGGCCAGAAGCAGGAAAGTGAGCGCGCGCGCTCTGCTCTCTCGCCGCCGACTCGTATACGACGATTACTCCCGTTTCTCCGCAACGTCGTTCAATAATTTTCTGCGGTTGCGCCATCGGGCCGGGCGTACGAACTTTTTCCCGCGATACAGATCGAAAGCACGAATGGTATTAGCGATAAGGAAATAGTTTGCGGGGAGCAAAGAAGAAAAAAATTACACGTGAGAAAACTGGTTATGACGGTGGAATACGCGCGCGCGTGTTTATTTACAATTGTTGAATCTATTTTTTTTAATTACGCGCGAGTCAATTATCCCTTACTTTTACGTTTCAGGGCAGATCGTTCTCTTCTCTTGATAAGATGGTTGATAGATAAATTTTTTTTTTTCTTCTATTTGAGGAAATATTTCAACGGGTAGATTTGGGTTGTACGTTTCGCCAAAAGATGCAAACGATCGGAAAGTCTCCACGTGAGCGTGCGACGGTTTTTCATTCCCGATTGATCGCGCGAATTCCCACGCCGCTGAGGGAAAACGAATTAATTGTAATATTCGCGACGAGTTTTTCCCCCTCGCGCGTCGAGGTCTTTACTTTTACTATCTGCCTTTGCCAATGCAGAGGCCGCGGCGCGCTGCTCTAGCGACGTCAAACATTCCCGAGCCGACAAGCAAATTACGTCTGCGTCCGGCGCGTCTCGCGATATTTTACAAGAGTGAATAAGAGACGACGCGCGTGTGTTCACGCATTTAATCCGGGGGTAATCGCGTAGAACGCAATTTATCCCAGCTCCGATCCAATTTCAGTTTGAGAGAACGTCGTTTATAATAGCGCGAGCTTCTAAAACAAATCCCTTGGATTTAATTCCCTTAGATTTCAGCTCTTTTACATTACATTTTCATCGCGTCAACTTTAATATCACCGAATTGCCCTACCTCTGATTCTCTCGTTCGGTCCCATTTTAATTTCGGACTTTTATTCATGGCACTGTAATTTTCTCAAGCAAAGATCAAATGCCGTCGAGATCTATTGAAGAAAATTATATAGAAAAATTGATAACCGACACAACTGGCAATTTTAATTAGCGACAATTTATTGCGAAAAAAAATGTCACCTCAGCAAGGGTTTGAGTCTGGACTTTCCTACACCCTAGGCGGGCGTCTCCAATTCGACCACTGAGGCATGTTGGAGTATGCCAACATGTCTCAGTGGTCAAATTGATGAGACGCCCGCCTAGAGCGTAGGGAAGTCCAGGTTCAAACCCTGGGCTGAGGTAATATTTTTCGCAATAAATTTTCTGTATTATTAAAAATACCAGATATGGTCAAGAGAACACTGACGTTTTTAACGTCAATTTTAATTTTTTATCTTTGTTTTATCGGAGCCTCGTCCATATTTATTAACTTATCTTAATTAGTAGAAGTGCGGATATAACAATCTTTTGCGTATTATTTATTTGAAATTGACTATGTCAAACGTTTCGACCAACTCATGTGGTCCTTTTCAACGACAATCAACATTTGGGAAAAAAACCTATCATGTCGGCAAAATTAACACGTACGTTATAACGGCCACGATCAGAATATACAGGGTGAGTCTTTCCATATCCGACAAAATTTTTGAGAAGGTAGAACGGATCGAGATGAATGGAAAAGTCCTGTACCATTTTGCAATTTTCGTAATAGTTAACGAGTAATTAATTATTAAAAATCGTTGTCTTAGGCCGGCCTACCGCCCAATTCGAGCGCGTGGCGAGATGTGCGCATAGCAATGGCCGCGTTCAGCAGACACAACTGTTGAGTGAGCGCTCAGTATGATTGGTTAATACTTTTAGATCCAGCCAATCATATTAAGGATCTAAAAGTGTTAACCAATCATACTGAGCGCTCACTCAACAGTTGTGTCTGCTGAACGCGGCCAATATCGATCGCCAGGCGGTCACATCTTGCCACGCGCTCGAATTGGGCGGTAGGCTGGCCTAAGACAACGATTTTTAATAATTAATTACTCGTTAACTATTACGAAAATTGCAAAATGGTACAGGACTTTTCCGTTCATCTCGATCCGTCCTACCTTCTCAAAAATTTTGTCGGATATGGAAAGACTCACCCTGTATAATGTCATCGTGTAGGAAAGAGAACTTGGCGATTACATCGATGAGTGCCCGGTTTTTCACAATCACGCACCGTTGTTCAAGTCCAGCGCAAGTTGACCCTCGCAACGCAATACAATAAGTCGACGCCAAATACTTAGTACGGTATTAGGAAGGATCGTCTTAGAAATTGCATGCATACACGGTTGAGCGCCATTTACCATCTTGATTGTAAGACTTGAACTGTTTCGAGGGAGAATGTCCGTATGACGCTGTCCGTTATATCGCCCTTGCATTACGTCCGTTAATTAACGTTTTATATATCGAGCCTCGAAAATTATCGTTTGTAAACTCGTGTAATTAATTTTGATTTATTACAAGTGAAAATAGCATAAATATTATACGCATCGCGATAGAAAATGCGCGGGCATTTCTCGAGCGCGCCTGAGATTTCTGGGATTTCATAGCCGCGCATGAAAAAGACGCGCGTTCGACCTGTCGCCGCAGCGGGGCCCCATTTACCGGAAGCGAGGATCATCCTGACGCGATTGCACTTTCGTCGGCCTGGCGAATGTCGCGCGTATTCGCACACGCGGTATATAATACGCGACACGTGAAGCTCGGGGCGCCGAAGAGAGGACGACGCGGAATCGTAAACACGCGCGCGGTTTGTCTTTTTATTTGAGCCAGTTATAGATAGAACGCGCCGCTTCCGGGAGAGAACAGAAATATCATGATTCGATCGAGCGTTTTCCAACTGACGCCCGCGACCATCGAATATCTTCAAGGCTCCGAGGCCTCCATTTCTTTTTACGCTCTCGCGTAAATTCAGCGAGCGAGAACACCTGCGATCGACTCCCAAGTTGAAATACGTGAAAAAAGGGGCGAGGATTCTTTTCATTATCGGCGCAATTGGGCAAATTGTCTGTCGAACGCACCTCCCGATCCCTCGGTCTGAAGGTTCCACTTGGCGGAATACGGGCGGCGGTTCCGTCGTCGATCCATCAAACGTGTGCGTCGCCGGACGCGGGGCCGCTGCATCTGCCGCCGCAGGACGAGGGGGGGGGGAGGAGGAGGAGCGCGCAGGAACGCGGGCAGGGGAGGGGAAAGCCGGCTCCCGGGATGCAGGCAGGTTTGAGAATGGCACGATAGGTCGGTCGGCTAAGGTGGGTGGCATTCGGCGCGACTGTTTGAGGGAACAGGGGGACCCCTGGCGCCAGACAGCTGCCGCGTGTCTCGACCTCGCTCGCGCTAGCTCGTTCGCCTGCTTCGGCTCTCTCCTCTCTCTCTCTCTCTCTCTTCAACCGTCGCGCCGCAGCTCTCCTCTCCTCGTCCCGTCCCGTCCGGTCCCGTCTCGTCCCGTCCCGTCTCGTCTCGCCTTGCCTCGCCTGGCCTCGCCTCGTCTCGCCCGGCTTCTCGTATCCACATACGTGTCGGTCTATACGCTGCATGCACGTATATGCGCCTACGTGCTCGACTTGGTTCGCTATTTTATTGATTTATTTTGGCGCTAGGCCTCTCGCGCGCCTCCTTCTCTCTGCTGCTCGCTTTGGACGTACGTCGTCGTGCCGCCTTCGGCCGACGATCGATCGAAATGCGTCGTCGGTCTCGCCTCTCGAGAATCTCGAGCGCAAAGTCGCGCCGACGGAGAGGATACTTGTTGTCGAGCTCTCGGCGAGTCCCCGAGAGATTGGCTCTGGAAATACACCGCGGATGCGCTGCGTCTCGAAAACAGTACGATGTCTGAGACTTCTGACAAACTTACGTGTAAAAATGTGCTCCAGTTTATATGCGATTTAATTTTTGCATTAAATAACGGAGCCTGTGACTCGCAATTGGCCACGTTTGAATTATTCTAAATCATCGGACCGTTATTCAGTTAAGACATTTTTAACCACGGTTAGAACTGATTTATGTTCTCTCTCTCCCTCTCTCTCTCTCTCTCTCATTATATAACTCCTACATTATTACATCTATTGTATTACTGTCGTCACATTTTCATCGCGCTATTCATATTCAACTATTGTACTGTCTCTTGCAAAAACTGTCAACGCCGAGCGAGAACGCGGCTACCGGCACGGGCAATCATCTCTCTCCGCCTTCCCGATTCGCGCGAAGCTCACGAGGTTTCCGCGCTTACACGACGATAAATTGTGCCACCTACGCGCGCGACACGGCCCTCGAGCGTGTAGCTCGGTAATCCGTTGCGCGGGAATATTTTACGGTCGTAGGTTCGGGGATTGCAACATGTTGCGTGTGGGTGCCGCCTGCCCCGCGTGCGGAGGAGAGGCACGTGGATATATCCCGGCGTATACGGTGAAAGCAACAGGTTGCTCGTGTCCGTTCCTCTCCTCCGCCGCGACGTCGCCGACGCGGTCCGGGACACCCTTCTCCGCATCCCTTTCTGAATGGGGCGGACATTGACTGGCGCCATCCCTTGGTGCGATAACCGAGGTAAACAGACGCCGGACGCCGGGCTCCATTCATCGGATCCCGGGACGACTTTTCTCAATTGGGAACCCGTCGGGGTCGCCGGTCCTTACTCTCGGGAACAAAAGCGCCGGTGTATATACAAGTCGGCCCGGGTAACGTCTCTTCCGGAGGAAGCTGGAATTGCCCTCTAAACCCACACGCACGCACAAACGTCAGCTTTTGACAGCCGAGGCTGAATTTACCGCGTTAAATTAACATTTTTATTTATTTCAGCCGTTTCCGTCTTTTTTATCGCGCGAGTTCATTAATATGGAACGACGCCATTTACATTAACATTAAATATATATTACATTAACATTAAATAATAATCGTGTAGCTCTTTTTTATACGCGCAATAATTTAGAGTGCTTTCCCACATCTTTTTTCGGCGGCGTTGCATCACGGGCCGCAACAAACCGCGGCTGACTTTCGGCAAAATTACCCGTTATCGTGCTCGTTTTTGTCGCGCTTTCGAAATAGCTGCATCTTGTATGTCACCCGCGCGGGAGAATCAAGGTCGTCGCGGTCTGGCGGAGAAGCCGGATCGAAGTTTTTAAAGGGGAGAGGTTCGACCCAACTATTGGGGAGAGAGCAAGTCCGGGCGGTCTTCCGGAATATAGCTCGCGCCAAGTTGACGAATTGCATGAAACGTATCCGGGGGTACGCATTTCCCAAGCTTCGAACACGTGGCAGGGTTAGGGTCGGAGCACAAAGCGACGTAATAGCTCGCGGGAGAGAATTTTAATTAGTATGTGTTTCTTTTTTAAGTAACAGTTGGAAAGAGACGAAGAACGAATTAAACTAAGCTTAAAGTTAAGCGACGTTGATGAAACCTAAGACTGTCTTAGTCGTAGACGTAAGGCAAGTTGTCAAAGGCTATTGTATACGACTTACGTTTTTCTCTGCCTTGCCTCACGTCTACGACTAAGGCCCGGTTTCACCAAACGTCGTTTAACTTGAATCTTAGTTTGATTCGTGTTTGTCTCTTTCTTAAGTATCAGTAGGAAAGAGACGAAGAAGGAATTAAACTAAGCTTAAAGTTAAACAACGTTGGTGAAATCGGGCCTGAGACAGTCTCAAGCGGATCGTTTTCTACCATCAGCCTAAGCTATTACGTCGCTTTGTGCTCTGACCCTTAATCCTGGCTAAAGTTTCGCGAGCAGAGCGAACGTTGCGCGCGATGCTGATGATACGCTTTTCAGAAGGTAGCCGAGCGACGAGCGGGGAAGGAATTTTTACGCAGCCGTTAGCTTAAGAGTTAACGGTTCGTTAAGCGGGAAAACAAGTAGACGAGCTAAAGCGCTTCAATTAGCGGCCTCGGTGCGTTCGGTCGCGAGGTCTATCATTTCTTAGGCTTTGCTGTTGACGTGACTCATCTAACTCACCGTTTCCTCGCTCGTTAATAATCATGGCTCCTCTGAAAATTCGCCCGCTCTCGCGAAACAATTCTATTGTTCGTCCGTCCTCTTTTATCCCCCCCCTTCGTTCCCGCCATTCTCTCTCGCGAAAATTCGATTCAACTGTCGAGCCGGTTTTTGGAGGCTACTGCTTGTACTCGAAGTGATAAATCTGCGCGGTGACGTCACAACTCCGTCTATCTTATTTACCGACAATTTCGTTTGCGCGTGCCACGGTAGTTGAAGGGTTGGAGGATGATTTCGTTGGCCGCGTCGCGCACCGGGACACGAGGGCGACGTGCGATCGCGCACACGAGCCGGCCGTCAATGGGGAAAGAGCTAAACGACGACGCATGCACGCGCGCGCTGGAGAATGCCATGAAATCGAATTGGATCAGGCCACTTGAGAGGGAATGAAATCGCGGCGCGAAATAAGCCTCTTAATAAAATGACGGATTGATTGCTCCTCGTTGTCGTCATCGTCCTCATCGTCGTAGTCGAGTGCGAAGAATCAGAGAGAGAGAGAGAGAGAGAGAGAGAGAGAGAGAGAGAGAGAGAGAGAGAGAGAGAGAGAGCAAATATCGCGACTCGCGAAGCGGTTCGGTGTCCCTCTCGCTGTCTCTTCCTTTTTTCTCCCTCTCTTTCTCTCGGCTCTCGTGAGATCCGTTTGGGTCGACGGCCTCGATCTTTCGATCGAGCGAAAATAGATCCAGAAGCGCGGCTTCGTTAACTGTATATCCGAGCCGCGGCGCCGTTCGCGTAAACGCAAGCCCCGAATCGCGTTTCCCCGGCGGCGATCGCCTTAGATCGTCCGTTAAATCTCGCTAATTTCGATCGAGCAATTAAAACTCAATATTACGCACCGCCAGCGGTACGAAGAGGCCGCTGCCACGTGTCGGGAGAAAAATAAGGCGAGAGGCGTAGGGTCCACTTCGCTACGGATCCACCGCCGGTCTCCCTGTCGCGGCCTTGATTCGGGTATACTCGCCGCTTATAATCTTCGCGTACGCGATCGCGATGCCTATCGATAACATTATTGACCTACATATAATTACGTCGAGCATCTTCGAGGAATAATTTGCATACCGCGCCCGCGCGGCGCACTACTACTCGCCGAGGAGAGACGGAGAGACGTTCGTTCCCTCTCAGCGCAGTCTCGACTCCCCGTAACGAGGAGACTCGCCGCTGCTATACTATCGAGAGCGCATTCTGCGCGCGTAAAGGCTACGCGCTCGAGTGCATAAATACCGGCGTAAATTATAATACAACCCGCGGTAGACCCGGTTTGCGAGTCCACTACTACTATCGCGTCGCGTTGAGATAATCGGCCCGCTCATTGTCCGCGCGATCGTTACTTTGTCGTCGTTAAATTAATAATTAAATTATACCGCGCCGGCGGTGGCGTTTCGAGGCGAAATAATAATTCCCTGATGCATTCGAGGGAAAAAGAGAGTGAGAGAGAGAGAGAGAGAGAGAGAGAGAGAGAGATACGAGGCCATCTGTCAAAGTTCGCGTGCTCTTCCGAGAAGCCCGCTCTCACGTCTCCTCCTCTATCGAGCCGCGGCCGAGTGTTTCAATCAGCGGCCTCTGATATTACGAGGCGCGATCGAGGCGAAATCGCGTCGGTGAGCGCGCGAACGTGCTTGCGTCACCGACGAAAACGTCCGGAAAAACTAAGCTAATTTCGCATCGCGGCAACGATATACGCTTTCCGGGAACTCGCGCGGATGGATCGACAGCGAGGGATGTCTCGGAGTCGTTTCGCGATAGCAGAATTGTTTTGCTACGAGCTTTCAGGAAACGCAAATTACTCGTTGATTCCCTTTCGCGAAGCGCCTGCGAGAATTTCCGCATTCACGAAGAGCCCGACGGAAAGGAGTTTAACTTTTTCACGACCACTGGAACATACATACAGTCTCACCCGAGTCGAAATTCTGGTACTATTTTGACACTTTTACGGATAATTTACGCCTACATAGACCAGCAACAACCTACTTTGATGCCATTATATTTTTTACTCCCCACTTGAATCTTTAATTCTAAAAATTTACTTTAGCTCCTACCTAAAAGGACCCACTTTAATGCTAAATTGGCAAAAGTGGAAATTTTCGACACTATCAGTTTGAAAGTAGGAGTAAATGTAATTGCAGTTCGATCTCTTTTACTGTCTTAGGTCCTACTATGTAATAGAAGTAAAGATTCAACGTAGGGCCCAAATTTCGACTCGGGCACCCACAAAATTTTAAAAGACCCAATAAAGGAAAAATATCTCTGACTTTGTTTCTCACCAAGTTAGCTTCGCGCGCGCGGGAAGGCAGGGCATATTTGGGCCCGGCACGAGGCGGGCAGACATTTGCGTTCCGCGTTTGTGCTCCGCGCTGGTTGCGTGCTTGTGGGCAAGCGACGCGGGCAGATATAGAGAACAAGTAGGAGCGTTTGAGAGAGCGATCGAGGCGGGACGGGGGCGGGAAAATAGAGAGCAGCGCTCGACAGAGAGAGAGAGAGAGAGAGGGAGAGGAAACCGACTCGGGAATTAAGTCTCGTGTAACGGCGAGCATGTACACTCTTACGCTCGCTAATGATTGTCAAGCAATTTTGCTATATGTGCCCCAGATTTTTTGCCGTCGTAATTTCAGACGCGCATCAATTGCCGCTCGAACGAGACTCGGCGACGCGGACGATCGTCGCCGAGCGTCCGGTAATACTTCAGCTCCATCGCCTTATGACTAGAGCGACTGGTTTTTGCGCGGTTCGAGTCGGCGCTTCTTTTCGCGCAAGCGGGAAAATTAGTGAGGCGGCTGATTATACGCGGATCAATGTTGAGCAATGTGAGAAAGTAATCGGTAATTTTGGATACGTCCGTCATTAGCGGTCTCCAAGAATCCGATCTACTTGTCTGTCTCGATCGCGACGAGCGGACACTGTCGTCCTTTGCGATGAATGAATAAAATGCAAACGCGATTTTAAAGTCGTACAGTACGCTAAATAGATACGTTCTGAGTCACGATTAAGTCATTTGGCGCTATCTGTCATTTTTTAAGCGAAGTGATAAATCGTGAGGAGATAAGTCATGGCATCTCGCATCACGAAACTCGCCGGCGGCTTCTTCTCATTTCCTATTTTATCGCCGATGTTATTTATACGATTATACACTCGTGCGGAGAGCGCGATATCGCTGCCGCGAACGGAAAGCTGCCGGCGCGGTCAAAAATGCGCGAAACGCGCACGGGCCCTCGGTCCTTTCCAACGATCGAAAATCGCCGAAAATCGCCGCACGCCGAATTATTAGCGGTTTATCGCGTGTCGTCGAGTTACACGTGTCGCGCGATTATCGATATCGAACCTGTCGATCGATAGAAAGGCGTTTCGCTCGCGCGAGAGAAGCACGCGCTGCTACCGTTGCCATAAGTTACGCCTCGTCGGGCCTCGTTGAGCGCCGAAAGGATTAAAAGGATCGCGGCCGCGCGCGCGCACGACTTGTTTTGTAACTATTAATAGAAGATAAAAGTTGCCCGAGAGAGGAACGACGCGCGCTCGTAGGAATTTATTGCGCGCGCGCGCTTTCTGCCGACGATTTAGCCGGACGGCGGCGATTTAACGGACCGTGCGATTTTATTATGCGGCTCTTCGCGCGCGTACACGATATCCGCGTGCACGTTGACGCGTTAGATCGCTATCGCGGCGTTAATTCGCGGCTCGGACGGGCGATCCTCCGCGGCATCCGCCGTTTCGCGATGTCCAACGATTATTACATGGCGATGACGCCTATCCGCGGCTACAGAGTGCTCGTCGATGCTCCGCGCGGTGTTTCGCGGATTTATGGCAATTGTATCTGCGGCAATAACAACCGGCCGCGTGTTCTCTCACACGCACGCTCGCGCGCATACGTACATCGCGAAAAGCAACGTCGACGTTTGTACCGCGTGAAAATTGAATTCACCCAGTGAACTCTAAGCTGTACTGAAAGACCCGCTGCCCTCTTGAAGATGGACAGAGCGAGACGAGTGGCACTCATTCTCTCTCTCTCTCTCTCTTTCTAGTTTAATAATTCTGATTGGTCAACGATTTTCTATCTCGCGATTTTATCTCGCTCACTCTGTAAAAGTCAGTGGATTATCAGTGAAAACAGTGAATATTCACTGATTCACAGTTATAAGTGTAGCACAAAATTATTCAGTGCTATACTGTTTTAAGCGATAATGCACACTGACTTGACTTTCGGAGAGTACATGAGATTAGACAGAAACCAAGGGGAGTTTTTAAAAAAATCGACCGAGCTGGCAAAATTGATGTTTATTTCAGTCGCGACGTTTCGACCCCTTTATCGGATCCTTTTCAAGTGCAAGCTTTATTCGAGATGCGCAAACGTACGGTTGCTATTTGAAAATTTTAGAAATTGACATCACCATTATCAATCAATAGTATAGAGTTCACTGAATTCAACAAATGAAACATTACGAATGAAGTACCATAGAGAATAATGCGTGAGGGCAAGAAAACTTGTGGCGCGAACAACAGTAAGTCCCAGTCTACAATAGAGATTTAAGCCCTAAGCCTTAAGAAATTGACTAATCACAGTCGCGCATTCTACTCATACTTGACCGTGATTGGCCAATTTCTTAAAGCTTAGGGCTTAAATCATCTATTGTAGACTGGGACTAATATCTAGTGCTTATGAATCATAAGCTATGATATTACCTGGAATTACGATCGGAATTTTTCTCAAAGATGCTTTTATCGAAAAGAGAAGCTGAACTATGTTTCAGATTAGATATAAGTTTTCACTCGAGGGGTAAACCATCGAGAGCATTGTGGTGTACAGATATGCGGCATTACTGAGCATCACTGGGCATTAGTAGGTATTTTGGCCTTGCTAGGGCATTCTAAAAAGATAAAACGAGCTAAAGTAATGGCCACCGGGCATTACTGTCGAATTTTGGTACATTGGTAGGCATTGGTGTACACGATTTTGGTCAGCGGTTTTCCCCTCGTCTTCACCAGTGGCAAACGTTACTTGATAAAACGTACTTAATAAACAACTTCAGTGTTTTCTTGAAATTTTATTGCGAAAAATATTCACCTCAGCCAGGGTTTGAACCTGGACTTCCCATACTCTCTAGACGGGCGTCTCACCAATTCGACCACTGAGGCATGTATGAAGAATATTCTCGGTGCTTAATAAAACTCGGGAAAATTAACAGACTTGAGACTTAACCGAGAGATCGAGCAAAGTTGCGATAGTTTTGCGACGATAAATAAATTCATTGGCGGATTTTGACATTAAAAAAAATCCCTGCGATATCGAACAGAGCCCCAGGCACGCCGTGGGCTCTAATCTAAATCCATATCAGGCTACGGCATTGAAGATTGAGAACTGCCAACTGAAGATTGGAATTCGTCCAATCCGGATGAGTTTAATTTTAATCCGTTCCGTTTCGTTTCGATCGGCTGAATTGTAATCTCCAATTTGCAATCCCCTCAATCTCCAATGCGTGGCCTGACACGGGGCTTAATGGAAAATCCGCCTCCGAACAAACCCCTTTTGTTTTCGTCGATCGGAGCGATACGCGGCGATTACGACGCGCATGCCGTGCATCACGCGATACGCGTGTCGCACGCGAATACGCGCGGAATGAAAAAAATATGAAGGTCGTTCGCAGGAATTCCGTCAGTGCAACGACACTCCACTACAGATGTCCGTTTAACCGGGATCGATAGTTTTGCCTCGCGAGCGCGCGCGCGTGTGTGTGTGCGCTCGCACGCGTGTGTGTTACGAATCGCGAGAATTCCACGGTTCGCCGTGCGGCTCATGTTCAGCAGCGCAGAATCACAATCGCGAAATTCGAAAGCCAACAATGTGTCACTGTAAGGGATTTTTAAGAGCGAGATATCTCGTAGACTGCTCATTCGTAAATTTTATTTTATATGTTCTATCTACTCGAAATTTTGGTGCTATTTTGACACTTTTAAGGACGACTTACACCTACACAGACCAGCAATAACCTACTTTGATGACATTATATTTTTTTTACTCCTCCCTTGAATCTTTCATTTAAAAAATTTACTTTAGCTCCTACTTAAAAGGACCTGCTTCAATGCTAAATTGGCAAAAGTAGAAATTTCCAACACTATCAGTTTTGAAGTAGGAGTAAATTTTGTATTCTCAGTTCGACCTCTTTTACTGTCTTAGGTCCTACTATACATATAATAGAACTGTGAATTATAACCTTTTAGTAGCTCGTATTGGCCTTTCCTATACAATTTTTATATGTTCTTTGATAAATTCATAACAAATCCGAGCGGGAATGTTAATCGCCGTCAAGCGTATAAGGAGCGGCTGGCTTGTCACGATTGTTGCGCGAGCAATTGCGCAGAAATTGGACGGATATTCGCGATGAGAGGACTCGCTGCGCGCCGAATCGGCCGCGCGGCGCTAAATCACTCGCGTCGGAAATCCGCGGGACCCGAGACGCGCTTCTTCCGGCGCGCGCGTTGTCTCGCGCATACTTTCGCCGTCTCGAAAGTCGTTACGAGTTGGCATGCCTTTTCCGCCGAAGGGGCACGCCGACGACGTGGTGATTTACGCACGATACTCCACGACACACACGTCTCCTTCTTTTTCCCCCCCTAGAATAGAAAATCTTTGGTAATCAAATCTCGGATGTGCAAGGAAGCGATTCTTCCTTGTTGGCGAATATGAGCAAAACAATGTCTGTGAGTTCCGGGAAGAACTTAGCAGATAGGCGACGGGTAGAGATTTGCAAACTATTCAAGTGCATCAGGATTTCAAGTTAACTTTGAATCTCTATGATTCGAATCTAAACTATTCGGAAAAATTTAGACAGTTTGCAAAATCGCATACACATATATTGTCAATCTTGTAAAACCATAAATGAGCAAAAAAAAATCACAATTATGTCAATTAGGTGTGGTACTTCAATACCACAACCGCTCATTGTGCGGCTAAGTAGCAATAGAATGTGATTGGTTCGTTGGATTCAATCACAGATTTTTCCTCCCAATTGTTTCAGTTACTGCGGTATTAAATATATTTTCACCTTAACGAACTTAGGTATATATAATCGGTATTACTTTTTTCCACGTCATAATATTCTCTCATTGTCTGCATTATGTTAAGATACAATCTGATAATTTCACTGTTAATTAAAAATTATACTGCGACGAATTGATTCGATTTAATTAGCTTCGGTTCGGATGGAATTTTGTCGGTTCGATTTGGATTTCAGAAAAGAAAATGGGATTCGATTCGACGTCTCTACGTGGAAGGAGAGGCGGAGTTAATCCGCCACTGATAAGGTCGGTGCCA
>NW_011967199.1:491047-495049 GCF_000949405.1 Vollenhovia emeryi
GAGAGAGAGAGAGAGAGAGAGAGAGAGAGAGAGAGAGAGAGAGAGAGAGAGAGAGAGAGAGAGAGAGAGAGAGAGAGAGAGAGAGAGAGAGAGAGAGAGAGAGAGAGAGAGATGTGCCTTGAGGGAAAGGCGGGAAATGAGAAAGAGGGAGAGAGAGGGTGCGTGTTTGCCGATGAGGAGAGCGAGCGAGTGAACGGTCGGACTGTCGCGGGGCGAGTCGAGAAGACGAAGATAGAGACGCAGAGGGAGAGACAGCTATCGTGGGAGAAGGACGTGAACCGGCGGGAGAAAGAGAGACACAGAGAGAGAGAGAGAGAGATCGGGCAGTCGCGAAGGAGAGACAGACTGCGAGAACGGACCACGGCGCGCACGAGAGTAGGACGGAGGAAAAGAGTGGTTAGGCGGCGCCTGGTATGTGGCGCCTTCACTGGCGTCGGGCCATCTTTTATTCTGCCATTACAAAGCGTCAACACGTATCTCCCCGTGTATGCGCGCGCGCGCCCGGGTGTGCGTGCACGCGCACACGCGCACGTGGTGCCCGTGCATAAACGCGTGCGTTATGTACGCGCATCGCTCTATGCGTATCTCCTTACGGGCGCATTGTTTGCGGACAATGACGAGAGGAAGGCTGCGATGACGACGACGCCGATCCCCGAGGTTCCCGCCACCGGCCTTTTTTAGAAACGTCTAGGAAGACCCTCTTCATATTTCTCTCTCTTTTTTTCCACGTCTTCTCTTCCTCTCTCTCTCTCGCCCCCCTGTCTATCTCTCGGGGTCCAAACACGTGTCCTGCGTTACGGGCGCGCTCTTAAGAAAGCGAGCTTTGGCTTTAAGAGGGTCGTGGCTATGATCTTGGAGCGCCAATTCTTTTTACGAGCATCGGCGCTGTCGAGCTCTGCGCTAGGTCTGCGCACTTTTTCCTGCCTTCCCACGTACCAATTCTTTTACGGTCGAGCTTTTCCTTTTTTTTTCTTTTGTTATGCGCCTCGTGTACGTTTAGCAGTCTTGTACCTATGTATACATGTTCAACGGGACCACCGAAGGTTCCTTTCTGTCTTTCAGAAATTGTTCGTCGCCTACAATTTCCTCCTCTGTCATATCTTTCGAGATTTATTTATAGTATAATTCAATCATGGTTGAAGCATATTTTTAGAGATTTATACATCAATGATATTCGTGGTAGAGATGTGCGAATCAAAGATATTTTATATCGACTCGAACTTTATTTCCTCTTTGCAATCCGAATTGAATTAAATCGAATCGAATCGTTGAGACATAATATTTAATTGAAAACAAAACTGTTATTAGATTGAATTTTAACGCACAGATAACGCAAAAATATCTTGATGTAAAATAATTATATTGATTATACAATATAAATTCGTTTCGAGTTTAAAGCATATTCGAATATTATTTAATAGAATATTAAACTAATAAAATTAAGGCGAAAAATCTGTAAATAGGTTGAACCAAAGGGTTGGGAAAATCAATCGCACTCTATCGCTATTTAGCCGCTCAACGCGTCCTGAAATATGATTTTAAAAAAATTGATAATGTACACGATTCGTATCTAAATCATCTAAATTCGAATCGAACCAATTCGATTCAATCCGATTTTTACTCGAACAGTTCGCACACATCTCTGTATTGCAGAGACACACGTTCCATTCGGGGCGAACAAACAACGCGTCGATGTAATCGCGACGAAAGGACGAGACGCGGCGGTTATTAATACCGGATCCTCCGAAAACGTTTATTAAACGTCTAACGGCGCATCGCGGGTTACGGCGGGTGCAATGGCGCGATGTCGATAAGGGCCAACGAAAATATAAGCGCTGCCAAGTGTCCTTTTGATCGAGCATTGCCGCCGCCGTCGCCGCCACCGCCGCCGTGCGCTCGCGCGTAATAGAGGCGAGAGAGGAGAGGTCTTTTTTTAGACCTTCGTGCCGCGGCCGACACTCTCCGCTTGCAGGAGAACCGAAATAAATTGAACGATTTTATTGCGATACTATTCGCGGCGCGCCCGCCTACTTGTTTCACAATGCCTGATGCCCCGACATACCACGCATGCACATACGCGTATGTAAAATCGGGATATATTATATATGTACCCGTATGCATATAATATCTCTCGCCCCCTCGCATTTTATTCAGATTCCGTACGTACACAGCACGCGCCGCATTCTATCGCGGTGCTGCCAGGCAGGCGCCAATGATATTCTCGTTGTACCGTTCTCTAATATGACACGCACTTAAGCAAACACCCGATGACTTTATGCCTTCGCCTACTACGCGCATACGTATGTACACTTACGGCGCACGGTGCGTACGCATTTCGAGAGCGTCCGAATTCTGTGCCCTATTAAATTTTAATAATAGATTCTCTCATTGGGCTCGAAATCGATTTTCCTCCCAGGAGGACTGACGTCCGTTTCTGACCGATGCGGATTAACTTTGACCTCGGTTTAACTCACCTTTCATCTCTTTCCAGTTTCAGGAAAAAGATCAAAAGTAATAGCGAACTCGATTGCTCGCACTGGTGCGCGCTGAGTGCGCACTAAGGTCAGTTTATAGTCAATTTTTATATTTAATTTGGTCTTGAATACATGTTCAAAGAGTAAGTTTAGTAAAACAATAATCCGTATGGATGCTATACAGATTATTTTACTGGCTGCGAAATATTTCAAGAAATATTTAAGACGATTCTTCAATATAAAAATTGACTGTAAACGAGCCTCAGTGTGCACTCAGTGCGCACTAGTGCAAGCAACCGAATCCGACTGTAAGAATTAAACCGGGATTAAAGTGAATCTGCGTTGGTAGAAACACAGACGTGACTGGGGGAACAGTGTCGGCGATCCGCTTAACGAAATTTCGCTTGGGACTCGCCGATGGCTCTCGTGGACGGTCGACGAGTTTGAAGGGAACACACCTGTACGCGCCTATAATCTGCATGCCGTGCGCGCCGTAATTTTGCAAAGCCGCGCGTAGGCGGGTTACTCGAAGAAGATGCAATTCTTAAGTGCGAGCCTTATCCGCGGGATCTATCTTGTCTATTCAGCGACGCGTGGCGCGGCGACACACTGACGCGATCAAAGTCTCAATAAATGCACCGCGCCGCCTCGATAATCTATTTTTACCCGCGGCGTCCTCTCTATTAAATAATTTACAACGACACATCTACTTAATCGCATTCATTATTATATCACTATGTTACTCGCGCATGGATAATCGCTATGAGAGCGTATAACTATTTTCTTTTTATATACGTCGCGCCACGGTCTCTCTCTCTCTCTCGTCAATGATGAGATACCCGTTTTCTCGGAATGCGCGCGCGGCGATATTATTCCACCCGATATTTATGCCACGCGTGTCAAGCTTGGCGTGCGCTAGTGGAACTCGTCGGCGGCGGCGGCGGCGACGACGACGACAGCGACGACGTAATGCATTCAGAACCGGACGGGCGGCGCGACGCAGGAAGCGAGCGGTTTATGGCTTTGTTGTCGTCGTCTCTCGTCGCACGCGAGCGCGTGCGATTTTTTTCGGACGCCCGTTCGCGACGGCCGACCGACCGACCGACCCGTCGTGGATAGGATCCCACGTGAAAGTCAAGCCCCGTTGCGCCTCGCCGGCGCGGCGCGACGGACGATCCTTTCCCAGCTAGTCTCGTTTAAAAGGCGTCTGTCCTCGACTTGGCGACTCGCTGACGCGGTCATCCGTCGCCTCTCTGACGCGCGTGGCTCCCGCCGATACCGTCGCGTCGCGTCGCGTCGCTTCGATTGACAAGGGAGAGAGCTTTTCGTCGGTGTATACCTGTGCCTCACGTGAGTCTCTCTCTCTCTCTCTCTCTCTCTCTCTTTTTATTGATTCCGTCTGAGTGCTCGACTACGAGTTCTACTGGGGTATCTATGCGACGCCACTATGATATCCAGAAGTAGCGTCGAAAATTTTCGATGCAGAAGAAGAAACTACGATATTGAGATCCCTCGCGCTCTTAAGGGG
>NW_011967199.1:495427-523802 GCF_000949405.1 Vollenhovia emeryi
CATCCCCTTAAGACCGAATCAGACTAGCAATCGCCGACTCGGATTGGAATTGGCGATTGACCATTGTCCTTTAAAGCCCGTATCAGACTACGGATTGAGATTGAGATTAGCCAATGAGAGCAAAGCAGCGAGCGATTTAATCGGCTCTCATTGGCTAGAGGACAATCGTCACTCGCCAATCCCAATCCAATCCGAGTCAGCAATTGCTAGTCTGATTTGGCCTTTGGGGCCAGTTTCACAAACGTCGGTTAACTAATAACCAGAGTTCAGTCGACGCCCTATCTTTTTCCATCCTATTATTTAAGAGGAGACAGGGAATCAATTAACCTTCGGTTAACCGACGTTTGTGAAACTGCTCCTTAATCGTCCGCTCATGTATTTCAAATTATCAAGTATGAAAACGTTCCCAGAAAATTAATGGTATTTCGCAATATTTGATAAAACAATGCTTGTGTGTAAACGAGGAAAATTATATGGTATTTACGTCTACGAGGCGATAAAGTGCACGCTTGCCGTCTCTACAATTTCGCTGATCGACGAGGACACGCGCGCGTGATTTCCCGTGGAATTTCACGAAGAGACAGACACGTTCCTAACGCGATCACGATACCGCCTTGGCGAGGCCGCGCGAATAAAGTTTCGATCGGACGTCGCTGTCCCGGAATCCACGTTCGTATTTCCCGCGGCCAGGTCGGCGCGTGTTACGCGATTGCGCAACTCGGGCGCTTTCGCGTTTAAGCGCATTCGGACACGTACAGCGTGAACGCGCGCGAAAAAGCGATATCGAGATTCGCGGGCTCGACGAAATCGCGTATACCGGTTTCTCGATCCCCGCGGGGAAAAGTAACGCGCGCGCCGTCGCGAAAAGGATCGCCACGGGTGGTATATCTTCATTGATCTTCTGGAATCGCGCGCGTCTCTCCCTCAAGGTAAGCCGGTAGCGCGGGTCTTCCCGCGCCACGTCTTATTCCTATACAGTCCCGTCGTCTAGTTTCTTTCTCGTTTCCGATTACACGCGCCTGGCTGAAAACGATTCTCCCGTTGCGCACCTGCCGTCCAGTTTAACGTGCCCCGTCTGGCGCGATCTATCAAGCCCGAGGAGGCGCGCGCGATTCGACGTCCGGCCGACGGACGTATTCGCGATAGCCACATTAACATATTTAATCGTGTATTTAACACGTATTTATTAACGTACATACCAGCTTTTCTGTCGCGGCGAATAAGACGGACCGCCTCGGCGCGATAATTCGTACGTATCTCGACGTATTTATCTAAGCGTGCTTAACTTAGCGCCACTGGTTATGTAAATATTTGCGGATTGCGATATTTAGATGATGGAACGTTATCGCGTTGCCAATTAGCGGGAGCCAAAATACTCGATGCGCAACTTTTAAAGAGAATTGCGCGATTTCGCATACCAGATTTAGTACTCGATCGCGAGAGATAAGATACTCGGGGTCCGTGAAGCTCCGATCTTTCTCAACGGCAGGGACTTTTTTTTATGCGTACAGATCGAAAGTGTGCGCTCTGAACTAAAGCCAGCGGCACACGATACTATTTTACCTACTGGATTGCTCGCGAGAGCCAATCAGGATTTAACTCTAAGTCACCTGATCTAAAACTCTGCATCCTTGTTGGCTCTTGCATAAAATCCAATATGCAAAATAGCATCGTGTGCCGCTGGCTTTAGTTTTGACGATACCATGCTGTTCTCTGATTCAGTCCGAACAGTGGGACACTTTCGATCCGTACGCACAAGCCTTATAATTTGTGTATTACACAAACGTTTTTCATGAATTGAGTTCTAGATTAAAAAAGTGCAAAAGGCGCAGAATCACTCCGGCCGAATCCACTGGGAGAAGCTAAAGACCTAGAACTTGGTCCAAGTTTTCTAGCATCGCGGGCACAGGCCTTAAAGAGGACTCTGACAGGGTTCTATTTTTTCACCGATGAAAGTTAAAAATAAACGATAAAGCTGAAAGAGAGATACCTTTATCTCTCTTTTAGCTTATCATTTCGACATCGACGGCCCGTTAACGGGACCTCCCCGGTAATCTGGCGCCGTCGCCACCACCGAGATTAGGCGTCCGAGAGCTCGTCCTGGCCGGCGATTCCCGCGGCCTTTGAAATACTGAAATGAGTCTCGGTACACAGCACAGGCGCCACTGGTGCGCCACGGCGCATCTTATCGCGGGCATTGCAAACACCGCTCGGCTAAACTCGTAGTTTCCTATCGCGCGCTCTCGTCTATCAAACTAGATATATATATGTACGCACGTGTGTGTGCGTACACCGCGGTATATGCATACAATACGACGGCGGTCCGGTGCGTATTCGCGCGCACGTATGCATATACGGGGTGTCCCTCGCGCCCGTCGAGTCGGGATCTCGTCCCGCGTTATGGGTATCTGATACGGAAGCGGATACGGCATCTATTTTTAGCGAGGGGTGCATTCCCGTGGGAACAAAAATAGACGACGGTGTCCCGTCCGTTCCGCGCGCGGAGATGCACAAAAGCGCGACTCTCTCTCGTACGACGGAGATTGATTCGCCGGGGGTCAAATCGGCTCTTAGCCTTTAACGAGTCGACCGGCCGGCCGCTCGTTGCATATGCAACGGGACAATAAATAATACGGGTTGTTGTCGAGAGACCAAGACGCGCGTAAAAACAAAACAACGTATTTGCTCCAGTCTGGCGAATCGAATTAGAATATTCATAAACGTCAATCAATAGCATACATTGTGCTATCTCTCTTTCTCGACTGTCAATATCTTACACATTGAAATACACGATCTAAATTGTGTTATACGAGGGGTAAACCGCTGAGGGCATTGCGGTGCACAGATTTGCGACATCACTAGGCATTTTTTGGGCATTAGTGGGTGTAAAGGCCCGAGTCCACGATGCTAGAACGTGGTCCAAGCTTTTATGGAATAGCTGCAAGTTGATTGGCTACACATTTCTCGAAACTAGAACTTGGACTAAGTTCTAGCATCGTGGACACAGACTTTTTTGGCCCTTTACTTGGCCCTGCTGGGGCGTTGTAAAGAATCTAAAATGAAAGATAAAGTAATGCACTATTCCGGTTAAGAGGAGTCTCTAGGATAAGTGGTGTATGTGGAGATATGCATAAGATTGTAACCCTAAGGGGAGCAAGATTATTATTAAATAAAGTAATGCACTGGACATTACTGTCTAATGTTAATGCATTGGTAGGCACTGGTGTACAGCGATAGCTGGAACGGTTGCGACACTTTTTTTCAGTGAGTTTAGGAACATGCGTTTATTATATTTTACTCGATGGCCATTCCGAAACTATTCTGAGCGTTTTCCATCTACCGCTCAAGTAAAATTTTCCTCAGGAAAAAAAAGTTTTGGAACGTACACCTGAATCTAAATGCGCTTTCCTAAACTCATTTTAAAAAAGGGTGTAACCATTCTGTCCATCACTGTACATGATTTTGGTCAGCGGTTTAGCCCTCGGTATTACACGAAAATCGTCGAAAAAGTCGTAAATCCACGCTTACTTAAATAAGTTACGAAGGAAGCCGCGAAGCGTTTCTGCACGCGTGCAAGGTGGACGCGCGCGCTCGATCGGTCGGGCCGCGTTTCGGCCCGCGTTCTCCTCTCGGCGAAGCGGGACCTGGCGGCTGCGGCACGTCCGCGACGGAGGTGAGGAATTTGGCAAGTGCGTCCCTGCTGGTAGCGGAGAATTGTGGGTTATGGCTGGAGCTCTCGTTGCGCTCGCCGTGTACGCGCGGCGGCACGCACACGCGTGCACGCACGAGGAGGGGCGGGTTTCGCGATGGCCGGCTTTCCTGCGAGCTAGAGACCCTGTAATCAGAGACTGGACGTAAGAGTTCGTCAAATTCCCGCGAGTGAGAGAGAAACATAGGCTATCTCACTCTTTTACGTTTCTACGATGTATGTTTCTCTTCTTACTCGCAGGAATTTGACGAACTCTTACGGCCAGTCTGATTACAGAATCTCTACTGCGAGCTAGAGATCCTGCAATCGGAGACTGGCCATAAGGGTTCGTCAAATTCCCGCGAGTGAGAGAGAAACATAGGCCTATCTCGCTCTTCTACGATCGTAGAATAGCCTGTGTTTTTCTCTCACTCGCGGGAATTTGACGAACTCTTATGGCCAGTCTCTGATTACAGGGTCTCCACTGCGAGCTTACGCGAGAGCCGCGTGTCGTTAGGTATGCAACGCGCACCTATACGGCGCTACACGCGCGCGGTCGTAGAAAGGCCGTTTGAAGGACAAGGGTCACGTCTCTTTCTCCTCTCTCTCTCTCTCTGTCCGAGCGCCGATATATATACGCGACACGGCCGCCTGCCTTTACTACCTTTACCGTATAGCCGTCGACCCCGATGCGTGCCGCCTGCCCTCCCCGCTGCCGCGGCGCGATCGCGGCGTGCACGCGTGCCATGCCCTCGCGGACGAGCGAGCGGACCGCGAAATTCTTTCCTTCCTTTTGGAATAGATTAGACGGAGATAGCCGTGGATGTGCGCGGGAATCAGGGTCAAGACTGAGAATCTACGAGCAAAGCGGATCTAGCTGGAGGGAGAACTGGCGAAAAAATGTAGAAAAGCGTTTCGAGAGCAAAGGACGTGCGTCTCAATATGAGTTGAATCGAATGAGTTTCGATTCGATTCCGGTTTCAATTAATGCGACTCGAGTCTGAATTTGAAAATTTCAAGTCTATTAGATGGTTCGATCGCGCAAATTATATTTCATGCATTCGACACTACAACCACTCATTGATTCTTACTTTTGGATTCAACCAGTTACAGATTTTTCATCTAATTGTAACAGTTGCGACATCAAATAAAGTATCATTAGTTTTATGTTAAATATTTAAGTGTCTTTTACTTTAAAATAAATTCATATTACGCTATCAATATTATTTTTCCCCACATCAAAATATTCAGTTGTTATCCACATATTTAAAATTCATCTTAATAATTGCGTTGTTAATTAAAAATTATATTTCACGACTTAAAAAATTCTTGATTCGCGCATCTCTAATGCATTGTTAGGAACGTCAATAGCAGAAGTGGCGCAGGATTAGTGAAGAAAATATGAAGGACGGAGAAGATGATATTCCGTCACCCGTATTTACGTACCACCACCATTGTGTCTCGTAGCTTTCCGCGAGATCTCAAGAGATTGCATGATTTATTTTCGATAAACAAACGGGCGATAAAAATAATCAAAGTGCGATGCTTCGAGTTTTTTTTACATGTCTGCACTCTAAGCCGCTTTACGTGCATTTCCAGTTCTTTTCGTACGAGAGATTTGAAATCGTATGTTACGCGGCTCGCAGATTTTTCATTACAATGAATGAAAGATCGAAATCTTACGACTTGAATTATTTTTCCACGTACCGCCCTGCTTCGTACTGACGCATGCGGCTTATCTTCTTACGTGCGAGATTTTTAACGCGCGGAACAGCGACGTGATTGTCGTCGTGCATGTGCACCTACGTTACGCAGTTACTTGGCTCGGCCATGCCAAGGTTGGGAACCTTATCTAAGCTTCAGGGTGTTTGACCCAACTGGGAAAACACATTGGCACTCCGATGGCTTTGCATCGGTCGCGCGCGAACCGCTTAAAGCGCCGTTCACAATTGGCTTTTTCTTATCGACCGCAGCGAACGTAAAATGCGGCACGCGACGTCGCGGAGATGGAAACGTCGATATTAACTCTTTTTCAAAATTATAACAATTGTATAGACCTACGGGCTTCCCTCGTATTTTAGTTTCTTCTTTCGAAGAAAACGAATTTTTTTGATTCTTTTATCTTTATGATAGAATCAACGTACGAATCAAGGGATTCTTTATGTCGAGTCGTATCTCGTTCCGATTCGATTCGCATTTCAACAGTTTCCACGTCTCTGGTTTCAAAAACGGTGTGCTGTTGGACATTGAAAATTGAGAATTGAACTATTAACTTTCTCTTTATCGATTGCGTTAAAATATATATAATTAATGCACGGGAAAAAATAATGTTGCAACAAGGTCAGTGTAATTGAAATAAAGGCCTTGACACAACGTCAGTATATTAATGAATGAAAAACATCAGATAGTTGTCCTAATAATCTGGATAATTTTCCATGGCAAATAGAATTCAACGAATTGTCTATGTTCGTGGCGGCCCGTGACGTTAACTCAAGCAACTTAATTGTTTTTTAATTCAACAGCGTCTTAACTAGACTGAATCTTACCGTGGGTGAACGCACAGCTTTCTTGAACTTTTCTAAATGCGAATATGTTAATGTGCCGATTCATTGCGCTCTGTTACAATTCATGCTAAATCCATCGACAGAAGAAATGACCCTCCCCCTCTCTCTCTCTCTCTCTCTCTCTCTCTCTCTCTCTCTCTCTCTCTCTCTCTCTCTCTCTCTCTCTCTCTCTCTCGCGAATGGTTCTCTCTCGCTTCCGCTTCGCCGGAAAACGCGAATCGGGTTCGCGCGAGACGCGGCGGATGTAAATCTCGGCGGATTAATTTACAAATGTAAAATATCGAGCCGATCAAAACAACAACCCCTGCCCCTGCCCCTCCCCGCTCGCCCCGTCAGTCTCTTCACTAGCGAGTCGCGTCGCGGGGGCGAAGTCGGAAGGCCGCCGGGCATTATTCTTGCGGATCGCGACGCGGCGCGCGTCGATAAGTAATTGCATCCAATCTCCCTGGAATTCGCTTTCGGGCCGAGTGCCGCGACGACGGCGTCGGCCGTTCCGTTTCTTCCGCGTCTCCTTCTCTCGTTCGTCGAAATTTATTATCGGGGGAGAAAGAGAGAGAGAGAGAGAGAGAGGCGGCTACTCGCGGCGGCTCGCCCCAATGATTTACGAACCGTCCCGCGCTCCGCTAGACGCCCCTTTTTCTAGCGTCTGAATTTATTTCCGCGCGTCGCGACGCCGCCCGCGACCTCGGCGCGATCGGACAAACGCGAGCCATTGTCCCGCGGGACGATACAATTCTTATTTTTAGAATTGACGAGCGCGAAAATTTCGTACGACTCGTTTTCCCGCCCCGTGAATAATCAACCGATCGATTCCTCGCAGCGGACGATTCAGGGGGTCGATCGTGTGTCTTACGATAGAGTGAAAATGCTAAAAGTGAGCGGCTTTGTCTCTTTCTGAGGGAAATAGTTAGGGGCAGTGTCCACGATGCTAGAACTTGGTCCAAGTTCTAGTTTCGAGAAATGTGTAGCCAATCAACTCGCAGCTATTCCATGAAAGCGCATCTCTTGAAACTATAGAACTCGGACCAAGTTCTAGCATCGTGGACGCAGGCCTTTAGAGAGAGACCAAGCTACTCACTTTTAACATTTTCACTATGTTGCAAGATGCACAATTGATCCGCTGCCGGCGGGTCTTTCTTCCCCGAACAACTCTTTTTTTTTCACGTTCCTTGGTACTAAAAACATTCCCCTCCTCCCTTTCGCGGTCGTGCGTCGATTCGATATCCGCGGATTATGATTTTGGCTTATCTCGCGAGATGTGTATGTACGTACTTCTGTCAACGCGGGACGACCGGGACGGTAGCGACGGCAGCAGAGCAACAGCCAGCGATGGTATCGCATTCCAAACGAAACTCCAGACACTTCAGCCGACGCTGTCGCGTGTCTCGGGGACGGCGCGCGTTATTTTTCTCCCATCCGTGTTTACACACGCTCCCGTGCAAACACCTTGCCCGTATCGCTCCGCGCGGCGATTGGTATGCGGCTGGGAAGGTCGACACTCGAGATCTGCGTACGCCACTGCACACGATAAATATCTCTCCGCGGCCGACTCTCCGCGCCCAGCCATTAGACGGATCCTTCCCCGATCGCGCTGAGAGTTTACGTTTTTTTGTTATTTTATCACCGCGCCGACGCGAGCCCGCGCGTACGCGCGTCGCTGGAAAATTGTGGTTCACACCGGGAGGAAAAAAATAAGAGGAGACAAAGAGATGAGAATGAGGAGTGTCTCTTGTTTTTGTCGAGTCGGCGTTTAATTCGAAACCCCGGCTCGGGTGATATTTTTCGCAATAAATTCTTTACACACGCAGCGATTCTAATAGGATACTTGTTAGCATCAAGAGTTAAATCAATTGTAGATTTAAGGGGATCCTAAAGCCGCTGGCAAACTCGATCAGTGTCGATAAGATGGGAGACGGAATTAAAAACGTCAGTTATCGGCATTTTAGACGTCACGATGTTCACGATGCTAGAATTCGGCCCGAGAAATTTATAGACAAAATCACTTGAATTCTGCTCTTTTACAACTTTATACTGTATTGTCGATATCATAAAAGGCAACGTGTTTCATTAGATAAAATTATTTCTAATCAGATGAAATCGTACGAAATCTAATGAAATCATGTAATCGGTGGGACATTTTAGCTAGTGGTTACCCCCTTGATTATTAGACTATGAACCAATGTGATCGAAAACGGCTTCTTCTCTAGTTCATTATAAAAATTTAACTCGCTGGTACCTGAGACGTGACTCGCATTTTCGTATTAGTTACGTATTGATGTTATATATTAACGCTCTCGCGTAGAATCGACGTCATGCGCGATTAGAAGAATTTAACGAATTGAAGTTCTCTCTCTCTCCCTCTCTCTCTCTCTCTCTCTCTCTCTCTCTGACGGCGCAAAGGACGGCAAATAATTCTCGCGCCGCGGTCGCCGGCACCGTTTCATTGAGGTTTTTCTTAATCCGGCTGCAAGATCCTTGGAAACGGGAGCGATTACGAAAATAAAAGACTCGCGGACGTACGTCGCTAAACGTGAAATAATACGTCCCGTCTGTCTCTCTCTCTCTCTCTCTCTTCCTCTATCTCGATATAGAGAAATGAGGACACTTAAGAGCTGCGGCAAGCTGCAGTCAATTCCGTAATTGCTTCTTTATCGTGATCTTCAGAGAACCGACAGAATTGCTTTATTACAGGGCTTTCAGTCTGCTTCCAATTTTCCGAGCCCCGCGCGCGTGTGCGTGTCCCACATTTCGTGACTGCGTTTATTGTATCGCGAGACGCACGCGGGACGCACCTCGCGATTCTCGCGCTTCCTCCCCGACGGCGCGTTATCCCCCATGATTTATTCCCCCACCCGGGAGCCGCGGGATCGAGAAGGATCGCGCTTTTACTCCAACGTCGAGAATTCCGACGGCGAGCACAGGCGGATCTGATATGCCTCGCGCGCACTGCAAACTCGCGAGATCTTCCCTCCCCCGCGTAGATCACTTGGAACCAAACTGTCTTCCGGTGCGCCTTGAAGCGTCGGAAGCGAGAGCACTCGTCTCGATCGCCCTAATGTCCGGACAGTTTCGTGCGACCGCGGTTGCCTCTCGGGACACCCTGTATACCCGGCGTATCTACCTCGCGGTTGATTTCGCGCTTCTGGTCCGCGGCGCGATAACACGATGGGGAATAAAAGCCGTGCGGCGGCCGCGGCGGCGGCGGCGGCCAGAGACTGCTAAAGGACCGCAGACGATCGCAGATAAACATGAAAATTCGACGGCGACGACGACGTCGAACGTCGACGACGACGGCGACGACGTTGGCGACGGCGGGCGACGCGACAGGCGTCCTTGCTCCAACCACTCGCGCTACTACCGATGACGTAATCGTCGCGATACCCCGCAATCTTGGCGCCGCGGTAAACTCGTAATATCTATTTTTATCTGTGGTGGAAGCACAAGGGGCCCCCCGACTCCCCGCCGCCGCCGCCGTCGCCGCCGCCGCCACCGCCGCCGCCGCCCGCGCCCCATCTTTCTCTTTCCCGTGCGCGACGCCGCTCTACGGCACGCACTCGCCAGCTCTCGTCGCGGTGCCGCGCGGAAAGAGAGAGCCAAGCCAAGCCGAGCCGAGCCGAACCGAGCCAAGCCCCGACCCCCGAGATGTCCGAGCGGGGGCCTCGGAGATCGAACGATGTTTATTGCGGTCGCGATAAGGCTGTTTTTCGGTCGCGTCGCACGTTTTCGTCGCCCTCGCGACCGAGCCTTCGATCCGCCGGATCCCCCGAGCCCCCGATCGTCTCGTCGGAGGTCTCCCCCGGGGCCCGAGGCCCGGGATTCCCCTCCGCGGTCGTCGATCGCGTTACCGATCATCGGCAAGCGATCGCCTCGTCTTCGACGGTCGCGTCGCACGCTTTCGTCGCCCTCGCGACCGAGCCTTCGATCCGCCGGATCCTTCGAGCCCCCGATCGTCTCGTCGGAGGTCTCCCCCGGGGCCCGGACTCCCCTCCGCGGTCGTCGATCGCGTTACCGATCATCGGCAAACGCTCGCCACGTCTTCGACGGTCGCGCGCTAGGTGACGCGAAATCGCTCGCTCGGAGGCGCGTCGCGACGCGCTGCAGCGTAGCAACGGTGTTGGGCGTTTACGCTTAAAATATGATCGACGTCTATATGTATACTATGTAAATTATATGTTCAACGTGCCGTGTAAACAATGAGTAATCCACGGATCGTTCGAACGCTCGTACTTCGTCGGGAATTTATGTCTTGTCAGCGATTTTATTTTCAGTCGCTGGCTGTTTTGTCGGGCGCAATTTTTAGGACGCTACGGAAATTTAATAGTGATTTTGAAGATCTTGCTTTCATATGAAAAAATAAACTCGATAAATAACGTGTAATATTGCTTTTCCTCGCTTAGCAGTTCAATATAAATAACAAAGTTTTGTAGGACTGTTTGCGAAAAAATTGAGTTGTAATATTGGAAATAAGTTGCGAAAAAGTAAAAGAAGACGTAAAAAAATACAGAGATACGAGCGTGTGACTTGTGCTCGTTTCTACCAATGCAGTTTAACTTTGGTCACGGTTCAACTTACTTTAGATCTTTTTGTAGTTTTAAAAATTAAAGAAAATATAAAAAGTAATTCAAACCGAGATTAAAGTTAATCTGCATCGGTAAGAAACGGGCATTAAAAGAGTTGTATGGTGTCCGAGAGTTTAAAGGATCTCAGTTTACATTTCGTGTTATGCAACGAAACATCACTCGCAATATTAAAATACACTACTAGACATTAGGAAAAAATATTCAATGCTAAATATTGATGAGAATAGAGAAAATAATATTCAACCCTTCGAAGCACACATTTTTCCTTTCAGCCGATTTTTCTGAAATTTAATATTTAATGGTTCTTTTGGACATAAAGACATCGGAGTGAAAGAAGCTGGTTTTTTAATTTTGAAAGGTGTGACATATATGTGCTTCAAAGGGATAAAATACAATAAATATTAATAAACGTCAGAAGGAGGCGAGAGTATTTGTTAAATATTGCATAAACACACATACACACAATATTAAGTTAAATCTATAAGACTAGAGAAAATCTCAGCAAGACCGGTAACATTGGTCAAGACGTGTCACGGTGATCGTGTTAACATTAATCCGTGACCGTCCCGTGTCATTGTATTCTGGACTCGAACTCAAGCACCATTCGACATTGCACCATCATGCGGTGCACCTT
Source organism: Vollenhovia emeryi (assembly GCF_000949405.1). Classification (NCBI taxonomy): domain Eukaryota; kingdom Metazoa; phylum Arthropoda; class Insecta; order Hymenoptera; family Formicidae; genus Vollenhovia; species Vollenhovia emeryi. The sequence goes on from NW_011967199.1 coordinate 506,894, forward strand.
ATGTCTTCCTCCGTCTGAATTCTCATTTTGCCCGGCCGCTACGTCCGGCCTGCGGGATCCTGGCGCCGATCCCAAGCGGTGGCGACGTCACCGGAGACGCCGTAGCGACGAAAAGCGTGGGATTTGCCGGGCGCCCCTTTGTAACATCGCCCGCAGCTTCTCCCCGCAGTGAACCTCTTTACCGGAAAGAGCCACTCGTTGACAAAAGATTGCGGAAGGGTCTCCTTGTCTCGGCGACATCCGGTAGATAAACAACATGGAAAATCGACGTGTCTAGACGATTTACTTTCGACGAATGTGATTAAGCGTAGAACTATACAATGGCCCGATCCTTCGCGACGGTAATTCGTGCTGTCCGGTTTCCGACTATAAGGTGATCGCACCCGACGCATGCGGCAAACCATTTATTTGCGTGTGACAGTGCAGAAAAAAAGAATGGTTTGTAAAGCGACGGTGAGATAATCTGACAATGGAAGAGGCCTAAAGTCTTCAATCTTTTCCCGACGTGGAGCAGATAAACAATATTCTACAGATATCAAACAACGTAACAGTGGAGATCTTACAAATAAATACCGTATTTTTTAAACGTCTTTTGCTTTAAAACAGTCTTGCTGAGATTTTCTCTATTCGGCGCGCAAAGAGGATTAACAAGAATAAGCTAAACAGAGAGGATGCCATTTTTCGTCGGGTTGGATCTAGATCGGATCTAGTCTAACAATAATACCTCTGTGTCAAGTTTTTCAACTCGGTAAACTGCACGTCGATTATCTGTCGGTATTTAAAACGCAGCTTTTCGTTGAAACAATAAATCCACGTATTTAAATCGATAGGGCAAATAAAGAATCGTAAATTCGCGAACTATTGGAGGATTCCTTGTCGTCTTCTTAAATTTTATATACGTATTAGTACGTAACACGCTAATGCTGTCTCGTGTATTTATTTAACGTGACTATTTTGAAAAGAGAAATTTGATATACTTGACTGTAATTGTACCCGTTGCGGCTTTTTAATTCGCGAATGGAAAGCGTCCCTCTTATGCCAAAACGATGAAAGTGTAGCACAGCAAACAATACATATACGTTTAACTGTGAATTTCCAAGATTTACCGAATTGCACGTTCAAAACGATAAAAGTGTAGCATAGCAAAAAAAATAGAGGGAAGTCCTCTATTATGAGGTAGGCTTCTAATTTAAGATAGCAGGTTTCAACGTCCAAATTCAATCGCAACTCTTTCTTCGCGACGATTACACGTCAAACAATGCATTTTCCATTAAACATACTTCACTGTAAGGGCAATAAACTCACGATGGAACCAACAAATGTTGTCTATTAATTTATCAAAAACCTCACTATCTGATATTAGGAACATATCTCATAATAGGACACTTTTAATTGTGAATTTCCAAGAATTCCATTAAACATACTTCGCTCTAAGGGCAATAAACTCACGATGGAACCAACAGAATGTTGTCTATTAATTTAGCAGAAACCTCGCTATCTCATATTAGGAACATATTTGATAATAGGACACTTTCAATTGTGAATTCCCAAGAATTTACCAAATCGCAGATTCATGGTATTGGCGCAAAGGGGGACGAAATGTAGGAAGCAAATGTAATGTCATTTATACTCGACGCGCATGATGCAGACCAGCAATCCTCAATAAAACGTCCCCGGGTTTTTTTTTCTTTCGCAGGTGATACGGGACAGAGGGAATGGTGCACCCTGGCGTACTGGGAACTGGACGGTCGAGTCGGCCGTCTGTATCCCGTGGAACCATCGACGGTGAACGTCTTCGACTCCCTTCACGACGGCGACGGCCTCTGTCTGGCGACTCTGGCCGAGAATCACAATGCGACGTCCGCGGTCCAGCGTACGCGCAACAAAATCGGTCTCGGTAAGTCCCTTCGCGGAAACCCATCCGTTTCGAAGAACGTCCTCATTTTTTTGTTTTGCTTTAAGAGCCAGTGCGTTCTTTTTTCTAGGAATCTGCCAGGCTTATTAAAGATATTAGAGACTTATGTGCTCATTTGTGCCATTTCTTGCCAAGAATAAAGTTGTTTTTAACTTTTTCTTCCACACACGTAGAATCTTCAGGTTTATTGGAAATGTGTATTGTTAGACGTAAGTTTATAAATAATTTTCATAATAACTATATTTTCGCAATAATTATAAGATGTTAGGCAGTATATTGTGTTTTGTTATCCCGAGGGAGAAACCGCCGAGGGGAAAACCGCTGACCAAAATCTTATACACCAATGGCCACTAATGCCCAGTGGGCATTACTTTATCTTATCACCTTATTTTACCTTATTTTATATTTATAATGCCCCAGCAAGCCCTAATGCCCAAAAAATGCCTAGTAATGCCCAGTGATGCCGCAAATTTGTACACCACAATGCCCTCAGCGGTTTCCCCCTCGGAAACCGCTGACCAAACTCTTGTACACCAATGCCCACTAATGTCCAGTGGGCATCGCTTTATCTTATTATCTTATTTATCTTGTTTTATCGTATTATATCTTTGCACAGTAAAAAATACAATGTTAATGTTAACATTTTTCACATGTCCCAAAAAGCCCACTCTAAATTTTAAGTTAAAATAACATTCACACCATTTTTTACTGTGTATAATGCCCCAGCAAGGCCTAGTGCCCAAAAAATGCCTAGTAATGCCCAGTAATGTCGCAAATCTGTACACCACAATACCCTTGGATTATCCCATGGGTAATGCAGATTTTTAGAGAGTATTTTTCAAGTAAAAAGTTTGAAATTTTAATTTTAATCCAAATTACGTCTTCCGTTATTATTTGCAACTTCTTGCCATCTTAATCCTAAATTTTCAATTCCCTGGCGATAAAAGTCTTTCGGTTTTGAGCCAAAGAATAAATCAAGCCGTATAGAGTGGGCAGTGAACAACTAAGAGCGTTTCACATGCATACTTGGTACACGCGATGGTACTAAACTCATAAAGACCCCGGTACGTGACGAGTAATGAGGGGAACGTGTTTCTGTCGCAGGATTAACGCTCAGCCAAGAAGCGGACGGTGTATGGGCGTACAATCGGTCGGAGAACCCGATCTTCGTCAACTCGCCCACCCTGGACGACCCGGAATCGAGGACGCTGCTGGTTTACCGGGTGCCGCCGGGTTTCTGTCTCAACATCTTCGACCGCGCCAAGATCCTGCAGCTTCCATACGGCGGCGGTGGCGGTGGCCGGGCCGCCGGCTTCACCGCCTCCGGCCCCGTCGACATTAACTCCGTCCGCATCAGCTTCGTCAAGGGCTGGGGACCCAAGTATTCGCGGCAGGAAGTCACTTCCTGCCCGTGCTGGCTCGAGGTGCTCCTGGCGCCGTGCAGGTGATCATCCCCGAGGCTGACCGGGCCGAAAAAAGCATCGTCAAGTCTCGTCCTCAACTCGCGCCTCTTGCTCCCCCCATCGTCATCGTTGTCGTCGTTGTTCTCGGGGAGGATTGGTGATAATGTTACGGCGAGAGAGAAAGAGAGAGACCGTGGCCTTTAGCTCCGTCCTAGCGAGAGCTGTGTTAATAATAAATAAATAAAAAAAGAACACGTGTGCGTGCGCCGGGGGCGATTCCCAGCGGCGCCGTGCCCGGGTCGCCCCGACACAACCCCAGCAGTCTTACCAAAGTACACACCGTCGAAGTAATACGTTTTAGGAACAACGTCGCGTACCGTTTTCGTCGGTAGAACGAGAAACGGGAATCGAGCGGAGATCGTCCGCGAGCGTGTTCATCGAGCGCGTACGAACGGAGAGATTCACATCGAGGCTCACACGAATGGGACTTGAGATCTTTACGAAGCGTGCGTTTGAGATTCTCTCCCCCTCATTTTTTTAAATTTTATTCTCTAATCGTTCAGGCGTCGATGCTATTCTCGAGACTCGTGTGAGAATTTCCGACGGAGGAAGCGGAGAGAGTCGGGGCTTCCGGTAGGTCTAGTCACTTGCGTTTATGGTCTGCGCGCGCCGGCTCGCGAATTCGCGCGCGTGGATTCTGAATTCAGCATGGCAGGGAAAATTCTTAGTCTCGTAAAGATGAAGCATGAAGCGAAAAGAGTAACATCGACGAAACAGAGGATAGACGTAGACAGAGAGTACCTTTCACGATGGATCTTTGAAAAGGATTTTTTCGGGTAATCGCGCTCTCGTTCTCGTGTCAGTCGTTCGGAAAAGTTCAAGGAACAGCGCGGATTCATCGGTATGTAGTAACGGACAGGACAATTCAAGGAAGCTAAATGACCCGTAACGTAGCGCAGAAAGTAATCGAACGTGCGGCTGTACCTCGACAATTATTCGGTAAGTTACAAACGGGCTTATCGCAAACTTATCCGCACGCTCGTTACACTTCGTAGAACTTATATTATTGACGAGAAAGAGAGAAAAACTACTGTTCGACACGTAAACGTTAGTGTATCTCTCTTTCGTATATTTTAACAATCATTGCAAAACGAAATAATGTAAATATTGACCGAACAATTTTTACTCGTGAATTTTTATCAACTCAAATTCTTATAATTCACCGTTTATTTGAGAGTCATGCCCGTACAGCAGCACAAGTTCTTTGGCGAGACCTACGTCGCGAGGGGACAGTACTGAATCGAATGGCCACGCGATCGGGTCTAAGACGTGCCACGAGTCCCGGGTGTGCGATCTCCGATCGTCGTTCGGTGCTGTACATACGTATAGTACATGTACATACACTGTGCCTTCCCAGCTTCCCTCCTCGGTGCAGCGCGTACTCTCGGGAGACAAAAGTGCGCCGCGTGCCAAGCTCGTTTCGCACGAAAAAAAGAAAAAAAAATTACGCCTCCTCCTCGACCGGAGCTTTGTACTACAGTAATACGATGTACTGTGATAAGAGTTCGAATCTTTTCTTTCTTCCTTTTTTTACGATTGCGAAGCAAGCGAGACAACAGAGAGAGAGAGAGAGAGAGAGAGAGAGAGAGAGAGAAACAAAACGAGATGCGTTAGCGTATAACGATTAATTAAACGGGAAAGATTCTGCGTGTCGGAAATGAGGGACGCGCGTTGCTAATTTCGCGAGGATCATCTTCTCTAAAGCCTGGTGCAGACTGCACGCAGCAAGCAGCAAGCGTCAAGCAGCGAGGATCCAACACTGCTGAATTTTGCGGAAGCGTCAGCAGTGGCGTAGAAAATATCTCTTCGTTGATTGGCTGCTGCTCGACGCTTGCTGCTTGCTGCGTGCAGTCTGCACTAGGCTTTAGGCTTATTGTTAGCCGCGCCGCTGGTCGAAATCGAAATTTCGACCAGGACGAGGGATGGACCTCCGCCTTACTTACTTTCCACGGAACCAATGCGCCTCTGGTTTCCGGCGCGCGGAAACGCTTCCCCCCGAAAGTGGATTGTACACGGGACGCGCACATATATGCGAACGTTTTTTTTTTTTACATACTCTGTAGACGTACGAATAAACTTAAAAGAAGGAAAAAGAGCGTGCACGGTGTTCAGGAGCAGTGCGTTTAAGCGCGTACAATATTGTAAAACGTGTACCAGTCATACGTATTCATTCGCGCGCCACACGCGATACACGGTACACATACACGCGCGTATATACGCGTGCATAAAAAGGAAAAGAAACACGTCTATATACATATATACAATCGACTGATCGACCCGTAAGTTTTTTCGACCATTAGTTTACCTTCGTACTACCGCTTTTATCGAACGTAAAAGTGGCCGTTACTTTGTAATAACCTATCGAACGGATTGAGAGCTGCGAGAAACGATATATTGTGATGCGTATACGCCGCTTAAATGTTATATATTGATATGTATATAGAGACGTATACAAAAAGATGTTCATAGGTAGCTAAACTGTAGCGTGAGAGGGAGAGAAAGACAGATTGAGAGTGAGAGAGAGAGAGAGAGAGAAAGCGACAGTCGGGTTAGATCATCGGCGAAAATAATTGTAACGAGAGGACGTCCGCCGGCAGAGATTGTTCACTTTGGTCGAGTTTCCGACTTGCTTTTTGTAATCCCTCGTCCCCGTAGTCCCCGACACGTTGTCATCTATTCGCCCCTTGTGCCGCAATTAAGAACGCGCGCACCGCCTTGGGACGCGTTTGAAAACGGTATTACGTGCCTCTGCCCGCGTGCGACGCAAGACGGCGATCTGACGATTTACGAGACACGTCGCCCGTATCCTCGAGGGAATCCGATTGCAAGTAATTTAAGCTGTCCCCAACATTACTCGTCTCGAGCTCGAAGTACCAATGTTCGTTAGGAGAGACATTCGCGCCTCCGCGCATTTCTGTTAACTGTTGAATCCGCAATAATTCGAAGAGACGATCCGCGTACAAATGCGATAAGGGTGAGAATTTAGAAATGACAGGGAAATAGTTAAGTGACAAGAAATGTAACGTGGCTCAACGGCAATTAACGTAATTCGTGTCGATTCGCAGATCAGCCGCGGCGCGTAATGTACGCGCAGGGCATACGAAATACGTAACGATTCATATTTGTGCATCTCCGTGCTCGTTTTATTTGGGCGCTCGAGCGCCCAAGAGAGAAAGCCGTCGCCGGCCGTCGCGCGTTAGAGACAAAAAGGAATTTACGAAGGCGTACTCTAAAATTAATGGTAGGACAGTCCTACGACGTAAATACCGCTACGGGGACGTCCCGGGGCCTCTTCTCCCTCTGCGACATGCCACGCCGCGATAAACGCGAGAGCGATTTCTCTGAATTTCAAGAGAGAAATAATCGCGAAAATGCGAAAAAGTCGTGTAATATAAATTATCCTCCTCTCCAAAAAAAATAAATGTAAAATTCTGAAGGAGAATAAGCAGATCTACGCTCACGGAAAGCCCAATAGTAAATTCGCAATAATAAATCTTTTTAACGACTTGTCGGAGAGAGAGAGAGAGAGAGAGGCGAGAAAGTAAGTACCGCGTTTTACTTCGTGGTATTCCTTTTTTTCGCCGATCTTTTTTTTGTATGAATTGAAATCCCGCGGAGTTCCGTTCCCCGTTTGTTTGGATGATTTTTATATATGATAGAAATCGCTATCGTTGTAATTATGTTTTCTATATCGCTGTCAATCTCGCCGACATTCTTCATACTGCTCTGCCTTTCGTCTTTTCCGGAATGTCCGTAGATACAAAAGTGTTATTTGTAGATTGTATCTGTACATAATACACAAAGTGCGCAGAGAGATCTTCTGAGGTTTCTCGATGATTTTCGTGAATTTTTGTAGTCGTCGTAAAGACCGAACAAAAGTACGAGTCTACGCTGATCCAAGTGAAAAAGAAAGGAAGCTCAGGATGCGAATAATGTAATTATACACCGACGAGGAATTTTTTTTTTCTTTTCTCAATTAAGAAAGACTAAATACATCTGTTGTGTACGTTCGTAATACTGCGTGGAACGTTTTTGCATTTCGACTGAAACATAGATTCATCTAATGCATGGATTGTCTTCTTTCACTCTACCTCTTCGTTTTGCGTTCTTCTTCCCCCTTCATCTCCTTCGCGCTTCGCCATTTCGCCCTTGCTTTTACAATACGCTTTTCCCCATCGTTTATTCACTTGACGTTCTGCCCTTTAAGTTGTCTATTTCCGTGTGATTATCAATAGCGTACCTTTTAAAAAATTATATTCGTATGTATTTTCTTATTCTCCAACGATACTTTTTGCCAATATTCTTTTTATCTCATAAGACATTTTTCACTCGATGTTTTTATTTCGACGTAAAAATTAATCTATATCTATTACGGAGATTAATACGACATTGTCATTGTTATCACGTAATGAGGGGGATTGTTACGCCGGCAAACGACTGTTTATCTGAGGCGCGTCAAGCAAGACTGAGCTTTCCTGATTAAGAATAATTTATTCTTACGCCTATCCGTTGCGAGATTTATCTCAAACGGAACGATTGGCTTTCGCCAATAAAAGAGCCGGCCACTTGTTCGACGAGTTACCGTTTCTCTCGGGCGACGCGACGTGCCATTATCCAGTAGTAGTAATAACGAGAGAGTAATAACACTAATGTTAACGACCGAACGACAATTAGAGCCGTTTTCTAGCGTCTACTAACTCATAACTGCTATCGGCCGACCGACCACTCCACGTCTGTCTGTGGGCTAGGTTTAAATAAATCTTTAAACCATAGACATGCAATATGAAAGTTCCTCGTTAGCGAGATTAGATGCCTTCGAGTCGCGAGTCTCGCGTTAAATTGATGCGGCTTATCATCGCGATCCGAGCTCGATAAAATTTCTTTATCGCGCGGGGAGAAAGAAAATACGTGACAATAAAGCGGGAGAAGGTTGCCGGTGTCTGTTTCCCCATCTTTTTCTTTTTGTTCGCGAAGAATATTCGGGGACGGAGGCGGAACGAACGAACGGGCCAAAGGTAAAGAGATCGCGCATACGAGAACGAATGAAGGCAGCTGATTTCCCTATAAGGATCCTACGTCTGTGAAACATAGTGCCTTTATATAGCCGTTCATTGTTACATTTAATTAGTGTTTAGAACGAGAGAGACAATTAGCGGTTATCACGCGTATCGGCAAATACTACCGTTATGGATAAGTACTGTAAGCGCTTCATCAGCATCGGTACGGTATTACTGCCTGTCTTCAAAAGAAAAGAAAAGAAAAACAGAAAAATGGAAAAGAAGCAAGAGGAAGCCCTCTGCTCGTACGTATCTGTCCTCCTTCCACAAGCTCGTTGATCCTCTCTCTTTTTCTTCATTCTAAATTAACGACGTATGTACCGGCTGGACTGAACTTTGATAAAAAGAGAAAAAAAAGAGAGAAAAGATTTTTACGTATTTAGGCGAACTTCGACGATTCCTGCCGTTGTCCTGCGTTCTACGGGCACACTCTACGCCCGTTAGGATGTAACGAATAAACAAATAGTGCCTTACCACGAGATATTGTGCTTTTCGAAAGTTCAAATAGTTGGGAAGTAGAGAGATGCTTTATAACACGAATGACTTACAATTAGATTAATTTTCCCGATCGCGCACGCTCGCCTCAAATCCGTAATCTCGCGAGGTTGATAAAAGAATTCGTTCTCCGCGCCATCGCATTTCCCGGCGCTTCGGCGATCGAGCGACTTCCGCTGGCAATTCACGTCGCAAACTCGTCGACGAATTTGGAAACTTTAAGAAAGCGTAAAGTGACTCGAGAAGGAACATTTCTAGTCGCTTGCGTTCGATTAATCCTTTGATATTAAGCAAGCGTAAATAATATTGCTGTATTTCAAATTTTTAAAAATAACGCAAATGTTCAATTACGACCCGTACAAATTAAAAACTGAAGGTGGTTTCGTTTCAAAACCAAAGAGCCACTAATTAAAGTATAATAGTTTCAGAAAAGAAGCTGGGACGCAAAGCGTCAAGAAAACATTTTCGATACCCTTTATGATAATGATTTTAGAGTACGAGAATGTTGAGAGTACGAGCCCAGATAAGGAAGAGGAGAATACAGTACAGGCAGTTTCGAAATTCGTCGATGTGAATACGATACCGTCGCTCGGCGATCAATTTTCTTTATACGACTTTCGACTTAGAATCGAATCACGACGAGCGGAGACCGTTGTTTCGCTTCAATATTCGACGTGAAAAGCTTCACGGTGAAAGAGCTTTTGATCGGACACCGCGATTCCTCATTTTCGAATCACGCGCAATAAGATATAACGCAACAAAGAAAAAGTAAATATATATTATATATGTAATCGGAAGGAGTGCACAACGAAGAATCGAGATAAACGCTGCTGTATATATTGTACATAAGGTGTGTACGCACGCGCGCGCATACGCATATATATTATACATACTATGTATATATTATGTATTACATCGTTGGCGACGACGATAATAATAACGAATGGTAGTAACGAATAATAATAAAGAAAGCAGGTACCGAGAGTAAGTGCGAATAGCGTAACGAAATAACGATATTATTAGGTAACTCCCGAGAACTCACAATATATTATTTTCAATATCATTATATTCGATTCCGAGACGAGGTAACACGCTTACTGAGCGAACGTGATCGTGTATCGAAGATCAAGGAAGTTCTCTCCACTCATTTTTACGAAAAAGAAATAAAACAAATATACGAAATTGCAAGATTTGTATCTCACGCGTTGTTAATCATCCATCACCAGCACCACATCCTCTTTTCAATCTCTTTAGTAATGACGGCGAATATATGCATAACGATTTTATTATTGTGCTATGTATTGCACAATATAGATTATTCTAATTTCTTCCCAGCGACAACGCGACGGTCAATAGCGTGCAACGTACGCAAGGAATTGAACTTGATAATTTCTGCCGGAAGAGACACCACGTGAAAAAGAAGCTTTTTGAGATGCTTGCCAGAAGATAAAATAATATTCGCTCACACTCGACCGGAAATAAACGTATTTTTAAATAACTACTATATGCGATCATTTGAATTTCGTATAAAGACGTTTCAAGTGCAATCGAAAAGATTTGTGAGTAATTTGTCTATTCATAATTAATTGATTACTTTGCCATCCGGTACTTAAACGAGATAGAACAATTAAACATAGTTTTTATTGTAGAATCGTTTGTACTTTGTATGAAAATTTATCAAGTGTGATTAAAAGAGTTTGTGAGTGCTCCAGATAATTTTAATTAAATATCTATTAATTTGGAAGCTAGCCGAAATTTAGTTAGTCGTGTCGAAAGAAGAAAAATTCCATCGGTAGTTTCCCTTCCACAATATTGAATATATATAATTTAAGATATAAGAAATAAAATTTCTACCAGTTTCTAGCTAAATAAGATTATTTCTTTGCAGTTTATCACTGGCGAAGACAACGCCAGCCATGTATATGTATCTTAGAAACAGACCAACTTAATTAATGCAAGAGGCCTTTCACCCCCCGCCGATTCCAATACCTATGTTCCAACTTTTTGTTAATAAATCCGCAAGTCTTTCGTTAAAATCGCGACGCGATTTATGAGAGGTCCGATTTGGGGCTATACGCGTGCGATTGGGATTTAATAGGGGTCTTTTTAATCTCACACTAGAGTCCTACCTATCCATTTTTTATCTATCCGCGGCGTGTTTCAATATGATAAACCTACAAAGTTTTAATTAATCACGACGGGATTTTTGGGACCTAATTTTGAGTGTAAACACACGTAATTTTTCAGGGATTCGATTTGGAGTTTAACACGCGCGTGGGATTTTAATCGAGATTTCAATCCCGCGTATATGCGAGAATATATAAGGAAAAATAACCCACCCGAATTTTAACAAATTAAAGAAATGAACTTATTTTGTACATGGCCTGACGTACTCCATCACAGTGGCCAATATTGACCACTCGGCGTAGGTCTTCTTCGTTGGGCCAGATTGGACATACCTTTCGTTGCTCCTGGCCATACAGTCTGGTCATTTTGACCAGAGATCAGGAAGGAAGAAAATTTCCTTCCATTGTCGGTTTGTTATCGTCACCGACAGATATTACGATTCGAATTATGTGAGCGTCGATCGTATCGAAAAATACACGACTACGAGACGTTAATTACAAAAGAATTTTAATTCGAAACAATTTACTTCAATAAACTAATTAAATATATTCCGTTATTTACTCGAGAGTATTGACCGTTTCTTCTCGACTTTGAAATTGATAATTCAAGTATAGATACAGAAAAAATTTTACTTCGCGTTATATTAATCTCAATTATATTGCGCGATAAATTAACATTTCTAATACGAATGAAATTTAAAAAAGTACTAATATCTTGAAAATGTTTTTAAAAACCGATCGCGAAACTCGATCGCGAAAACCGATCGCGAATGTGTGAAGATGCGTATGATTATGCATGTTGTTCATGCAAAGACGCATCTCGAAAGTATTGCGAAAGACATATCGAATAAATGACGTGAGATCCAGAATTAAAGAACCTTCCCGCACGATAAATACTGGTATTGTAATTGGATATTATAGATAATCGATAAACGCCAATAATGCAAAACAATAATTTGCAATGTTTCAGCAATCTCAACAAAATATTTAGAATGTAATGGTGCTCATTGTCGCCAGTAATGAAAAAAAATAAGTTGCTAACTTATAGTCGACCAACCCGGCAAGAGATTAATTTATTAACAAAAAAGCTACAACGTTTCGACCAAATTACAGGTTTTTATCAAGTAGAATACACTTATGTTCTACGAAACATCATGAGTTTATTTCGAAAATATTTAGAATCTCACGTCATAAAATATCATTTTACTTCACAGATCAATATATTGTTCGAAAATGGATAGATTATAAGTGAATAAATTATTCGCCTTATTTTGCGTAATTTCTGTAATGTGGTACAATAATTCTCAACATAAAAAATTGAGCTCAACATACTTTGATTTAAAAGCTCTATGAATTAAACAAATGTGAAAAACAATTCAAGGACCCATTGAATATCAAGGACAAAATATAAAGTTATGTTGTAATCTATCCACTTCCTGGTAACGAATCTACAGAAAGTAATCTACGTTCTACGTTCTATGTTCTACTATCTACCATCTACAAGTTGTAGATTCGTTACCTTTATAAATAAAATCCTCACTCACCGATCCGAAGCGCAACAGCGGAGTTATATCTGCCACGTAGCTAGTAGATTCTGTAACATAAAAATAAAAAATTTATGTTAGAACAGTGTTCAACAAAATCAGTACTGTAAAATTTTTACACGTGTCGAGCGTTTTATTCAATTAGATGTGTAAAAAATTACATCGCGCAAGATTTTCTACAAAAGATATTCATAGGAATAAATTTTTATCAAATTTTAAATTTCTTCCTGTTTTTAATTATTGTTTTTAATTATTAAAAATTACATGGAATTACAATATACAACAGCTCAATATAATAAACTGGAAAAGAGATTAATTTTGTACGAAATAAAGTAAAATAATTACCCCAAAGTTGCTCCGCCGGTGCCTGATGCCTTTCCCGGGCCTGCTCCTCCACTCAGGTTGTCTTCTCCTCCCATGAGACTCCATCAACACTCGCGAACGCGTAAGAAAAGTATGTTTTTTTTCGCGCGATACTATACACTCCCGTTTACAAAGCCCATTTGAAAATATTCAGTCCCGTCAAGTGTGGCCACCGACAGAACTACTTATTTTTCAAATGGGCTTTGAAATGTCTTTAGTGTAATTACTTTAACCGGCACTCCCGAACGCGACAGGACGAACCAGCTGCGGTTCGTTTAGATGGACAACGATACGATAACGGAAACTGATAGTCCGTAGCGATGATCCTCAAAATTGGTGCTGAAATTAGAAAAATAAATAAATCAATTAGTATGAAACAGATAATTGATATAACATGCATATTTCCGAGGGCTCGCAATGAGACTCGCTCTCGCCCGCCATAATTCAGAGATCACGAGATTATTACGAGTGCCCACGATTTAGAAAGGAGAGTCCCCTATTATGAGATAGGCTTTTAATGCGAGATAGCAGGTGTTCAACGTTGAAATTCAATCACAAATCTTTTTTCGCGACGATTACACGATCTAACAGTCAATTTTCCGCTAAACATATTGCACTTTCAAGACCCTGATGAGAATAAAAGTTGGAGCGTAAATCGAACGTAAGGGAAGAGTGACGGAAGCGTAAACGAAATGTGTAGGAAGCGTAATTTGGAACAGCGAGGCGTAAAAGAAGCGATTGAGGTTTCTTTTACGCCTCGCTGTTCCAAATTACGTTTCCTACACATTTCGTTTACGCTTCCGTCACTCTCCCCTTACGTTCGATTTACGCTCCGAATTCTATTTTCACCAGGGGAGCAATAAACTCTCGGTGGAACCAACCGATAGTGCTTGTTAATTTAACCGAAATCCTGCTATCTCGTATTAGGAACTTGTCTCATAATAGGGGACATGCGTACAAATCGTCCGGCGAGTTCGCACGCCAATAATTCGTTGCGAAACGACGTCGAATCGACATCGACACCGTCGAATTGACGTCGATTCATTTCTCACTGGGGAGTCGAGCACACGGAACGACGGAGTGAAACAATCCCGCGAGGTGAACGTCAACGCGAGACCAATGCACAAACAGCCGTACTCACCACAGAGTTGCTCCGCCGTTGCCCGATGCCTCCTAAGCCGCCGCCTCCTCTCAGACTTCTCCACTTGGCACTGGCACAACGCGACACTCGCGAAAGAATAATGCCGAAGTAACGCACGACACCGCACTCCCGGCGAAAATACCAGCGGAATCGGGCGAGACGGCTTCGCGCCAAACGACGGCGCGGAACGTTCCGGCGGGGAAGGACTCGCGGAGACGCTCCGGGGTCGAGTTTACGTCGCGCGACTGTTCAACTGCACGATAGTAAGCTCACCGCGATTGTGCGTGCAAATCCGTGAAACGCGAACGACCATCGGCACGGGACCGATTCACTGCGTGTCCCACGGCGCCCCTCGAGTGGATCAACATGGCGCAGTTTCCCGGCAGCCACTGCGCGACGCTACCGCGGCGACACTACGCGAGTCGCGTCAACGACGCCGTTGTAGCTCGTGGACAGCGAGACAGGTACGTCGCTCTCTTCCGAGGAACGAAAACTACGTCCCGCGGCACTCGCGGAATCGATCAGCCCGATCGCGTGGCCGTGGCGTCGATTAACTACGCGGAAGACGATCGCGCACGTCGCCCCGTGGCGCGCGTCCCGGCGGCTCGAACGGTAATGCGAAGCGCGAACGACCCCTGACCGAGCGGCGGTCAACGGCGGCGCGGCGGCTCGACGTAAAAACAACTGCCGAGCGACGCGCGGGTGTAAAAACCATAAAAACAAGTGCCGAGCGGCGCACGGGTGTCAAAAACATAAAAGCAATTTTAACGAACACTGAAAGTAACGAATACTAAAGATCGCTTTAGAAAGTCTTTATTTCTATCATTTAAACGAGATTGTTTCTTGGCAAGCGATCGATATATTGTAATTTGTTGTCGTCACTTTACCCGGCGACTCGTGTGTCGTTTTGCGCTTTTCATCTGAGAGCGATAAAATGTTTAACTTGAACCGAGAAAAATTTCAAAGCGCGACGAGAGAGATTCACCCGAGCTCGATTATTGAAAAAGATATTATCGCCGTGGACATATCGAAACTTACTAATAATAATTTTTATGTGTAATTTCCTTATAGAATTTCTACGCGTGATATTTATCTCGATAAATCGCCGTAAGAATCAACGATATTGATTACGGATCGCGACAGTTACTCAAACGCGATTGATAAATTATTAATTCCCGCGGGAGACGATCGCGTTGCTTAAGAGATGATCGAAATTCTCGCGGAAAATGATCGCGAGAAGCGACGCGAAGACACGCGCGGAACATCCGCCTCGCTCGACTCTGCCGCGCCGAATAATTCGGTACAATAGATTGTTTTCGACCGAGACGTGTTTACGATGCTACGTCATTTCTTGGAATTCGGGCTCGGGCTTCGGCGCTCGGCAAAACAATACGTCACGCCGTACGCGAAAGATCATTCACGCGGCGACAGTTGAACGAGTCGGTTCGCTGCCCGCGCCGTTCCGCATATCGTATATTATTCTTGATACGACAATTTTAATTTGACATCTATACGTCGGCGATTTCTGTCGATTAGAATTCGTACCGTCGGATAAATTTACAAGAGATACCAAGTGCAAATAGTGACTGTGTGCGATCGTATATTTTTCGCGCCTCCTTCCGTGTCGCGTGTGATTAGTGCTGAGGTGCCCTGGTGAAAATAGAATTTGGAGCGTAAATCGAATGTAAGAGGAGAGTGACAGAAGCGTAAACGAAATGTGTAGGAAACGTAATTTGGAACAGCGAAGCGTAAAAGAAACCTCAAACGTTTCTTTTACGCTTCGCTGTTCCAAATTACGCTTCCTACACATTTCGTTTACGCTTCTGTCACTCTCCCCTTACACATTCGATTTACGCTCCAAATTCTATTTTCACCAGGGTACCTCAGCACTAGAACAGCGAAGCGTAAAAGAAGCGATTGAGGTTTCTTTTCGCCTCGCTGTTCCAAAACTTCCAAATTACGCTTCCTACACATTTCGTTTACGCTTCTGTCACTCTCCCCTTACATTCGATTTACGCACCAAATTCTATTTTCACCAGGGCACCTCAGCACTAGAACAGCGAAGCGTAAAAGAAGCGATTGAGGTTTCTTTTCGCCTCGCTGTTCCAAATTACGCTTCCTACACATTTCGTTTGCGCTTGTGTCACTCTTCTCTTACGTTCGATTTACGCTCCAATTTTTATTTTCATCAGGGTGTTGTGCAAAGTGCCACGAAGTGCCATCAATCATCCCACGGGGTTTGGCCAATCGTGCCGCAAAACGTGAGTGCCCATTTCGTATGAGTCCGATTCCTATTTATATTCGGTAGAAAATGGATTTATTTATCACATATGAGTACGCGCGAATTAAATCGTACAGTTTGTCAGCAAGTTTCGAAGAAAAGGAAATTTAATGAATTTCTGATTCTTTTCGGACGATTGTGTTTTAATTAACCGTTGACTGAGTCAACCGTTGTGTTATATGTATTTGCATCGTTTCGTTTTCTTAGCGTGTCATTATGTATTTTTGGATCGTGGGATCTTTAATCTCCGCTTTTCGTATATATACAAAATTTATTTCATGGCCGCAACTTTGTCTGTCTTGCAACATCGAAGTTTATTACATACGGCAGTGTTTATTATCACCCTAAGTAACGTGAAAGTATTTCTCATATATTATTTTCTTCGCCAGTGATAAATTACAAACAAGTAATATTATTGTCAGCAAGTTTGTCAGCAAGTTTCGAAGAAAAGGAAATTTAATGAATTTCTGATTCTTTTCGGACGATTGTGTTTTAATTAACCGTTGACTGAGTCAACCGTTGTG
>NW_011967199.1:524903-533291 GCF_000949405.1 Vollenhovia emeryi
CTAAGTAACGTGAAAGTATTTCTCATATATTATTTTCTTCGCCAGTGATAAATTACAAACAAGTAATATTATTGTCAGCAAGTTTGTCAGCAAGTTTCGAAGAAAAGGAAATTTAATGAATTTCTGATTCTTTTCGGACGATTGTGTTTTAATTAACCGTTGACTGAGTCAACCGTTGTGTTATATGTATTTGCATCGTTTCGTTTTCTTAGCGTGTCATTATGTATTTTTGGATCGTGGGATCTTTAATCTCCGCTTTTCGTATATATACAAAATTTATTTCATGGCCGCAACTTTGTCTGTCTTGCAACATCGAAGTTTATTACATACGGCAGTGTTTATTATCACCCTAAGTAACGTGAAAGTATTTCTCATATATTATTTTCTTCGCCAGTGATAAATTACAAACAAGTAATATTATTTGACTAGAACTGGCAGAAAGTTTACTTTTTTTATATAATATAAAGTTATTCGATATTATAAAAGGAAAACTACCAGAAATTACCAATGGAATTTCGCCTCTTCTCTCGACAGGAGTAAAGTCAGCGGCGCACGATACAATTCTTCCTATTAGACTGTTTGCTCCTTTGCTGGCTAGTGAAAACCATTCAGGATTTTCCATGTGGTAGGTCAGATGAGTTAAGATTGCATCCTAATTGGCTCTCACCAGTCAGCAAAGGTGCACGCAAGCAAACCAGCAAGCAAGAAAGCATCGTGTGCCGCTGGCTTACCTAAATTTCGACTTACTTCCGAGTTAATGAATATTCAATTAAAACTGTCGGAATTGCTCGCAATCCTTTTTAATCACACTTCATAACTCCTCATGCAAAATGCAAACGATTAAAAGCTTTGTTTAATTTATCCATTCCGGCTAAACGCCAGATAGAAAAATAATTAATTAATTACAAGTAAACGAATGACTCGCAAGCCTTTTCAATTGCACTTTATAAACGTCTTAATACGAAATACAAATGATTGCAAATAGGGATTATTTACAAATACATTAATTTCCGGTCAAGTGTGAGCGAATGTAAATAATCTAATATTGGTACAGTGATGGACAGAATGGCTGCAACGCTTTTTTAAAGTGAATTTAGGAACGTGCATTTAGATTCAGATTTTCGTTTTAAAACATTTTCTCCGAGGAAAAGCTTACTTGGGAAATAAATCGAAACACTCGAAATGGTTTCGGAATGGCCATCGAGTAAAATAATCCTCGGGGAAGACGATTTGGAAACGTAACCCTGAATCTAAATGCACGTTTCTGAACTCACTTAATGAATTTAGAAACGCGCATTTAGATTCATGTTTCCGAAGCATTTTCTCTGAGGAAAATTTCACTTGAGAAGTAGATCGAAAACGCTCAAAATGGTGTCGGAATGGCCATCGAGTAAAATATTCCTCGGAGAGGAAGATTTCTGAAACGTAATTCCGAATCTAAATGCACGTTTCTAAACTCATTGAAAAGATAAAGTGTTGCAACCATTCAGTGTATCACTGTACAACGTGACAATAATAGATTTCCAGTTCCTGATGAATAGTGCGTAGGTATAGTATATTATTTACGATAAGCCGCCGGGGAACGGACGCGGTTTTAACGAACGCTTTATGATAAAGGTACGCCATAAACATCGGGTGATTAAATCCTAAAACTCCCGCGGGGCCTTACCAGGAAACGACACTTAATCCGTCTCGCTTAGGAGACGGGCAGATAAGTATTTTTCATTCGCCGCACGATGATTAGTGTGTATTCGCTACGCGTCAGTTCGTTTCCTCCTCGATCGAGCAATGTAACCGCAAGGTATCCCAGATGGTTGTCGCGTACCTTTTACGCGATACTGCGACAATTAAATTTGCCTTTTCCTTTTGTCATACATTTTATTTCTAACGTGTACATTATATCGCGACGAAGGGCCGCTCGTTACATCTGCCTCGTTATGTGCGACACAACCGCGGCGTATTACATGCCACATGCATATACAACACGGGTTAATAAATATTGGAATAATTATTTACAAATGACTTGGTCGATAAGCGCTCGATGTCAGTAATAAAACGACATGGAATGTATCACCGATCAGTGAAATCAGATCGTCATTGGTGAGCCGAGATTTAAGTTAATGATAAGAAATGATTCGTCATTTAATTCTTAGCAAGTGAACGCGCATCGAGAAATAGCAAGGAAAGTAAGTTACTTGGAAATGAAGCGCTGAACGTTGTGCGATTTCACTGAACGTTTTGACGCGCGACACGATTATGGGAGGCGCATGTCTTTGTGCGAGAGCAAACCCAGTGAGAAACGTTTCGTCGATTGACGTCGAAATGATGTCGAATCGACGTCAATTCGACGGTGTCGATGTCGATTCGACGTCGTTTCGACGTCAATCGACGAATCATTTCTCACTGGGAAGAAACCGAGAGCTTGTCAATCGACGCTCGCAATTGTTATTTACAAATCAGCAGGCACTCTCACACGTATTTTCAGACTTTACACAAACCGCGCATTCTGGTGAAAGAATAACACGAAACATTTCGTTCGACACTTCAGATTGTCCTCTCCATATATTTAATATGTCGGTCTCTTCCTCGAGCGTGGTCATTCACTTCTTTTCTTTGCTTGGTATCAGGAAGCACAACAACCCACCAACTGAAAACGATCAATGATTTATGTTTTTATTTCAATTATTTATTTTGTATTTCTTCCCGGATTTTGTTATTTTATTTCAACATCGCTAAGTTAAAAATTAAAACAGTGAGCTCACCCGAGTCGAAATTTTGGTACTATTTTGACACTTTTAAGGATAATTTACACCTACTTAGCTGATCTATACACCTACATAAATCAGCAATAACCTACCTTGATGGCATTATACTTTTTACTCCTCCCATGAATCTTTAATTCTAAAAATTTACTTTAGCTCCTACTTAAAAGGACCCACTTTAATACTGAATTGGCAAAAGTAGAAGTTTCCGACACTATCAGTTTGAAAGTAGGAGTAAATTTTGTACTTGCCGTTCGACCTCTTTTACTGTCTTAAGTTCTACTATATAATAGAATTAAAGGTTGAACTTAGGGCCAAAAGTTCGACTCGGGTATTGTGAACCCAACTGGCAAATTTTATTTAAATCGTCACAACGTTTCGACCTTACTTCAGGCCCTTTTCAAGTAACAGTACAAATAAGAAAACAAGAAAAATTCATAGACAAGTAAGTCGTCGTCATTCGTGAGATAGAGTCAAAAGATAAATTGAGCTCTCGAGTTGACTGTTTTAATTTTTAATCATCACTGGCGGCTATAAGCGACAATCTCTTTCGTCTCCTAAATTAACTCTCTCCGTTAACTCGAGTTTTAGGAAAGACATTCGGTCAATTTCAGCAATAAAAAGATGAAGGTTTTTTTCCGGGCGATGCCACGTTGATTTTACATCAATGTCGAAGCGAAGGGGACATCTCGTTATACTTACACATGGTGACACCGGTCACCAGGAATATCGGGATCTTGCAGCTTAGGTCTAGCAGCATGCCGAACGCCAAATTACTCGCCACCGCGCCGGACCTTCCCAAGCACACCATCATGCACACCGCGGCGGCGGACACGTGCGTAGGCAAAATGTCGACCGCAACACTGGTAATAACGAAATTCGCCGTGGCCAGCATCACGGAGAATACGCACGCGGTAACCAGGATCTGCAGCGAGGATCTCACGAAGTACATACCGAGGGCAGCGATGCTAGCCACCAGCATCGTGGTCACTGAAGGTAAGAAACCGTCATAATTATGTTAGTCTTGTTAAAGAGGGACAAACCGAAAGAAAAATTAATTATGCACGGAGGGAATTTTCTCTTAAAATTTATCCTGAAAATCATGCAATCGTGGGACAACGTGGCATTTCGAAGAGTTTTACGAGAGTCTTCTGAAATTTTACCGTACGTTTTACTAGTAAATATGGTTTTCGGGGTAAATTTAACAAGAAAATTCTCTCTCCGTGTAGACAACCCTAACGTATAAGTAACGAATGACACTGCAATATTATTAAAAAATTGTTTCCCGTCCTTACTTGGCATTGTTCGACGATCAACTCGATTTGCTAGATACCCGGAAGCGATATTGCCGAACAGGCAAACGGCGTTGATCGTCAGAGAGTTAATGAACACCCGCTCGTCTATGTGCGGCTTGCAGTCCGTAGTGACTCCATTTGTCAAAAGGAGGTACCGCTCCTCTGGAACAGTGTGGTTTAACGCCTGCGTATCGTGTATCAGCTCGCAGACTGTCACGGACGCATTCGGATGCGATTGGTGATAGTTCTCGAAGCGATTGAACAATTCCGGTTGCCAGAGATTAACGCCGTAGTACCTAAGTACAATGAGAAAAAAAAGATAGAAATTATTTCTTATTTTATGATAGCGACATATATTTTTTATTGAACAGTATTTTATATTAACAGCACGTTAAATTCTTGATTTAACAGTATCTTGTGTCAACAGTTAAATTCTTATAGCATTGCGATAAAAAAAATAATATAAAAATAAGGAAGAAAACGTGTGTTTAATATATAGAAATACTTTTTGTTGATAAAATTTAACAAAAAAGAGCCACTCACCCGAACATGTTCGTGAAATAAATCGTCCATAACAGGGAAGCGTACTTTAAGAGAGGTGGCGACGCAATGGTGCGCAATTGCCACCAAATATTTTTCAGCAATTCCGTCAGCATATCCGACGAGGACAACGGTGCCTTGTCCTTTTCTACTTCGAACACGGCGTCGGACAGAAGCTCCTTCACCTGGTGGTGGCGTCGCGTTAATTAAGGAAAAGGCAATACAATTCGCAGGTGAATCCGACGCTGCCAATTTAAAACATAAAAATGACCTCTTAGGTACCTACCGGAAACTCGCTTTTATCGCGGCCGGTGTTCACCGCGTAGATCGTTCGGAGAATCGCGAGGGCCTCGTCGGTCTTGCCTTGCGACACCAGAAACTTCGGACTCTCCGGATACGTTAGGGTTACGATGGCAATAGCGAAAGTTGGCAGGCTGATACTGCCAAGGAACAATCTCCAAGAATTGTATCGAATGCCGTAAAACTCGAAGGATATCGGCAACGGTATGATTATCCATGCTAAACCTGCGTGAAACGAATCATTAAGTTGGTACTGTGATAGTTTGCATATTTTAGCGTTGCGGCACATTCAATTGTTTCTCTAAAAGGGTAGCTTGGTTCTGGATTTTGTATTTATTGATAAAACAGAGAGCCATTACCTGGCAGTATCATCCAAGAGAGTGTGAAGAAAAAGCCCACGAAGCAGATGCTCTTCGCTCTGTATCTTTCTGCATGAAACTCGCCGAGGTACATGTACACCAAGGAACCGGGTCCGCCCATCCTAAAAGTAGCCCGAAAAATCGTATCGAAGGCACGATTGGAACGACTCGCACAAATTCGTCATTTCATTTATAAATTTATAAATAGATATTACTAAAGCTTTAGATATTACTATACAAGTAGATATAAATTTACAAATGGAATTACAAGCTTGTACTTACAAGAATCCGCTTATGACTCTGAACATTAGCAGCAGCTTGAAGTTTGGCGAGAAGCTTGCGACTATTGTAATGATACTGTCGGTGAAGAGATTTAGCAGCAGGATATTTCTTCTTCCGTAAGCACCCGCGAAGACCCCCCAGAAAAGAGCGCTGATCACCGAGCCTGAAGCAGTCGAGCATCCGTGAATTAAATAACATATTATTTTCATTATCTTTATTATTTTAAGAAAAATGAATTCAAATTATCTCTTACATTATTCATAATTCGAAAGATATGTTTTATCATGTCGATTATCGAAACTATTTCGTACGAAGCTTAAATAGTATACACGTACACTCGTAGATTCGAGATATCTTGTAGTGCAGACGATAGCATGAATTGAACGTTGCTATTGACAGAATCGTCACTCGATTCGACCATAACGGATATTTTCTGGTCAAGTTTAGCTGCGGCCACGCGGCGATGAGAGGCAAGGTTTCATTCGCGCGAATGGAAGACGACGAATTAATTTTAATCTGTGTGCCGCGACGAGTGGGACGCCGCAGAAAAACTCGCCCGCGTAGTCAGTGCTTAATTCGTCTTTAAGATAAAGAGACATCAACGCCGATGAAGGCAAGCTCCCGGAATAGGAATTTAAGACTGTAATTACAGTAAATCCTCGATTTAACAGACCCCGATGTAACGAATTTCGAATATAATACAGTGCACTGATTAGTAATAGTTTTAATAAATTAAAAATTAAAAGGAGAGGATTCCCAGCGAGAAATGACTTGTCGATCGACGAGTCATTTCTGACTGGAATTTTCCTTCGCTTCTACTTACATGAACAAAGACTCCTGTACTATTACCACTATGGTTGCGACAAAATACTCTTTAACACTACACTATCAATAATAATCAAAAATAAATATTTAAATATTACATATTTTATTATAATTATAATTTTATATTGAGTACTATATCGACTAAACTCTTTCACAAAGTCGTATCTCGAGTTTACGCAATTTTCAGTTTTTGTAAACTGACTCATTCTGGTCCAGAAAAACAGAAAATTGTGTAAAATCGAGATACGACCTCGCGAGAGAGATCAGTCGATATATTGTATTAATTCTTATAGTTTCTTATAGTTTCTATATTACAAATAATAAAAAGTGGCACAAATAGTCCCTTAAGTTGCCTTCGATTTGACTTTCGCCATTTAACAAATGCCTTTTCTCCCTATTAGTCTGTTAAATCGAGAGTTCGCTGTAGGTCAAAGAAAGCATTGAATGTATAAGTACATGAGTTTAGGAAACTTTGCGATTCAGAGGTGTAGACGGGTGTCTGGCAATTCTACCTATGAGAAAAGCGACGTTCAACAGTCCCTTTTCTTCGGATCTCATGTGCAGATCGCACTCGGCTGACGGCAGAATGTACGCGTTCGCCCCGTACTGACAGCCGACGCAGAAGAACATTATACCGCAAACCAGCAGGAAAGTGTATTGGTATCTTCCATTTCCTACGAATAATTGCAGCAAATTTTAATAGGGATTGCAAATTGCGCAACTATTGCTAATCCACATGTATTTTTAACATCATTTAGGGCCGGTTGTTCCATCCTCCTGGTAAGTTAACTAATAGTTAAGTCATACATATGTCTTTGTTTCTCTTTCAAATTAAACAAAGATAGGTATGTAATTTAATCATTAGTTAGCTTAGCAAGAGGTTGGAAAAATCGGCCCTCAGAGATTTATTTAACGCTCGCACAACGAGAACGACTTACCACATATCTCCATGGCCTTCTCAAAGTCCGCGGTACCTTCCTTGGTCCCATGATCCTTGGTCTCCTTTTCTAAAAGGCAAAAAAAAGTTCCTCTGAATTAATTCGTCAAGAAATTCCCCAACAGGATACTAATAATGATAAAACGTCTAAAATTGGATTCTCTTTATACAGGGTGTCCTGAAATTCGCGAATCAAAATACCATAGCAAGAATGTCGTCGAAAAAATAAATTGAAAAGTTATTTGCCATTTTTCGTTCCGAGCAGTAGTTTTTTTAGATAAAAAGGTTCAAAACAGGCCACTCATACATTACGGTTGAACGGAAACCTGTCCGTGAGTCGCGCGTCGATAGTTTAGTGCACTAACACTATCGACGCGCGACTCACGGACAGGTTTCCGTTCAACCGTAATGTATGATTGGCCTGTTTTGAACCTTTTTATCTAAAAAAACTACTGCTCGGAACGAAAAATGGCAAATAACTTTTTAATTTATTTTTTCGACGACATTCTTGCTAAAGTATTTTGATTCGCGAATTTCAAGACACCCTGTATATAAAGTCCGAGATATCCGCGATTCGCGACGTGAACACGTATTCTATATCGCGACGAGTATTCACGTGTGAGAATTCGTGCGAAATTGGAGCAGAGAATAGATTGTTTTATAAACGAGCATGGCATGCATCTAAACGAGGGTATCCATTTGTATTTCGTTTTTTTCTCTCTCTTTTGATAAAGCGGCAAAATTTCGCGATATGTCACGCCCATAAGTTGATTACGTATGCTAAAATTTTCCTACGTTCGTCTCCAAGCGAAATTGTGAAATTAAAACAATGCGCGATGCGTTTCGTAACGGACGTGATCCGAAGGAGCGTATTTCCAGTGTGCGATCCCCGAGGAAGCATCGACGGTATTAACGGGGATCGGCTTTTTTTTACGCCAAATCGGAATCAAGTAAATAAAAGGCGGACGTCAATAGTCGCCAGATTGCACAAGTGTACTTATCATTGCCTTCATTAATTGAGCGCAATATCGATCGATAAAGAGTTTATTGCACGTGTCGTCGCTCGGAAACAAAGTAAACTTTACCTA
>NW_011967199.1:540355-551249 GCF_000949405.1 Vollenhovia emeryi
AATCCAGTAGGAAAAATAGTATCGTGTGCCGTTGGTTTAAAGCCCGTGTCACACTACGCATTGCAGATCGCGAATCGGATTGAGATTGAGGGTGCTTTCACATGGAGCGTAAATTGCGTAGCGTAATCTGCGTATTACCAATCACAGGATCATGCTGATAGAACCGTTTCAATAATTCCGTTGAACTAGTCCTGTGATTGGCGCAGGTTACGCTACGCAACTTACGCTCCATGTGAAAGCACCCTGAGAGTCGCGGATCGCATTTCAGCCAATCAGACGAGACAGCCTCGTATCCGATTGGTTGAATTGTGCTCCGCGATCCGCAATTTCAATCCGATCCGTGATCCACAATTGCCACGTTCAGCAGGCACAACTGTTGAGTGAGCGCTCAACGATTTCTTAATATGATTGGCTGGATCTAAAAGTATTAACCAATCATACTGAGCGCTCACTCAACAGTTGTGTCTGCTGAACGCGGCCAATACGTAGTGTGACACGGACTTTAGACACTGCTGAGGTGGGATTAGTGGGAACCGTTGAAACAAATAAACATTGGATCGGCGGTCGCTCGCGAGCTCGGCGCATTTCGTGAGTGACATCGTTCGAAGAAACGTCTCATTGTCTGTTTAGCTCGTTCGAAGTGTCCGCATCTGTAGGAACAGTATGGCAACGAATGACATGTTGAGTCCGTCACTGCAAGAACTGGACACCAAGAGTTACACGCAAATGATAAAGATAAATGTAGACGAGTTTAGCTACTCGTGGACGATAAAAGACTTCAGTTTACATTGCAATAAGGAGAGGACGACTCGGGTGCTTATGTCGCCCATATTCTCAATAAACAACGAATCGAAATGGCGTTTGAAATTGTTCCTTAACGGTGTGGATAAGGAGAGCGAAGGCTACATATCGCTGTTTCTCCGTCTCGTTTCGTACAAGAAAGCCAAAATTGAAGTAAAATACGAATTTTCCATAATTGATGCCGAAAGAAGAAACCTGAACTTACGGCGCCTCAAACATGCTACGGAAATGGCCAGGCAAACCGAAATCGGATGCAATTTCATCAACGTCGATGCTCTTCTATGCGACGACAACCTGCTACCAAACGACACACTCGCGATATTGTGCAAGATCACCGTAGCCGGGAAAATCAATACGATGTCGCTTGCAGTGCCAGAGTTCCAGCTGACCAAGAATCTTGAGCTGTTGCTCGACAATAAGAAGTTTTGCGACGTAACGCTCGTCGTCCGCGAACAGGAGTTCCAGGCGCACAAAGCAATTCTCGCGGCACGAAGTCCCGTCTTCTCGGCGATGTTTGAGAAGATGCAAGAGACGGAGGAAAATCGCGTGGACATCGATATGGACGCCGACATCTTTAAGGACCTATTGCGATTTATTTACACAGAAACGGTGGAGAATCTGGAGACGATGGTGTACGGAATGTTCGCCGCGGCGAGTACGTACGAGGTGAAAAGGCTGAAGATGATATGCGAGGATGTACTTTGCAGGGCTGTGACTATTGAAACCGCGGCCCATATTCTCACATTAGCCGATCTCCATAGCGCCGATCGGCTGAAGACACATGTGATTAACTTCATGAATACGTACGCGAATGTGGTGCACACGGCAGACTTCAAGTCCATGATAAACACACACCCGCGGCTACTAGCAGAAGCTTACCAGGCTATGCTGCTAAGCAAGGCATCAACCTGCCAATCTGTAACGGAAAGATGTGCAAGGGTGGAAGCGCTCGCCGATAACGACAGGTTAGACCTCCAATACTGCCCGCTACTTCTGCACCCCCTTTGGATTTTCGTGTGACAATGAAGTATAGTAATGCAACTGTTTCCAGGTCCGCCAGTTTCTCAATTCTCTGGTAAAGGAAAAATCGACAACGAGGACTAATGGGGGAAGGAACCGAGGAGGAAGAAGATTGTCTTGTGCGTTCAGTTGATCGAAGATACCAATTTTTTATTTCTACAACGATAATCATTATAATGATAATTTAATTTTATCTTTTCTCTTGTATGTTTGTAAAATATAAAATGTTTCAACGTGGCGAACGGTGGTGTCTGGTGCCTCGCACCGGAACGTCGCATTGTGAAACTGTGCAATTCACAGGCTTGTTTTTTTTTTATTGCTGCACTGGCGAACTAGTGCAATGAGAGTAAAGCTGGCGCTACATTATGCGCAATTCGTAGTTTATTATTCGTAATTTGTCACTTGTTTCGTTCGTGTTAACTTCGACAACTTTTACCTGTCGTTACAGGATTTGTATCGTGAGTCTGCAATTAGTCAAGTTTTAATATTAGTAAAAAAAAAACCCCCCGCTCGGCTAGCGAATCACTGCGAATGATGAATCGACGAATTTTCCCTCGCACACTAGTCGCGAATATACAAATCGCGCATAGTATGGCGCTAGCTTAAGACAAGTATATGTTTTCTAACGCTCGTCGTCCGCGGACAGGAGTTACATGCGCACAAAGTAATTCTCGCGGCAACGTTCGACAACGAGATGGAAGCGACGAGGGGAAACCGCGTGGACAATGAGATGCAGGCGACGAAGAAAAACCGCGTAGACGTCGACGTGACCGCCGAAATCCCGACAGAAATGCTGCGATTTATTTCCACCGATAAAGTGGCGAATCTGGAGAAACTAGCCCACAGTTCATTATACGCGGCGAACAAGTACGAGTTGAAAAGGTCA
Organism: Vollenhovia emeryi; assembly: GCF_000949405.1. Taxonomy (NCBI): domain Eukaryota; kingdom Metazoa; phylum Arthropoda; class Insecta; order Hymenoptera; family Formicidae; genus Vollenhovia; species Vollenhovia emeryi. Next base: position 543,063 of record NW_011967199.1, read on the forward strand.
AGTACGAGGAGGCACTTGGCAAAAAAAAATAACTGTTGAAACCGTAGCCGATCAACTGAAAGCACATGCGATAAACTGCATTAATACACACCCGCAGGTGGTGCAGACGTTAGGTTTCAATTCCTTGATAAGCTCCCATCCGCACCTGACAGTAGAAGCTTACCAGGCTTTGCCAGCTAGCTTACCACCCGACCTAGCGGAAAGGAGAGAATTTACTCGTAGAGTGATGGAACCAATCTTCCATAACGGGTATGACCTCCGGTACTGCTGCCCCCCACTTCTGTATCCCTTTTGGATTTTCGTGTAATAATGTAATAATGCGAACTGTTTCCAGGCCCGCCAAACTCACGCGTTACTGATGAAGGAGAGCTCAAGGGACCGACGCGAGAATCATATCCGATTGTCAACAAGCTCCGGTCAAGAGTATTCTGGTCGATAGGGGGAGAAAGAAAATTGTCTCGTGCGTTCAGTCGATCGAGAGCATAATTTTTTAAATATTTTTATAATGATAATCTTTATAATAGTAATTCAATTTTATCACAAATTTCAAAGAATTTGAAGGACTTTCAATTTTATCACAAATTTCAAAGAATTTGTGATTAACACATACGAGCCATACTAATTTATTCAATTTTATCATTTCGCTTTGTACGTATGTAAAATATAAAATGTCCCAACGTTCCGAACGGTGGTGTCTAGTTACTCGAATCGGAACGCGACATTGTGAGGCTGTGCAATTCACAGACTTGTCTTCTAATAGGCTTGTTTCCTGTTGCTACACTGGTGAACTAATGCAGCAGGCTAGAATAAGAAAAAAAAATATATGTATCTTGCTCTAATTTATTGCACTAGTGATTGAAGGGAGGAAAATTTTAAAACATTCGGTCGTTGCGATCCCAGCTACCGTCGCGAATATTTTGGAATCGTGAAACATGTGAAATTATTTTGGTAGACGGCACTTGGGCACTGCTGGGGTGGGAATAGGTGAAACAAATAAATAACGGGTCTCTCGCGACCTTCGTACATTTCTCGAGTGATATCGTTCGGAATAGACGTCTCATTGTCAGATCAGCTCGAAGTGTTTGAACCTGTATTGGAATAGAATGGCAGAGAATCACGTTCCGAGTCCGAAACAGGAGACCATGGAGGGTTACACGCAATCGATGAAGATAGATGAGATGAGCTACTCGTGGACGATAAGAAACTTCAGTTTCCTTGGAAAGAAAGCGAATCAGGAGATTCTGTCGCCCGTATTCTCGATAAAAAACAAATCGGAATGGCGCATGAAATTGGTTCTCAACGGTGTGGATAAGGAAAACGAAGGCCACATATCGCTGTTTCTTCGTCTCGATTGGTCCGTTAAACCCGAAGTTAACGTAAAGTATGCATTTTCTATAATTGATGGCGAAGGGAAAAGAATTAAGGCAAAAAGGATCAAAGAGGCTACGAAATTGAACTATAATAACGAATCCGGGTTCAAGCGTTTCATCATGAAACGAGATCTTCCATTCATCAGCTACCTGCTACCAAACGACGAACTCACGATATTGTGTGAGATCAAAGTGGCAATGGACACTATAATCACCCCTGGACGAAGTTTGATATCACTTTCATTGCCAGAGCACCCGCTGTTCGAGAATCTCCGGCTGTTTTTCGACAATAAACTATTTTCCGATGTAACGCTCGTCGTCCGCGAACGGGAGTTCCAGGCGCACAAATTAATTCTCGCGATACAAAGTCCCGTGTTCAAGGTAATGTTCGAAAAGAAGGAGACAGAGGAAGGTCGCGTGGACATCGTCGATATGGACGCCGAAATCGTGGAGGAAGTATTGCGATTTATTTACACGGATACAGTGAAGAACCTGAAGACGCTGGCGAAGGATCTGTTCGTCGCGGCGGACAAGTACGAGCTGGCAAGGCTGAAGGCGATGTGCGAGGATGCACTTTGCAGAGATTTAACTGTCGAAACCGCAGCCGGTATTCTCCAATTTGCCTATCTCCATAGCGCCTACAAGCTGAAGAAACACGCGATAGATTTCGTTAATACGTACCCGGCTGTGGTGCATACGGTAGGTTACGAGACCATGAAGAACTCCCATTCGAATCTGCTGGTGGAAACTTTCCACACTATAATGCAGAACAGGGCCCCACCCCGCCAAATGGTACTGAAAGAACCTGCCCAGGAAACAGTCGTCGATGAGGAAACAACCATCAGTGAGAAAACAAGCAGAGGTGAGGAAACAATCGACAGTGACGAAACAACCTCCACTGAGGAAGATTGATGACCAATGGGGAAACAACATCAGTATCAGGTATGAACTCCAATACTATCCGCTACTTCTGGCATCCCTTTCGGATGCTCGTGTGATAATCACGCAAGTATAGTAGTTCAAACCGTTTCCAGACCTCTCAATCGCTCTATCGTGTGGATAGTCCACCAACCAACATATAAAGAAAAAACCATCCAGTAGTGACGCAAGAATCATATCCGATTGTCAACAAGTTTCTTCTAATGGCACTGGTCCTCCTGTGGAGTCTAAACGGGCCTACAAGCTGATGCGTTAAGAATATTCTGAGATCAATAGCAGGAGAAAGAACATTGGGCGTTCGGTCGATCGAAACCACAAATTGTTTATATCTTTGTGCTGACATTTACTTGAACACAAGAAACTGTCCTTGTGCTCAGGTAAATATCAGTTCGCTTTATTAAAAGAGATTTCAAGCTAATAACGGTATACATTAGAGCGAAATGGTGAAATTGAATTGTTACCATAAAGATATAAATTTTTGCTATTATAGGTAGATTTGTAACGTTTCGTATTTTTCTATTTATTTAAAATAAAGGTTTTATTTGCAATGAAAAATGTCTTATAACAGAGAGGAAAGTCCCCTGTTATGAGACAGCGGAGTTTCTGCTAAATTTAAATAGGAATCGTCTGTTGGTTTCACCATTAATTTAATGCCCTTGGAGTGAAATCTTTCTGTTTAACGGAAAATTCATTGTTAAGGCCTGTGTCCACGATGCTAGGACTTGGTCCAAGTTCTAGTTTCAAGAAGTGTGTAGCCAATCAACCTGCAGCTATTCCATAAAAGCTGCAAGTTGATTGACTACACATCTCTCGAAACCAGAACTTGGACCGAGTTCTAGCATCGTGGACGCAGGCCTTTAGATCGTGTGAGCGTTGCGAGAAAAAGGTTTGCGATTGAATTTGAACGTTGAAAGCCTACTCTTATCTCACGTTAGCGTCCTATCTCATAATAGAGGACCTTGCATATTTTCTATTTTACCAACGTGCCGATCCAGAGTCGTGAAATCCGCTACGAGGTTCGGAAGGGCGAAAGTGGACGCAGGTGGCGGCCACGTACGTAAATACAATGACATAATAACAGGGTTCCTAACCTAAGCTGGGCGAGACACGAAGTTTTACAGGCTTGGAATTGTAATGCGAACGGTCTGCGTTTCTCCGGGTGTTTAACGACTGGAAGATGGCTTCGGTGAAATTCGGGAAGCACTTGAAAGAGTTGAGGATCCTCCTCTGCCAAACGTCCAAGTCAAGCCAAGGCGTTAGGTAAAACCTTAAAGACGACGTTCTATCTGCGATCCGAATTAATTGCGGCCCCCGTCAACTTTTGTGCGTGTGCATCTTGCAGAGATTTCATCGAGCAGCAATATGTACCGTTGAAGAAAAACAATCCGAGATTCCCCATTCTGATCAGGGAATGCTCGGCAATCGAACCGAAGCTGTATGCGCGCTACGGTACGTAAATACACGTCGTTTTCATGTCGTATCATCTCGAACAGCGTCAAGAGGTTTTTACGACTCGCTCGATTTTCACGTCCCCCCTTTGCCTTCACGCAAGTGCGAACGTTCGTTCGATTCTCACAAATTGTTTGCAAATAACATCGACTTTGCAGAATACGGCGTAGAGCGTTGCGTGCCTCTGTCGAACCTGAAATCCGAGGACATAGCCGGGAGGATTCAAGAGCTGGCGTCTCAAAAATAGATATACTTTATTACGTTAATGAATACGTGTATCATATGTATAGTGTTTTAATAAAATAGCTGTATCAATTAAAAGGCGATCTCGAAGACTTGCGTTGTCGGGAATCCGTCCGTACGGAGATTCCGTCGCTTGCTATCGATGCCTTTCGGTATCGTTAACTAGACGGCCAATCTAACAGAGACGCTCTTCAAGAGAGACGCAGCTCATCACGGGTTATTGCTAGTTAATACCGAAAACAGCCTCGATAGCAAATTACAGAATCCCCGCACAGATCTTGCGCGAGTTTTCCCTTTCAGGCATATAAATAACTCATGCTGACGATACACGGAAGTACATTATCAACCTAAATACACTTAAGATTGTGAAAACAACCAAGAAGAATTGCACGGTGAGTTGCTATTTTTTCGCAAAAATATTTACTTCTCCCATAAGTTTTATATATATTAAACGACTGGTATTTCGCAGAATATTTGCAATATCCTCTACAGGTTCAACTTAAAGTAAAATGACAGTGTAAGAATAAATTCCGGTACCGCGCGAGACTCGACGCTCAATAAATACAATCAAGAAACGCAGGCGTACGACTGGAACTTCATACCATTAACAAACATACAGCGCAGAGATCTCTTATGTGTGATATGTGCCAGCTGTATCCAAGAGGCAGTGATCTCTCCTGTGTTGTATGAAAATATACATCTCCAGAACATAATACTCGTGTCATCTTTTCTTTCTTTTTTTCAAATAAAATCTATGTACATCAGTCAGTGCTTCGCCAGTGCTAAGGAAAACCTGCCTGCAGGTTTTTGCTTCTCTTTCGCCGACAGTTATCTGCTTCGTTTATACGATAAATTGAATCTAATACGTCTAATACTCTCTTTAGCAAGCTAAGGCAAATAGCTTTAGGCTACGAATGGCGGCAGCCCAAAGTCCTCCGGCTTGAAGTCTTCCAGACTGTCCAGGACCAGCGTAGCGCTTTTGGTGAGGTGTTTGGGAAGCTGAGGATCCGGCACCATTACCGCTTGCATCTTGGCGGCGATAGCACCCTGCACTCCGTTCGGCGAATCTTCGAAGACTAGGCACTGTAAACATTGACTCGAATCGATTTGAAAAATGTAGAAAACCACCCAGGGCTGGGAAGTTACTTGTAACGCAGTTACAGCTACAGTTACTTTTTTCCTGGCAACTCTAACTTTGTTACTTTCTCTCCATCTGTAACTGTAACTTAACTCGGTTACATTTTTTTTCCGACAACTAGCAACTAATTTAATAGCTACATCAGTAGTTACTTTATATATTTTTCAAACCTCCGCAGATCGCGTTAGGTCTTGCATTTGCACACGAACGCTTTTATCGACACTTAATAATTCAAACGCAGATTTGATATTTTTATTTTCATTGCAGGACAAGTAACCGCGAGGTAACGATTCGTTGCTTTTTGAGTAACTGTAACTGTAACGCGTTACTTTCCAGAATCGGTAACTTGTAACTGTAACTAGTTACATTTTCAGCGAAAAAAAAACTGTAACTGGATACATTCATAAGGTAACTTTCCCAACCCTGAAAACCACGACGTCGGAGTGCGCGAACCTTTGAAGGGTCGGGATTATCGGGGAAGCGTTTCGCGGCAATCAGGAATATATCTGGATGTGGCTTTCCTTGGGCGACCTCTGGATCGGAGCCGCCGTACACCTTGTGGCTGAACAGGTCAAATATGTGCTTCCACTTCTGGGTCTTCAGGTCGCTGCTGTCCTGACTCGAACTTGTAGCCAGTGCGATAGGTACGTCATGCTTTTTCAGATGCCGCAGCAGCTTCTCCACGCCTGCGTGGAAAATTGATCGGGACACGACGCTGAAAGTCACTTTTCATCTCGCACAGCTTACCTGGCATAAGATTGCACTGAGGAAACACCTCTTGGTATATAGGCGCGAGCTTGTCCTCAAACGTTTGCACCGTAATCGGCAGCTGCAGCATATCTATTATGGTCTGCAGAGCATCGGCGCTTTTGAAACCCATAATCTTTGCCTTGTGCTCCCAGCTGTACGTTTTCCCGTACTCCTGAGTGACGCAATTGTATGCCATTGTGTACAGGGATTCCGTATCTACGTCGTGCAGAGAAACAGATGGCAATTAATAATCCAAAGTGTTGCGAGGGCGAAAAGAAAATATGTAGAAAGGAGAGAGTGCCAGTGTGAGCCACAAAATGAACCTCGGTTCTCACAATATAGAATCAAATTTCTCTTTAACAGCGTAAACGTTGTTTATGCTGTTAAATGTCAATTGTCTTCCTATTTAAAAGGAAAAACGTCCCGGCAGAGATCTCAATGTGATCGCCGAAAGGAATCAACGTAATTAAAAATCAAAATGCACCATCGTGTTGCAGAGCGACACGGTGTACGTTTGTTTAATCGATACGGAAATTATTTGTAGAACAGCAAGTCACCCGCGAGAGAGAAATTTCTTTACCTATTAACAAACCGTCCATGTCGAAAATGCAGTGAGTAACATCGCGAAAGCCCATTCTAAGCCGCGGTCGATTCTCTTAGGTTATCCAAGGTGATCTGCCAGTCGCCGCGAGGACCTGTATGCCGAGAAGTGCCGTGTTGCTCAATCGAAGTAGCGGCGAAAAACTCGTTATCAGCGACACGTTTCGCCAATTTCCGCTCCGCGATGAAACAGTTGGATGCTAATGCTTGTGCAATCGGATTTCGACATGTAGATACGGTATTGAGCGATACCAGATGTCTCCTCCCTCTCCTATCACTAGTCTCACGCGTGATCGCTTCAACCCTCTTGATGAAGAGCCCTCCGCCGAATTAGTCAATGAGCGAGGAAGAGAGCGCGCGCTCTTTACTCAACAATTATCTCGATGACCGAATGCAAAATATTCGTCACGAATAATAATTTTCTTAGTCCACGGTAAATGAACATTTTTCACGATTTTTGTGTAAATTTCAGAATCTTTTAGATTTTTTTCAATAATTTCGTAAGTTTTTTTACAAGCGCTCTCAGATTTTTTTCAATACAAATTGAAACACTTTTCAGAAGTACCGAGAAAGTTTATATCTTTTCTAGAGTTTTTCATATGTATGAACTCTGAAGTTTCTCATTCTACAATTTCAAACATTTATATATCTCAGAATATTCACATACCTATATGAAAAATTTTATAAAAAAAACGAAGTGCACTTTCTCAGTATTTCTGCAAAGTGTGCCAATTTGTATAGAAATTCTGAGAAAACATTTCACGGGGGTGAATAATAGACAAATAGTATTATTCGACCACAAATGGCTATAAATTTAATTTAAAAAATATTACCTTAGCCTGGATATTTCTCGCAATAAATTTTTCGAATTAAATTTATAGCAAGTTGTAGTTGAACAATACTATTTTCCTATTGTAAAGTATTTATGTTCGTATTATAAGAATGACGTAAAACTTGTAGAAAAAAAAAGATTACAGACACTGTGATGCCCCGCAATGAGACTGTAAATGTTCGTATCATGAATTGGGGATATAATATACATATTTATTACAAAAATTTTTATGAAATGCGTTCACGAAGTGTATTTGATAATAAATGTGGCTAAACAAATACGTATATACATTTAAACCTAATAGTAATACTAATAGTGGTACAATATAAAACGTATATAATCACTTACTTCATAAGTTTTTGTTCTATACAAAAAATTTTTACTACTTATATACGCATTTACTGGTTCCCATGTTTTCGTGCCAATCTCTTTTATAGCGAATTCGATTGCTTGCACTAGTGCGCACTGAGTGCACGCTACGGCTTGGTTTACAGTCAATTCCTACATTTAACTTCGTCTTTAATACACGTTGAAAATGTATTAATTGGAAAAATAATCCGTACGCATGCTTTACAGATCATTTTAGCAGGTAAGAAATATTTCAAGATCTAAGACGAGCCTTTAATATAAGAATTGACTGTAAACAAGCCTTAGTGTGCACTCAGTGCGCACTAGTGCAAGCAACCGAACTCGCTATTAGATTCTGTAAGGAAGAATTACATGCAAAATATGATAATAATCACTATATTATCATATTGGCTTTCTTAACTTTTATTGACTTATATCATTAGATCGGCCCACGATATAATTTTTGTTATTGACAATAACGAATTCTTATTATTATTATGGATTTTCCTTTTATATAT
>NW_011967199.1:551696-577162 GCF_000949405.1 Vollenhovia emeryi
GTGTAAAGAAAACAAACAATTTTGTAACAAGCAATTTAAAAAAAATTTTTTTTTTGCTTGTTACAAAATTGTTTGTTTTCTTTACACCAGTTGATTTGTATCATTATTCTGTTCAAAAAAGTATTAAGGTAAGATGATAAAAAAATGAATATTTTACAAGATATTTTGTAATTTACGTCTAAATATTGAAACTTTCAAACCTTAATAACTCAAAAAGTTCTTAATAAAAAAATACTTTATTATAGTGTTTTGGAAAGCTCTCGAGATAACCTACAAGAATATGTAACGAAAAATAGTAGGTTCCATTTAAGAAATTGAAGGTAACCTTCATGTGACCTTCAAATTACTCTTCAAGGTCAAACCTATGGTACCATCTTATGTCCCCCTCGAAACCATACAACTTTTGTCTGAAACATTTTTTCATATCTCTTTTAGTTTTTTAAAAAATCGACTGTATAAATTAAAATGGCCCACCCTGTATATATATAAGATCCCGTTTAATCTCGCATTTTTGGGCAAATTTAAATTTGATTTTAATATGTTATATGTCATTGCTTTTCGAACTTGACCAATCGGCACAAAAACATGGTCGTCTTTACTCAAGCTTAACTTTAACGAACACTTTTATCTAGGTTGAATTAAATCATTCTCCGTAGGAATGCTATAAAAGTTATACGACAAGTTCGCTGGCAAAAAGTTTTGTAACACTGGATTAAAATACGTGTTTCGGTCTCTGAATACCGTTTCCTGGACAGTATTAGTGACGTCCGTTTGGAAAGTCTGAATAGTAGTTGTCTGAATAGTAGTCGTCGGAAGTTGAGTTTCGAGAACTATCGATTGTGATGCTGAGGCGTGAGGAACTGCTTGTATTACCTGTAAGAACACAGCATTAAAATAACCATTTGCATCAGTCGACGTATACAAGTTATTTAAACAAAAGAGATTCGCGTTTGCTCAGATATTTCAATTTAGTCTTGAATGCAGAGCATGTTTTAACATATCTTTTTCTAATTTTTTATTTATGCTTTTTCACAGGCACATGCTCCGGAACAACGAATCATAAGATACACTCTGAAAGAAATTTTTCCTGGGCTGAAATGAAGGACCTGTCGCTAGGAGCCTCCTTTTCCACTCTCGAGCACAAGCAAGAAGATACCGATCACAGCGCAACCGTCATTCTCATAACAATATAACTGTCGCTAATGAAAGCAGTTTGGAAATTTCGAGCCATTCAGAACTGTGACGTAATGAAACAAACGGCACTTAGCTAACAAAAAATTATATTTACTTGTGCTGTCGTTGACTCTGTGTGAGGTATGGCAAGTGTGTCCTCTGCAGCGGACTGCTGCTGTATCTGAGGCGATTGCGTTTGCTCTGTCGACTGTTGCTGTTGCAATTGTTGATTATTGGTCAGATGCTTAGTGTGAGAAGTATTGATTCCATGTCGACGTTTCATGTGCTTGTTGTAATTTGGCCAATTTGTGAAGTGATGCTGACACTCGAGGCAACTGTACGGACGCTCCCCGGTATGTTGTCGCCTGTGCGTCTACGATTGTGAAATGATCGCATTAAATTGAGCAACGTGCGATTAGATCTAGTAAATGACACAACTCACAGTTAATATCCCTTTGAAACGGAAGCACTTCCCGCAGAATTCACAAGTAAACGGCATCGCACCGGTATGAATTCTGTGATGTTCTCTCAAAGTCCCCTTCTCTCTGAAAGTTCGTCCGCATACCGCACACTGATGCGGCTTGGCGCCGGTATGCACCGTCTCATGTTTCTTCAATTGCAGGGGCGTTTTAAATCTGCAATTTTATTATACTTTTACTTCGCGGTAACACGTGGCTTTGTGCGAGTGGCTAATTCAGCAGATCCCGAGTTCAATTCCAACTCTTATCCCATCGGTTTATAAAAGATTATATGTGAGTTGAAGATTTGCGTATAAAGGAAGGTAAATTGCATTCTCTATTGTATTTCCATTCCAAGAACGGTAAATTGTTTTCTTTCCTTTCTTATACCCTTACTTTTATATTCTGATATTTAAACATTATTCTTTACACTGTTAAAGATGGGCGGAAAGCTCTATTTGTACATAAAAAAAGTATTAGACCTTAAAGCAACTTGGGCAAAACTAAGGAAGAAAAAGAATAACGTATTTACTTACGCCTTTGTACACTGGGAGCAATTGTATGGCTTATCTGGCGAGTGAGTTAGGAAATGAGCCTCTAAATTCCCTTTCTGTATGAAACTTTTGCCACACTGATCGCATGTAAAGTTCCTCACACCAGAATGAATGCGCTTGTGTGTTACAAGATTTGGTTTCGTCGAAAACCTAAAAAAAAAAAGAAAGAAAAAATTAATTTTCTGATTAATACATAAAAATTTCCTGAAGTCAAAAAAATAACGCCATACCTTTTATCACACTGATCGCATGGAAATCTATTCTTCATGGTCTCAGGCAAATGGCATCGATTATGGATACATAAAGCACTTTGCTGTCTGAAAGCTTTACCGCAAGTTTGGCACACAAATGGCCGTTCTTCGCTGTGAACAGCCTTATGAGACTCTAATACTTTTTTATGTACAAATGATTTTCCGCAATCGTCACAGCTGAAAAAAAATATTATTAACAAAAAGATCACAAAGATGTCGCATGAGAAACAACGGCAAACGACCCTTACTTGAACTTCGCCTTATTCTTATGCCTCTTAACGTGAGTGAGGAACCCATAATATTTGTCGTAAACCTTACAACATTGCACGCACATATACTTGGCTTGTTGATTATGCACCGTTTCGTGATGCTCCTCTAGTGCTTCCAGAGACGGTAATTTGTCGTTGCAATCTGTGCATAGCCAAGGATATCTGTCCAGACCTTCCGTCTTTTTTCTTCCGTGCTTCGTTGCCTCCACCGCTCGTGTTTCTCTTATTTCTAAATTTGATTCTGTCTCTACTTGAAAAATACATATCATATTAGATCCATGATAATATAGTATCAATAATTATCGTTTGTAAGCTCGTATGGCAATGAAAAAATTAAGTAAACAGCATGAAAATACATTTTTCATAAAACAAGGTACGCTTACCTGGCATATAATTATCTACGATTTCAATGTTATCTTTCAGAGTTGCCTCATTGTCTTCCTTGTCCATTTGAGAAGACATGCGGCTAAGCTCGGACTCCTCTTCGATCTTTTGCATCTGGCCTTTTTTCTTCAGTTTTTTCTTGGTCTGTTTAGGAGAGCTTTTCTTTATCTGCATCTTACACTTCTTCTGCTTCGCGCTATCTTGCATCGCCTGAGCTTCGGTATTCTCGTTTTTGTTACATCCCTCGATGAAGTAGGAAGTGTTTAAAATATTGACCGTCTCGTTGATGAAATTGCCAGGTAATTGGCAATGGACAATCTGCTCCCTATTGTTAACCTCGTTCTTTGGAAACTCTACAGTCTCCTCCACATACTCTATATTTGGTTCGATCGGTTGTGGCTCGGACTTTGGATCTATCAGCAATTGTCTTAGAGATATTTGTGCTTGATTGGTCTTCTCAAAGAACTCGCTGCATTGGTTCAACAAATCACAGCAGTCAATACAAACCGCAAGCGGCAAACCGTCTGTCATTAGAACCTGCACAAGCGTAACAAAGTCGTTGCTGCGGATAAAAGTACATCGGGAATACATTTGCAAAGTAAGAAAGTGGAGCCTACGAGCAAGCTACTTTCTAACGTATCAAAAAGTATACTTTTGTTATTCTGACGAAAATGAAACGGACCCAAAATTTACCTTTGCACGATTTACGTTAACTATTAAATATAAAAACAATATTGCACGCAAAGTTTGCCTCTAAACTGACATCTCTGTCGTTTGATTTATAATTTTCAGAAGAAGCACTAAATACATAAATGACAGGAGTGCACTTGAATCTTCTTAGATCAAGCAGTTGGTTTTCAAGAGTCGTCTACAACACTTGGGGTAAACCTGGAGTAAATAGGAGCAAGAGAACCACTTCCGGCGTAAGAAAGCTGACGTAAGAACATAAGTGAAAACAAACTTTTAATTTCTTCTACGCCAGCTCTTGCGCTTACAGGTCCGTTCTTTACAGCCGAGCTGGTTGTACCAGTTGAGAGATTACCTTTCGCTCTCCAACGTGGAGGAAGAAAGATAAATTCTGAACTGGTGCAGCCAGTTAAAACGAACACACCCTATGTTACACTGATCAGAGTCGCAGTCAGTCAGCGCTATCTCAATCTTGATTTCTACGCTTACTTTGCTTATTTCTTTTACTCCTACTCTTACTTCGTATATCAGGTTTACTCCACGCGTGGTGGACGACGCTTTACAGAAGCGACGGGTTTTTTTTGCAGACCGCCCGCAGCAGCTGTACCTGTATCTGCAGGCACTTGGCGATCTTGGCCTCGATCGCGAGCTTCTGGCCCTCGGCGTCGTAGATCCCGATGAGATTCTCCCTGGTCTCGGCGCACAACCGGCACAGTTCCGGCTCCGTCATCGTCGTCAGTCGGTGCGCGAGGTGCGAGGCGGCCGCCGCCGCCGCCGCCGTTGCCGCCGTCGTCGTCGTCGTCGTCGCCGTCGGTGCGCGCGGGAACGTCGTACGCCGTCGTCGTCGTCGACGTCGCGCGTGGACGCATCGCGTTCTCCCCCTAAGGCCGCGTGCGTCGCGCGCGCATCATCGCACCGCGCCGCACGCGTACGGGATCCCGGGGACAACGCTGATCCGGGTTGCAGCGGACATGTTGGGTCCACGCTCGCGCAACGAAGGAGCCGCGACCGCGCTGGCGGCAAGAGGCGGGCGACTTGTTGCTCCGACGCACCGCCAATCGATGACGCGACCGGCCGGACCGCACGGCGATTACCTCGTCCTCGTCCACGGGAGCAGCGGCTGAGGCGCGTTCCGCGCGTGTCCGTTTACTCCGCAGCGGACCCACGAAAACATGTAACACTCGTCGGAGCGTTTGTTTGGAATAAAAAAAGCATTGGACTCCGCGAGCGCGCACGGCGCGTGCGCGCCCGCGCGGTCGGTACCGTCGGCATCCGCGTTTGCCGGCGGTCGATAATGTCGGGCGTAGGCGGAAAGACGTCGGTGAAGTTATAAGATCACATGGCCGTTCGAGAGGTCGTAGATGAGATTATTTTGAACACGAAGTTTATGTGAAATAAACGTTAAGGAAAGCGAAGAGAGCGCGAGAGTTAGCAGATAACATTGCTTAAATGAAGATTGATAATTCTTGGCAGACTGATGGAGCATCTAAACGCAGAAATTAGATGAGTACGTGTCCCCTTCCATCTTCTTGTTCTTGTGCTTTTGGTTTCGACAAAAAAAAGTAATGAATTTTCTATTTTATTATTTTCTTCAGATCCACTTTGCTGAGAAGAAACTTAAGTCACATGAACATTATCAGTGTTGCTTCTTCTTGTCTTACATGCCGGTAAAAGGTGTTGCGTAAACGTGCCCGAGACAAAGAAAAGCAAACGATCCAAGCTTACTCAATAACGAAAGATTAATCAGCCGACAATGAACGTAACTAGCGTCACTATTCCTAAAGTCGTTTTAGATCTCAAACAATTTTCTTACAAACAATTAAACATCTCGTTTTTAAATTATACACAGTCTCGAAAATTTTGAGCTGCTCGTGCAGCTAATTTCAAAAGTAACATTTCTAATTCTAAACCGAACTTTTGCAGAGTGAGAATTTGCAGGAGTCGAGCGTCGCACATAAGGAAAAGTTGTCAAGAAGTTGTAAGGACGAGACCCTGCGAGCCGGTCGACTCGCGCGTTCACCCGGTTTCTACATTGGTCGTATCGTAGTGTCGCAAGGGTCGTGCACGGAGAGAATTTTCTTTTAAAATTCACCTTGAACATCATGTGATTGCGAGACGCGGCATTTTGAAGAACTTTCATTTTCTTGCATCTATTTTACTAGTAAAATGTATGGTAAACTTTCGAAAAACTCATACGGTTCTTCGAAATGCCGTGTTGTCCCACGACTACATGATTTTCAGGATAAATTTTAAGGGAAAATTCTCTCTACGTGGACTGGTTCTAAATTCTAAGGCCGGTTCTACATTGGTCGTATCGTAGCAAAGCAAGGGTCGTAAAGTGGTTCCAATTCGACGCCGATTGATCGAATCTAACAGCGAATTCGGTTGCTTGAACTAGTGTGCATTGAGCGCACACCAAGGCTTATAGTCGATTCTTATATTTAACTTTGTCTTAAATACATGTTCAAAGAGCACTTATTGTTAGTCAAAAAATGATCCATACAAACGTTGTATAGATCATTTTTCTGGATAAGAAATATTGCAAGAGGTATTTAAGATGATCTTTGAATATAAGAATTGACGAGAAACAACTGGGTGCGTACTAGTGCAAGCAACCGAATACGCCATATAATTTTCGACGCTTGCGACGCTACAATACGATCAATGTAGAATCGGCTTTAGACGCATGGACCCGTAAAAATGTCCGAACGAGCCGCTTAAAATTCAACGGGCGTGTTAGCGAAAGTTCACGTTTTCTCGCAAAGTCATCGATGCGTCAAACGCAATCAAACGGCCGTCTTGAACAAATAGGCAAACACGAATCGGGCCGAACGGGTCGTTAATCCATGCCACATATTTGCGAGTATTGCGGAATGCTAACCTTTTTTCCCCGAGAACTTTTGACGCGCGGCGTTACTTCAATTTCCATGCTTTCGTGTACTCCCCTTTCACTCAGCATCGGCAAACAGAGATTTTACTTTCCAGTTTTCACATAACCCGCGCAAAAGTATACGAACTTAAAAAAGACATGTCTTTAAAACCTGAAGATGCCGTATACTCCGGGAATAAATCTCAAAATATTTTAGAATAAAATGTTGTTGTTATCTTTGAACTCTTTTGAAAGAGTCCTTTAGCATTTAGTCCTTTGTCGGGCTCAAAGTGTAAGATCAAAATGTGAAATTTCCGTTAGACGTAAAGCATTTCCGTTTCCAAGTCTTCTAGAAAGTAACCGTGGCCTTTTGCGGGATATTGGACACGAACTACTTAATAGATTATAGCCAATTTAATCGGCTTCTCGCAAACAAACGAAAATCGGAAGCAGACGTCCGGGTGATTAAGTTCTAAGAAAATATCGCGAGGCGCCAAGAGCTTGAAGAGCCATGTTAATTTCAAGTTACCCTATGATGTCCCACGAGTTTTACTCCCTTCGTGGCTGCAATAACTGTTCCATTCGTTTCATCTTTCAGGGGTACGTTCTACAACCGCAATGTCATCACGAGTACTTTCCGCTTTCATGTCCACGGCGGGAAAGTTTTTTGTTTCCCCCTTCTAACGCACAAGGCTCTCTTGGTGTTCCGTATTTTTCGGAGAAAAGGTGCTCTGCCCGCATCGAGGATACGTTGATTTTGAAACCTCACTCGAAAGATCGTCGAAAACGTGACTTCGATGATGCCCGAGTATCTTCTTACGGAAAAGGGGGAGAGAGAGAGAGAGAGAGAGAGAGAGAGGAAAGGAACGAGCGATCCACGAAACGTGCGTCGAGGTCTTTGTGGCGGGCAAGACCCGTCGCTCGCGTGGTTCGTCAGGTGGTAAAAGTATTGACACGATGTGTCCTCATTATGTATATATAGGGGTGCCTGCCAGGAAGGCTCTGCAGTTCTTCGTGAAACGTCTGCAAGACAATATCATATAGTGGATCCTGACGTTTCTTCCGCGGAGACGTTAGACGTAATCTTGCAATCAGTCGCGAAAGAGAGAGAGAGACGAGATCGGAAAGAAAAATACTTGATTGCAGCTGATCGTATCAGGTAAATTCAACGGACGATCTTGTACAATGGAGATCATATTTTGAGAAAAAGTTAGATTAAACCAAGATTCTGTATCAGGCTATTGAGATTGAGATCAAATTGAAATTTGACCAATCGGAGTAAAGTTTCCAAGTCTAGTGACCCTTACTCTAATTGGTAAAATTTTAATCTAATCACAATCTCCGTAGGCTGATACGAGCTTTAAACATTGAGTTTCATATTATTAATTAATCCACGATTAAAATAAGAAAACGTTGCAACATTTTTGTATTTAATATTCGATCTGTTAAAATTTTGGGGAATGGATCGGATCGGAATATTTTATATTATATTATATTTCATTGTAATTTATTATATTTATATTTTAATATATGGCTTGCTACAAGCGCATGTGAGCACAAAGTAAGAAAAATACTCTGCTTAAAGAGTAAGACTGAGCGTAAGGTGCCACCCTGTATAACAGTGATATTACGGAACCGGTTTGAGAGGCTCTTCTTCATAAAAGTTCGGGCATTTAAATTCACAGCTAACGAAAAAGGCGCCAATGATCGCGATAAAAAAACCTCAAGTTTTCTCTAACCAAAATAGATCTCACCAACTATATGTACGATCATGAGTGCCCAGATAGCACAGAGAATCCACAAAGAATTTCTTTTGAATTCCCGAATTACGAAATGAACTCTTTTTTCCATCCCATTTCTGTTTTAAAAACATTTTTTTAAGTCAAAAAGAATTCGCTCATATGTCGTCAATTCTGAGCGTTTGTTCAAATACAAAAGGAATTCTTTGTATTCAGAACAACTTCAATTTATTCCCATAAGAAATCAAAAGATACATTTCTATGGAATCCTTCTTGGACTACTAGAAAGGATTCTTTTAGTTTAGTTTAACAGATCACGTGAATTTATAAAGAATTTAAAAAGTGAATCCTCTTAAGTTTATAATAATCACTTGTGTTATTTAAGTGGTTACCTAATATTAATTTTGTATTTTTTTTTGTAATGACCGTAGCGTAGAAAAGAGAAAAATGATAGCGCTCGTGCTTCTTGCCGCTTTTGCAACGGTGTCCTCCGCCCAATTCAACAAAGTACCCAGCAGTCGGGTTCTGGAACCGCCGAATCCAGCACTTTGCGCGCAGAGTAAGTTCACGTTTATACACGATTGTTTTTCAGGATGTATCGAAGCAAGGTAAAACCGGCTTATAAGGATAACTTATGTTTAAATTATTCTGTTAACTTGTACACTGCTTGTGGAAGAACGAGAGAAAGAAGTGAAGAAAATGTAGTCGTGTTGTAAAATAATTTTTTAATTATGTTACGTTTTAAAAATTAAAGGTACTTAAAGGTAATTCGTAAAAATTAAAGATAATTTGATGCCGTTATTATTCTCGGCTGATGCAGGAAATTGCTATTGCATTATTAATTTTATGCCACTAGATTGATCGTAGGCATCGCCATCAATAGAATATTGAGATCTTCCGCCGAGATAAATATGTTCCCGCGATGCTCGAAGATTCATGTCGGAGAGAGAGTCTTCCTGTTTCCCTCGTTTACCCAAGGGAACCGCGAACTAGAGAAAGTATTTTCAATATTTGTGATTAAGGAGTGACCCGTGACGCGATTCCTCCATCTGTGTTCTCCGCTTCCTACTCCGCCTCGGCCTGCTTCGAGGTCATCGTTTACCGCCGCTCTCGACCCTCCAGCCATCCCCGTCTCTATCGCATCCTTTTACACCGATGCCGGCGCTAATTATACGTGATACCGTCCGAGAGTCTTACACCTCGGCGCATCTTCCTCGGCGTTCGCGCTCGTTATAGAAAGTGTGACGATGACACCGACGGCGGTGTAACTCGAACGCATTTGAATTGGAAATGTCCTCGTACCCGCCGTAAGTAGTACGGAATGTCGGTTGGCACTTTCACGTTTATCGTTTTCGGTCAAGTCCAAGTGGTAATAATGTAACACTGTTAGAACGCTTGCACCTTATTTGTTCCGGAATGAAAATGCCTGGGAAATCTTTTCTAGTCAGCTTCCCAGGTTCTTGTGAGCTACACTGCCGAGAGAATTCAGAGATAAGATTTATCATTGAATCTTTCAAGATGTTAAATGCATTCCAGCACAAGTTTGAATTTTCTTTAACGTCCTTGCTTTTATCTCGAACTTTTCTGTCTTCGTTGAGACGAATTTCGCTTCTCTTCATTTAGTCAAAATCTTATTGAAAATCTAGTTGGTAAAGTTCGAGCGCAAAACCATCGGCTGAAACAGCATCGGTGAGCTCTTAGATCTCTAATTGTAAGACGGAAATAAAATGTGTCACACACGAGGAACCGGTAATCGATTATTCATTCATTAGGCGTAGCCCGTCCACGCGTTCCAGGACACGCCCCATAGAAAACTTTCTTTTTCTTTATTTAGAAAGTGACGATGTAATCAGCATACTACGCGGGTGCCAATGTCTAGGTCGTGACTGTGGTCGCCGAGGTCGCCGTCACGACTGACACTGATTTCGCAACTTTCACTCCGGGAATGAGCGAGAGACCTCCGGCTCTTCCCGGTAAACATACCTCTCTCGCGCACAAAAATATTTATAATGATTATGGGTCTATTGTCTGCTGTCTATCTGATTCGCTTCGTCTTCTAATTACGGTTTTTTTTTCGCAGGAATTATCCATCAACGATTCAATGGGAAAGGCTATTACTTCTCATGGGCCGACCAGAGGACGGCCGGACAGGAGGTGGATTGGCTGTCGGGTAGAAACTTCTGCCGGCAACGTTGTATGGACCTAGTTTCGTTGGAAACCTCCGCCGAGAACGAGTTCATCAAGAGCCGCATTGTTCAAAGTACGCATGATTCTGCAAATCGAGCCTGTATCGGCGAGAGCAAAGACAAAGGGTGGCGAAATGAGACGTTTCTCTTGCAGACAAGGTGAAGTACATCTGGACCTCCGGTCGCATGTGCGACTTCGCGGGCTGCGACCGGCCGGACCTGCAGCCCCCACGTATCAATGGCTGGTTCTGGACCGCCGAGTTGCAGAAGCTCGCGCCGACCACCGAACGCAGCCAGAATGATTGGTCCGAGAGCGGCGGGTAAGACTTGTTATCCGCTGGAATCCCTCTAATCGGAGTCTGGCCAACAGGCCAGCTTCGGCAAAATGTTGCGAGAAAGAAATATATTCCTTCTCACTCTACATACAACACATGCTCTCGCGTTATTTTGCCGAAACTGCCTGTTGGCCAGACTCTGATTAGAAGGACTCTAGTTATTCGCAGTATTGTAGCGTACGTCGGCCTGTAATTATGTACGCGAGTACAACACGTTCCTATCCGAACGCTTATATCAAGACATCAAAGCTGCGAGCGTGTAAATGCTACTTTCAATTATTGAGATCAAGGATGTCGAACGGTCGTGATTAGATCTCTTTTTATCCGCTCATCGCGCAATTCCTGTTATTGTCTACTCTGTAATCAATGATCTCTGCACGCACGCACGCACATTGTCAATAGTCAAGGTTTAACTTCCTCGAATGTGCACGCGACGCAAAATGACAAAAGCAACGGTGATGCGTGCAAGAATTATTTTATCCTGGACAATACGTGTGCTTTGTTCAGCATCGGCGTGCCGCAACCTGACAATCGTGAGGCCATTCAAGGCGGCGCTCCCGAAAACTGCATTGCGGTCCTCAATCAATTTTACAACGACGGAGTGAACTGGCACGACGTGGCGTGTCATCAC
Organism: Vollenhovia emeryi; assembly: GCF_000949405.1. Taxonomy (NCBI): domain Eukaryota; kingdom Metazoa; phylum Arthropoda; class Insecta; order Hymenoptera; family Formicidae; genus Vollenhovia; species Vollenhovia emeryi. The sequence goes on from NW_011967199.1 coordinate 563,233, forward strand.
AAGAAACCGTGGGTCTGCGAGGACAACGAGTCTCTCCTGAGATACGTCCGCTTCTCCAATCCCACTATCCGTTTGTAATGGGAGAAAAACTTCGATGAACGGCTTCAACCTTTGTTCAAACGGGCTTAAGCACCTATAAAGTTACAACGAAAACGCATCTATGCGGCATCGCGAACGCGACTGAATAGTATATAGAACATATTTATTATTTGTAATATTTAATACCTCCATAATCTCGTTTGCCCAAGAAGCACGAATTATTTAATCGAAATTTCATGCATTTGTTGTCTTCAGGAAATATATCGCTATTTATATTGCTAGATGTAATCGTAGATACATCGAAAATTATATTTAATAGATAGAGACTGCAGATCAGGATTTGCAGATTAGTTTGTGAAAAGTTTTATATATACATATATATTTTTTTTCCTACGATAAAATATTATACTCTAGTTATTGTATATTCAGAGAGCGATAAATTCACGAATGATAAATAACGTAACACTTTTGTTTATTATTCGAAAACATCATTTTACGCGTCAATTTGCGAGACGCGAATCATTAAATCACCTACGCGAGTCCTGATTTTCTTGACGCAAAAATGTAAGATAATACAAAACGCGTTTATCGCTATAATAAATATCACAGATGCTCTGTACAAATCATTACTTAAATGACGCAACATATATTTGCTCAATCGAGGGTGTAACAAGTTTCACAAACAAACAAAAAAACAAAAACGCTTAGAAAAGTTTGCGCGATTGCTCTCGACTACTTTTTACCTTCCACCATTATGATGTGATACCCGAACTTTGTTTTCACCGGTGGATCCGTATAAACCGGAGACGCCAGGCTGGAAACCGGCAACGCGAAGGCAGCGTCTTGGAAGGGTCCCACCATGGAGCCTCGCGTCATCCAACCGAGGTCACCCTTAAAGACAACGGATAAAGTGCAACGTCTCGAATACGTTTACCCGCCCAATTGTTCGTGCACCAAGAGAAACCAAGCGTATTCTTTGCGTTACCCCAGATCTGGCCTTGTCCTCGCTGTACGTCGCGGCGACCTCGTTGAACTTCTGACCAGCCTTCAACTTCTCCAGCGCCTCCAGTACCTTAGACTGCTTCTCGCACAAGATATGTCTAACCTGTGTCCAGGGGAATAATTATGTGTAGACACGCACGACAGTCATCGCAAACGGTAGTCTATACTTGTACGCAATATTTGTAGCTCTGGACTAATCAGTCTGCTTGAATTACGTTTCTGCCAATGTAGATTTGACTCGGAGAATAATCGCGAGAGGTCTAATCTGCATCGACAGAAATGGACACACGACACACGCACACGCTGCTTCCCAGATAGCCAGATCTGTCAGAACAGATTTCATGAAACGCCCACTGCAAATTTTGAAGGCAGAAAGAGACTACAGGTTGCATACAGCGACTAATATATTCGACACGTTGCCCAGCGTGTCAGCAGAAATACAAGAAAATCTGCTCGCATAACTGGACCTGCTCAGTTTCCGCAGTCTATTCGCAGCGAATGGTTTACAGATTCTGTTCTGAAAACAGGAGCCAAGCGCGGGCACGGACGGCTACGGTATCTCTGACGAATCTGATGTCAATCTGCTGACATCTTGCTGACTGGGTTGCGGCGTGAATGCAAAATATCGCGCGTGTCAAAAACACCTCACCTTCACCGCGTTCCCTCCTTTCTTCTCCGTTTTCCCACCGCCGCTCTCCTCCGAGGACTTGCCCTTGCTGGTCTTCGCGGCACCGGCGTTCTTCTTCGGCGGCATGTTCGTGTGTTGTCGTCCTCGAGTCACGGTTACGCCGACCCGAGCACCGCTCCGGCGGGGAGCGGAGGCGCGTTGGAAGTCAACGCGGTAGCGGCCGTAGGTAAATATATATCAGCTGACACGGGCGTGCCAGCGGCATTGCCGACCGTCGGTGACGAGCTCTGCAAGACCGACTCATTCGCGCCGACCGAACGAGATACCGAATTCAAGGTCGACGAGATACGACAAGGGGGCTATAAAGCATATGTGAGAGCGGCGAGTTTTCAGTAATACTCGCTGGTCGACTGTGATACACACGGAACGGGAATCTTACGTATTTGTCCTCCCCCTTTTTTTCTCACGTTTACATTCCGTCTCTACTTCGAGCCTGACGTTCCGTACGACAGAACGTGGACAGAACCGTCCGTTGCCTCTTCCGCTGCCACCCGGCGAGAGTCGACGCTCCACGACCCTGCGGCTCGATCTCCGTAGCTTTTACATTACTCCGGTGAGTAAATCGAGCGTGTTGTTCAAATAGCTGCGAAATTGCGGTCTCGCAGCCGATCTGGGAGTCGATTCTAAGGGAGTCAAAGCTATTCACTCGCAGCATTTTCACTGTAGCGTAAGATACAAAGCGGACCCTCCTGTTCCCTCTGGTGGAACGTTCGACTGGCACTGCTTAAATCTTTTTCGAATGTGAACAGAAGAATCTATCGAATGTAGCGTGTCGGTTATGCATGGTTTCACTGCCTTTTGCATAAGATAAGCGTATTACACGATAAACAATGTGCGATACGTGAACTCGATGAATATTAAAAAATTATTCTGATGAAATATTCCAAAGGCATTCTCGACGAATACTTACTCTAAAAACGTTCTTCTTCGTTACGAATATACGATTTCTAATTGTAATAATCTATATATATATATATTTATAGAATATTCGATTGGAATATTCTGCAATTAAGAATATTTGCACTCCAGAAGAATATTCATACAACTATGTGCGCTATCTGGGTTATCGCGTTTCGCTGACGGGTATCCCCCGTCCGCGTTTCAGCTGGCAAAAGTATCCGCCGACGAAGTTTGCAACAGACACCTCGCAAGACGGACTTTTGCTGTCCTGGGTAATCGCATCTTCCGTGGCTTTATCTCTGAAACACTCGTCGCTTTAATTGCAAGAGAAAATTGCACAAGAAGTGTAACTGCTGCCACGTTGAAGTTTATGTTCCGCTGTTAAGTTGCTGCGTCCATTTTTTACAACCTGCGTCCGTTTCCGCGGGATTCAACTTTAATCTCGATTTAAACTTGCCTTTTTATCGTTTTCTAATTTTAAAGCCGGCAAAAAAAACGAGATTAGAGTTATCTATATACATTGATAGAAGAGATTAGAGAATCTATATACATTGATAGAAATGGACACTGGTAACATGAGACACTTCAAAATAAAGTGGATTGAAACATATTTGAAATATCCAGGGCATAATTAAATATACAACAATATCCAAGATATATTTAAATACCCAAGATCGGTATTTTATAATCAGATCTTATATTCAGGACCGTCTTGAATTTATCTAAAGGTGCTGTATGGAACATTTCGTTGGCTACGGAGTATCTAAAAATATTCCTGAGGCAGTCTTGAATATAAGATAATTTGACTATGAATACTGGCCTAAGATCGGTATTCATAGTCAGATTTTATATTCAAGACTGTCTCGAGATCATCTTTAGATACTCCGTAGCCAACGAAATGTTCCGTACAGCACCTTTAGATAAACTCAAGACGGCCTTGAATATAAGGTCCGGCTATAAATACCGGCCATAGTCAGATCTTATATTCAAGACCGGCTTGAATTTATCTAAAGTTGTTGTATGAGACATATTTCGTTGGTTACGGAGCATCTGAAGATGATGTTAAGACGGTCTCGAATATAAGATCTGACTAGGAATACCAGACTAAGATACGCCTTTAAGCATCTCGAATATGTCTAACTATTATAATTTATTGCAGCCGAGCCTTTCGTTTGATCGATAATTGAAAGGAGAAGATTGTGATAATGGAACTGATACGGCCGGACCGACCATCTAAATGCACGTGGGAAGCGAACGTGAAAAATTCGCCGCATACCACACAAACGGAGTAAGTTCGCCACAAAGCTTTACGAAGAGTTGCTTTGTCCTTATCATCTTGTCTACAATGGTCTACGCATCATTGTCACCTCGCTGTTATGCGTGGACGCCATACGTTACATATGCGGCGCTGTGCTAATCTTAAGAGATGAGGGAGATTTCACCATATGCTGCGAGATAAGTTTATCAGTGGACCGAGTGTGGTCATTGTAATCACAACATTGTTAAAAAAAAATCACAGAAACGAGGACAGAGAGGAGAACATTGCAAAACTCGGCGAAAATATTACCGTAAACATGACTCCAATAATCGATAGCTATCATAGGAGATTAGAGAGTTAGTAACAGATAATAGTTGTGCGCGTGTTTGTGTTAATGTCTAGACTAGAGATCTCCTTATCACTGTGTAACTTTTTTTTTATTTATTTTTTTGCGATTTTATTTGCGATTTATTCGAGGTGAACGACGGTAATTTTTTTAATTCTTATACCGATTTATATAATATATATTTTTTTTATTTCCTAGGGTACCAAACCGTAAGACGATATTACCAAATGTTTTAAGCGCGATTGGTCAGACGCCTCTCGTACGACTTAACAGCATTCCTAAAGCGCATGGGATCAAATGTGAAATGTGTCAGTAAGAAATTTATATTTTCTACAGCGGTGAACATTCAATTTTTCTTCGCAAGTAAGTCTTAAAAAAGCGTTCTTATCTTGTCGCACAGACGCGAAATGCGAGTTCTTCAATCCCGGAGGGTCTGTCAAGGACAGGATAGCGCACAGAATGATCCAGGACGCGGAAGAAAAGGGCCTGATAAAGCCGGGGTATACGATTATCGAGCCAACCAGCGGCAACACCGGCATCGGCCTGGCGATGGCCGCGGCGGTCAAGGGTTACAAGTGCATCATTGTGATGCCGGAGAAAATGTCGAACGAGAAAGTCTACGCGCTACGCGCTCTCGGCGCGAAAATAGTCAGAACGCCGACCGAGGCCGCTTGGTACAGCCCGGAGGCGCACATCAGCGTCGCCCAGAAGTTGCAGCGTGAGATACCCGATAGTATCGTTCTGGACCAGTACACCAACGCTGGCAATCCGTTGGCGCACTACGATCACACCGCGACGGAACTTTGGGAGCAGTGCGACGGCAAAGTGGATTACGTTGTAATGGGCGCCGGCACTGGCGGCACTGTGTCCGGGGTTGGACGAAAATTGAGGGAATTGTCGCCTAGCACGAAAATTATCGCGGTCGATCCTAAGGGCAGCATTTTGGCGGAGCCGTCCGAACTGAATGGCGACGGCGTCGGCTTCTACGAGTTAGAGGGAATTGGCTACGACTTTGTACCCACGGTCCTGGATCGCAAGGTGATCGACACGTGGATGAAAACCGAGGACGAGGAGTCACTAATAGCGGCGCGGGAACTTATCAGCAAGGAGGGACTGTTGTGCGGCGGCAGCAGCGGCGCCGCGCTCGCGGCGGCGTTAAAAATCGCGAAAGACCTGCCCGCGGACAAACGCGTGGTCGTTCTTTTGCCGGACAGTATAAGAAATTACATGACCAAATTCGTGTCCGATCAATGGATGGAAGCCAGGGACTTCTTGGTAAGATTACTTGCTGCCCGGTCGGCGTTTAAGTTGATTTCAGATATTGAATATTTGCTAAATAACAATTTTTCTTTCAGCCGTCTGAACCCTCGATAGAAGCGAACAAGTGGTGGTGGAACTTACCGGTATCGGATTTACCATTAAAAAAGCATGTGTTGCTAAAGGGGATGTCGTGTAAAAATGCTGCGGACCTCTTGAAATCCGCCGATCACGTACAGCCGTTGTTAGTAACCGACGAGAAGGACGCGTGCGTGAAAGGCGTAGTCACGTTGGACGCGCTCCTGTCCAGTTTAATCTCCGGCACGGTGAATCGCAGTGACTGCGCCGAGAAAGTCATGATAAAGCAGTTTACAAAAGTTGCAGCCTCAACTGCGCTCGGTAGAGTGTCGCGTATTCTCGAGAAGGAACCCTATGCCGTAGTTGTGAACGACAAAGACGCTCCGATTGGACTTGTAACTCAGCGCGATATTTTTAATTTTATCACCAAGGATGATGGCGATGAAAAATAACGGAATTGTATAAAATTCGATCTCGTCACACGCGATCAAGCGAGACTGTTCGCTTGCTCCGTATATTCAAATAAGTAGGACCGATTACACGGTTCCTTCCTCTACAATTTTAATACTATTACCTTACATTTGTATAAATTGGGCCGATAATTTATATCATTGTCAATGTGAAATGTACATATACATTCCGTTCTTGTGAAGTGATACAAGTTTTTAATATCTCTTTTAGCATTTACAGTTTTACGCATCTAAGCTGCACTTTTCACCTTTGTAGCAATTCCACGAATCAACGTGCAAATACAGACGAGCAAAATAAAAATACGAGATTATGAATATACGTCAATATCTTATCTCGAATGTACTCTAGAATCGGGTCCACTAATTATGCACACGGTTATACGCACGCACGAGACAAATGTCAGACCTGTTTCATCTCCAGGAATATTAATAATTTATTTTCTGCCCATTAAATACAAATAGAAATATATATAATTATACGACGAATATCTTATCGTATCCCCTTGAATCTCGTACCGAGATTCTGCTATGTATGTACTTTTTTTACACCTCCGCGCCTTCTTACTTCTCGAGTCGCCCATACCGAATGGCCATTAAATCTTTTGAACTTGAACGTGAAACTTGCAGCTTGGTAACGTGGTGGTCTCCGCTGTGACGGTGCTGATAATACCGAGATTCGCCAGGCTGCCTCGGAGGAGGCCGCAGGTGAAAGCCAGCAGGCGCGGACTCTCCTTGAGGTACTGCTTGCTGCTGCTCGTGCCAACCTTGTCCAGCAGCCTGAAGGCGTTGTCTTGCAACACGTACACGCCGTGGTGGTTAGTCCTGAGATTGTCGATCTGCTTGTGATACAGGCTGGACCAGAAGTCGGTGCAGATGAACTTGATCATGTCCAGCTCGTCCTTGAACCTGCTCCACTCCCTCGTCAGCCGCTCGATGATCCTGTAACCGACGCTGAAGCCCATCCACTCCAGGCGCGAGAGCTCCTCCTCGCCCTCCTGTCGACAACAGCAAGTCGATAACTTTTGCGCGGCTAACAGCCGATCTCCCACGGCCGGTTGTACTCACCGCGGCGTTGGACGACCTGCTCAGAACGTAGTTTACCAGCTCGGCGTGCAGATACTCGAACAGACAGTCGTCGGCTTCCCCGGTCGCGCCGGGATTCGCCTTGGAATCGGCTATCTGTTGCTTCATCGTTGCCGTCGTGTCTCGTCCGCCTACCGTTCACTCCTCTCCGTGTGACTCGGCTTACACGCGCACCATTTGCAGAGAGTACGTCAAACAACCTGGACACCACGCAGCCGTCAATCCTCCCCGGAAGGAAGCTCAGGTTAATCGAAGGAAGTCGATCGCTCGATCGCTCTCTCCGCGTGACCGCAAAGTACACTGACGCGTATCGTAAAATGTGATGATAAGATTGATAAGGCGTGTGCGACAATTTTGACAGGCGCTCGCGCACGCGCCACGGAGCGCCGAGCGATCGCGACGCCCGCTTCAACTGCTCCTCGCGTACTCGCTCCTTCTCTTTCCAACACACGAATTTGTACGTACGTCTGTCTCGTTCTCGATGTAAAAAATATTGGAAAGTGCAAGCAGAACGGACGACTTTAGGTGCACCTGACACGAGACAGGCGCGTGATCAAACGTTGGCGAGAGAGAGAGAGGAGAGGCGCGAAGAGTACATTTAAAGGTACCGCCATGGTGTAAAGATGCAAGGTGGAGCGATCTGGTGGGTGCGCAGTGTCAACCAATCGGAAGTGGCCCAAACTACCGAACTGACCAATCAGAAATTTGCCCCAACGTTCCAACTGCCAATCATTGCGGTTGAATGCAGGAAGAGCCAATGAACAATTTGCCCCAAAAATTGGCTACATGCGCAATGTTTCACCTTGTGTCTTTACACCGTGATACAGAGTGCACCGCACTGGTAACCATGGAGACTGAAAAGCACGCTTATTCCACGCCGCGGAGTAACGATATCGCGCTCTCGCTGACAATTAATTTCTCTTTGCATTACATTTTTAAAGGATACCTTCGGATGAGCGTTAATCTTCGTTTCGTATATTTTTTTAAAATCTTAGTAAAGTAAGGGCCAGTTTCACCAAACGTCGCTCAACTTTAATCCTGGTTCAATTCACGTTTGTCTCTTTCTGAAGTAACAGCCCAGATAACAATTCTTGCGCGCAAATTTTACTTGTCTTACGCATGCAAATTTGTATGCGATTTGCCCGAAAGATATGTTCAGTCTGTGCTTTTGCACGCAAGCGGCTAGCGCGTGTATCAACGTATAATTTTGCGCGCAAATATCTGTCGACTCGCGTACAAAAATGGCTCAACAACGCGAGCAAAATTCTATCCAAGTGCGTCGTCGTAATGTTTGCGCGCAAAATGTTTTCTGGGAGTTGGAAGGAGACAAAGAACGAATTGAACTAAGCTTAACGTTAAGCGACGTTGGTGAAACCAGGCATTAGTCGTGAAGAAAGTATCTCTAGTTATTTCCGTCAGTCGTATTTTGCGTATTTAGAGATACGACAGTTAAATGCATAACTTATTGATTGTATTTGTATTTTAACTGGACCTATCCAGACAAACTTGCTTATGCACTTGTGGCCCAATCGGGTTCCTTGTGCATTTATGCGCTACGCAAGTTTCGTCTATTTTCATTATGTTGTAAAGCTAATTGTCTATACCTTGCTGACTCGCGTATTGTTTGTTACAGTTAACAGTAATGATGTGCTGTCGATAATCTTGGTAACATAAATTTCTGGACTGGAACATGGAGAAATATATCATAAACGGCCAGATCGGCGAAGGGGCGCAAGGCTTGGTCTTGAAGGCGCGCGATACATCCCAGGATCGGGAAGTGGCGCTGAAGAAGATTATGATTAAAAGGGCCGAAGGCGGGCTACCCGCATCCATCATACGCGAAGTGAAAAGTTTGCAGCAGCTCAAGCATCCCTACGTACGCTCTCTCTTATCCAGCGTCTTATATTTTCCTAAATTTTCAAGGAGAAAGCGCTCGCGGACTTTTTTAAATCCAAAGGTCGATATTCTGTAAATCCTCTTTTATCGATAAAAGTGCCACTAAAATTGGCTTTCAAGAATTCTTATTGCTGAAAGGATCTTTTACAAACGTTTTCATCGATGAAAGAGAATTCAGAATGTGGGCTAAAGCGTCCACTGATTCTCCAGAGATTCTCTTCTGTATCGATTCACTGAATTTATCGCCATTTGTTCGCAGGTCGTGGAGCTGCTGGATGCCTTCCCGAGCGGCCTAGACTTCGTGATGGTGTTCGAGTACATGCCCACGGGCCTCTGGGAAATACTGCGAGACTCCGAGATATCCTTGACGCTGGCGCAAATTAAAACTTACATGAAAATGCTGCTGGAGGGCACAGCGTACGTGCACGGCAAGAATATAATACACAGGGTACCGATTTTTTTGTCTTAGAGGAGATCCAGGTGTGCGTAATCACGTCTGAAGTGTCGGACGAGTATTGGGTATCGCATTTTAGGATTTGAAACCTGCGAACTTGTTGATCAGCGACCGAGGCATCCTGAAGATCGCCGATTTTGGCTTGAGCAGGCTGATGTGGCGGGACGGCACGAAGCCGTACTCGCATCAGGTCGCCACACGGTGGTACCGGGCGCCGGAGCTGCTTTACGGGGCACGCTACTACACGTCCGCGATCGACATATGGTCGATCGGTTGCATATTCGGCGAAATGCTGAACGCTTCCCCGCTATTTCCGGTAGATAAGTCCCTCTCGACTGAAATGGATTGTTAAATTACGTAGCTGTTTATTTACAACTGCAGGGCGAGACTGACATCGAGCAACTGGCAATCGTCTTGAAATATCTGGGCTCTCCTACGTCCGAATCCTGGCCCGAGCTTAGCTCGCTACCGGACTACAACAAAATCACCTTCCCCTATCACAAAGGCACGACATGGGAGAGCATCGTTCAAGACGCGCCGCCGGACGCTGTCGATCTAATCAGGCAGATTTTGATTTACAATTCCTCGAAACGTCTCACAGCTGAACAGGTAATGTGTGAAATTAATAAATTATATAATGATAATATAATATAATACAAAGATGTTGCCCCTCAGCTTTTTTATCAGCTATTATTTTTGCTTCTTCGATTACTTTAATTACGTTAGAAAGTAACTGAAGGAACAAATATACATGACACAAATAGAAATGAGGAATTTATTGTTGCAGGCATTGTGTCACGTATACTTTTACTCCAAGCCATATCCCTCTATGAAGAATCTAATAAAGCCACCGTCGGATCATCGCCTTCGCGTAAAATCGAAGGAAATCGATCCGAACGTGCAGCCGAGTACACTTTTTGAAAATCTTCTAAGCATTGCGTAACGATGACCGTCGTGACGATATCGATGGTATACTATTGGTATAAATGACAAGATATTCATTGCAGAAAAGTTCGGAAAGATCCGATTAACGATTTTATTTAACAGACCTCGTTTAATTTCCATTCCTGTAAAACGCGAGTATTCTTCTGAATACCTCCGGATTGTATCCCTCGACTACTGGCCTGCCGTTATCGTATTCAGCTTTATCGTAGAGCGTCAACGGCGGCAGAGCACACCAGAAGTTCTTGACGCGAGCGTCATTGGTGTCCAGCGAATTGAGTTGAAATATGAAAAAGTGGTAGTCCCTCCCGTCCGATTGAATGCACTGCACGGTCACGGGTTCCGGCAGTTCCTTCACGGACGAACCGAACTTCTGCCGGGCGCAGGACGCCGTCACGGTGTACGCCTTCAGCAGAGTGCGACCGAAAACCTGATTCTGCGTCACAGCCAATTCCGTTAAATTTTTCACTTCCACGGGGTCGTAGTGCACAAAGATGGTGTGGACGTTTATCCAGGGCAATGTTGAGCTGACAGCTGTTATTAAAGTTCTCTATTATGAGATAAACTCCCTAATGCGAGCTAACCAAGTGAGAAAGCCACTAATGTGAGATAACAAAGTTTCTGCTAAATTAATAGGCATCATCTGTTGGTTTCACCACGAATTTCCTGTCCTTAATTCATTGTTGGACCGCGTAATTGTTGCGACAAAAGCTTTGTGATTAAATTTGAACGATGAAAACCTGCTATCTCATATTAGAAGCCTATCTCACAATAGGGGACTCCCCTATAATTATCAGAAGTGCATTGTATACGTTGGAAATAACGAACATCGAACTTACGATACATGTCCTCAATTCTGTAGACGTTTGTCTTGTCCAGACCGATGGTGTAATGCAATGGATGTATATTCGGGAGATCTATTTCCATGGCGCTGTTGGAACTTCCTATTGGTTTCAAAGGATCTGCCGACGTGACCGTCACGTCCGATCTTAGGGTAAATTGGAAGAGGTCCGATTCTTTATCTGGGAAATTTTATGTTACGAGATATTCGAATAGAATGTCGGGTGCAACGTTCAAATATTCAACGAGTTACCTAAGCTCAACTTTGTTATCCCGTCACACAAAATGCATCGCTTCTGCGCGATATCTGGACCCGACAATGTCTCGCAGAGTTGTAAAAGTTTCCTAGACAGGTTTCGCCTACGAGAATATTCAATATTTAAGAAACAGGTATAAATGCACAGATACTCTTGCCGTCAAAATAATGTTTCAAGTTACTAACATTTTTCTATTGTTGGTTATGCCATATTCTCTGGGAAACACCCACGCAGGTCTCTTAGGATCCTTCCTCTTTGGTAACTGCTCTTGATGAGCGTCAAATATGTTCGAACTATAAACTATCCTAGAGAGTGCCAAGGAATATTCAGTACACGCACGAGAATCCGAAGAGAACAAGTCTAACGTACCTTTTCACTATGTCGTCCACATGCTCCGGCAGATCCGGCAACGAATCTTGGATATAATTCAAGGAACCGTCGGGCAGACACACGGTGTTCGTCAACACCTGCGCTTGGCAAAATCCTTCCTGCAGAACATTATGATCCTTAAACACCAGGCAAGCCCGAGCTTTCCAGTCGGGATGCGTTTCGTCAAACGCTATCTGCCTTGGCTTCAGAAACTCCAGCTGCAGCCTTGTGTAACATACAATCTGCAATTAGTATCGGATACACGCGACACCTGCGAGAGACAGAATTCTGGAGAGAAGAGTACTTTGGAAGCTCCTGCTTCTGATCGACCACTTCTGCGGCGTCTTTCACCGGAATCCCCAGCGTCGACAGGTATTGCTCCGTCTTGTTGTCCTTCACTTTGCGCTCTCGCTTTACGTACCACACGCTTTTAATCTGCCTACCTATATTCTGCTTGTACAATATCCGCGTGAGCCTCATCGTACCTTATCTGAGGGTAGATTAACAAAAACAGATAAATACCACTTCTCGGCTGAAAGTTAGAACTCGACAACGGATCGAAAACAGTGAACGCGAAAGTCTTAGGGCCAGTTTCACAAACGTCGGTTAACTGCTAACCGAAGGTTAACTAATCCTCTGTCTCTTCTTAGAGAACAAGATAGAAAAAGATAGGGCGTTGACTGAACTCTGGTTAACAGTTAACCAACGTTTGTGGAACTGGCCCTTAAAGGTTATGCGGCTTATTAACCAAGTTTCCTCGCTTTATCAGCACGAAGCTGCCGCGAAGCAATGTTAAAAAGTAAAATGACGAGACTCGTCGTCGTAACTCACGTCGTTGAGAAACAATAAAGCCAAATTGAGTAATATTTTCCGATTCTACAATGTACTCGCGTTACAAGCACGACCCATCTTCCGGCTTATAACAATTCTAAGCTGCATCGATAATACAGGAATCTTTCCGGTGTAATAAAATTGCTGTTTAAAATTCTTTTTTTTTTTTTTAGCAATCTCTGATAACGGAGACTGCACTGGATCACGCGAGTAAAATCTTCGTTTTCGGAAGAACCGCACTTTTTTCATAAAACATTTTGTGTAACCATTCTTTAATAACATCTCGTACAAATCCCCCTCCCATAATTTCCTCTGTACATATAAATATTCATGAAAGTTACAAATGCTTAAGAAAATATTCATTATGCAGACTTATAAGCTAATGTTTCTCCTTCGCGGGGCCAAGTATTTTACGTCTTTGCGCGAACATGTGCAGATAAAGCGGCGGGAAACCTGCAAACAAACCAATGGATAATTCACGAATTCACGTTTACTCCGCTAAACGGTCTTTTTCACTCTCTACATTCACCTGGAATGTAAGTTAGCATGATTGCTATCAGGGTGTACAGGTAGCTAAATGTGAAGTTCCATGCGTTTGGTAGAGGATAGCTCCAGGAGTTGGGATAAGCGCTGGCGTACTTGACGGCGGCGTAGAAGCACAACAATTCACCGGTCACGCCCAGCGGATACAGTCCGATGAACAAGGTGTATCTGGAAGCACGTTTCCGCTTGATAATGCAATCTCAAATGTAAATAAGGGTAGCTTGAAGCGCAGAGGAGATGATGGAGACCAAGCTTACCTCAGCCAGACCAGCACGTGCGGCACAATACCGACGAGATTTGCGAAATAGTACGAGTATCTGATGATTTCCGTGATGGACCACGCGGTGAGAGCCAGCGGAAGACCCAGAGACGCAGCGGCGTACGTGGTAGGCGTAGCCAGGATAACTCCAGCTACAACCACGACACGACTGGCGACTTGGAACAACGTGATTATAATATTAGATCGCACCAGCCCGAGTGCCGCGTGCACTATCTGAAAAAAGAAGCATCAATGTAAAAATTATACACAATTATATTTTTAGGACTGTATCTATATGAAAACCAGATAATTTTTCAGGTTTTCTCCAATCTATACAGAGATTTCGCGAAACTCTTTCCATATTAGCACGTCTACCAAAATTTTTAGTCATTTTAGTCACAATTTTAACAAATTCTTG
>NW_011967199.1:582043-590381 GCF_000949405.1 Vollenhovia emeryi
TTTGTCGTACGACAAATGTGACATTAGCTTTATGCTGCGGCCCCGCGCGCTGCATATGAACACGCCCGAAGCTCGCGTATACACTCGCGCGTCGCGAATAGCATTGTTTTTGTTTATAGGCGTTTAATCTTGTGCCGTGCGCCGTTGCACGGCTCTCGCGATCGCGTAAATCGCGCGCCGACCTACCCGCCGAGACGAATACGAGCGAGAAGACCTTGTGAGAGATAAAGAGCGAGATAAGGAGAGAAACAACCGTGCCCTGCAGCACGTACATACATGCACTCGACGGCGTTCGACGGGGTATGAAGTTCACACGAATTGACCTCGCAAATTGACTCGCGAGCAAGAGAGAGAATGACGCGCCCCACCAGGACGCCCGTCACGCGAACTGCGCTCGGCCTCGCGCGTCTCTTACCAGTTGACCGTGCTTTATGAGGCGGTGATCTTATCTGAGGTAAACGCGGTAAGACGCGCGGCAAACACCCGCCTGAATCCCCTCGCTCGTTCTCTCCGGCGTGTGGCCGGTGAGGGGGGATCCTTAAAAAGCACGCAATCTCGCGCGGTGGCGAGAGAAAGAGAGAGTGTCCCAACACCGAGATGTATCACGTTGTCGAGCTGATCGTGAACTGCGCTTTGCTATGGATATTCCTGCAGACCGCGGCGGGCGTGCTGGTCACCGTCCTGTACGAGTTGTACGTACCCTGGATTGTTTGGGGCACGTTGATCGTCGTAGTAGCGCTGAAGCTCATCCGGGTGTCCCCTCCGCCCGCCGGCACCGTGCAAGAGGTGCTCGGCGTGAATCCGCTCCTCCCGGCCAGAGATAAAAATCCCGTGCCCGAGAACCACGGTAACGGGGAGCGATATTGCATGCGAGTGGTGGCCCACCGTGGTGGAGGATACGATTATCCCGAGAACAGTTTGTTGGCTTTCCGAAACGTAAAGTTACACACCTCGACGTAGCTTAGCTATTGTAGTACCTAAGATTTCTTTTTTTCGTCGGAGACTCTGTGCGTCTCATGATTTTGTCGTTTGCTTGTCTTAACATTCATTGTCGCTTAGTAATGGCAAGGCGAAGGAGCTCTAGTAATAATGTTACAATATTAATGCATCGTCCTGTTTTAATCGTCAAGTAATTTCTGTTTGTAGTTTCGAGCGTACTAATTTTGGCTATTTTGTGGCAAACGTGCTCACTTCTAAACATATTCCTTCCTGCATTAGTCATATTTTTTTTACAGAGCAGAGGAAAGGGTTGTACCGCAATTGAGCTTGATTTACGGCTAACCAAGGATAACATTCCAATAATATTCCATGACCCAACAATCGAAAGACTCACGGGCCAGACGGGCACGATTAGTGAAATGACATGGGAGGAATTGAGGGAGTTTGACATAACTTATAATCACCCGCTTAAGTATGATATATATATTTCGACTTAATTGTAGCTTTTGTATAAACTTGCGTGCTTATAAAGTGTCGTCGGAGTAGTAGAGTTTAACACGGAAACAAAATGATTGTTTTGCCAAAGGAACAAATTTTCCGAAGGCGAGAAGATCGCCCTGCTGCACGACGCGCTGCAGGAATGTCTGGACAGCGAGCAAAGAGTAATTATAGACGTGAAGGAGACGAGGCTGGACGTCGTGCAAATCGTGCTGGACGCGTACGAGAAATTCCCAAAGTTGTTCCAGAGGGGCGTCGTGTCGAGTTTCAATCCGATCGTAGTGTACATGGTAAGTTGAAAGCCGGTACGGCGACTTGAGTCGCGTATCTACGTCGACTGTGAATACATTTTTAGCTTTATATTTCAGATTCGCAAGAAAGAGCCGCGTATCGTCTCGAGTCTCGCTTGGAGGCCGCACTTTTTCTCGAGAACGTCGTACGCCGGCCTGGAGGCGCCCGGTCCGGCGCGGTTTCGTAATCCGCTCAAGCATTTGGCAGCTTGCATCTTGGAGACTTTATACGAGTGGCTGCTACCGCGCTTTGTCTACTATATCGTTGGCGTTTCCGCCGTTCTGTTACACAAGGATATAGTAAATCCGTGAGTAACGTCGTTAAGTCAGACTTTCACAATTCCACGTATCCGCAAGAGACGATTTTTGGCGACTTTTTGGCCGACGTGTACCAAAGTGTGCCCTCAGCGCCGTGAGTGCCTTTACACTTGAAGAAAGACGCTGAAGATATTCAAGAGGAAAATTTATTTTAATAAAATGAATTGTTCTATCGGAATATGTTGAACGGCCATTTTCAGGTGTAAAAGCATTCGTGACGCCGAGTGTACACTCTGGGTATACTTTGATACGTGTACCAGACAATCGCCAAAAATCGCCCAGGACGAAGTGTGTGTATGTACAATTTTTATTCCAGACGCGTGATAGAACGTTGGTGCGAGCGCGGCATTCGCGTGATGGCATGGACGGTGAATCGGCCGTCTGAGAAAACGCATTTCTCGAGGTTCCTGAAGGTCACCTATCTAACTGACACGCTACATCTAGAGAAGGACATGTAGTAATGTCCGATATATTTTTGTTCAGTATTAAGTTTCAAAGACTTTTGTACCATATACTGGCATTATGCACGTACAAATTTTTCTACTTTCGATTATATACGAATTATACGTCGCAATATCAACCATCTAGTCGGGGTCGTAAAAAATTTGACATAACGACTTACATTACTTTTAAACGTAGATGATAAGGCACTTATTTTATAATGTCTTGTACGAGACGCGTATGTATGTGCGAATAGCGATAATAAAATTACTCGTTATACCTAGGGGATTTAAATGGACGGAGTGATTTTCCACGTTACCGCGAGGGTTCCTTCTAATTACCGAGGCTAAGTTAATTATAAAACTACTTAAAAAGCTCGTACAAGAGTGCATGTAGGGCTACATAAAACCTATCCATTTTTCACACATGTTCAATAGAATCTTAAAAATAGATCATTTCCGTCATGATTGCACAGATATTACTAGAAGTGTATATGTAAAAACTATGAAAAGATACTCTCAAATATAATGGCCATAATCACATCTTGGAAGTAGCGCTAAATATAATTGCTTGATTAGCAGCGCATAATATCGAGTGCAATCTTTTCGTCGTATTTGTCGTTGCCTTAGAGTAATTACATAATATTGATCTCCTTCTTTGGATAATGCCTAATGTCATATAAAATGGCACGTTTCATACATCAGGCCGAGTAAAGGGTTAAAAACCAGTACCTTATTGTAATAAAATTGCAAGGGGAAAAGTAAGTCAGTCGGTGCAATAAGTATATAAAAAAAAATTGTTAACGTACGATATCTAAGTTTACGTTCGGGGCGTCTCTTCAGACGATAGTAGTAAGTTTGCTCTTACGAGATTCCATACCTTCGATTAGGCCGGTCAATAGGTCTTCCATCTCCGTGGTGGCACGTTTCAATTTGCAATTGTCATTGCCGTCGTACGATTCTGCAAAAAAGTGTACATTATACATTAGCCACGCACACATTTGCGTGTCATGCACTGTCAGCTGCATAACTTACCGTCGAAGCAGTCATTGGCGACCATATTTTGCAGTCTGTCTAGTATATCGTTGAGATCTCCTTGAATATTTTGCAAACTACTGTGTTGCGAGTGTTTGTCAGGGCGTTGCAGGGAGGACGGCGTGTTGTCCCTATGAATGCCGGTGGGAGATTGAGAGGCTATCAGCGACGTGTCGTTATCTGTACTACTAATTGCCGTGTTGGCCGCGTAATTGTCCTCCTTGCAGCTCGAATTGCCGGCGGCCAACCACTGAGAGAAGCCACTGTCGGCTGGACTCAGTTCTCTTCTCCTCGTGCCTAATTTAAGCATTCACATAAATTTACAGATTCTCTCCAATCGCATTAAACTCTGTACTCACCTCCGATCCAAGTACTTAATTCTATACGACTGCTTTCTGGTATATTAGCGAATCCAGTACTTGTGGAGGCCTCTTCGGCGCAAGGAAGAGCGTTGGCGTTAGTCTCCTTTATCGTATGCTCTACAAGTGACGCTGTATTATAACTATTCAACATTAATTTGGCATCTCTGCGTTGCAATTTGGCTCCTTGTTGGTTTGTGCTGTCCTGCCTGATTATCGGGCTCAGTTCGAATTCCAGAGGCAAGGCCGTTAATCTGGACGATAAGGGCGGTAGCATCGGGGTGCTTTGCATGCGAGTGATGATCTGTGGCACTTGGGCTGCATCGGTGAACAGACATTTCTATGGAAATTAGATTAGGCTGCGGTCAAGCGGTCACTTCAAACGTTTCGAAGTATTCTTCCCCTTTCTTTCAGAAAAGATAGAAGATAAACACTTTGAAGCATTTGTAGCGGCGGCTCGGCCGCGACCTTAGTGAATAATGCTCAGGCAATTTTCAATTTAATGTACCTTGAGCATTTTCAATCGCTGCAGTTGAGATTCGATGGTTGCTCGATGACGTTGCAGCCGCTCCGCCTTGGTGCCCTGTATATCTAGCAATTCGATCTGCAATTGACGATTTTCTTCTTCCAAATGCATTATGATACTTTGCAACTCCTTTTGCGGGTCAGTCAGAATTTTTCGCTTAACCGTGCTCCTTAACGAACCGTAATCCGTTCGTCTGGTTTCATTGCTGTAAACAAAAAATCGTTTTCCTAATGAAGAATACCGCATAATTATTTATGAAGCCTGCAGAAGCGCGTACTTGCTTGTACGCGTGACAAACCTGGCGGCGTCTGCAACCAAGTCCTCCGCAGTGACCGCTCTGGTAGGACACAATCTCAGTTTATTTCTGATCAACTCCAGGATCAGCTTCGTTATCTCACGATGTGAAGTCTACGAAAAGGAATGATTTCTGAGTAACATATTCAACACACTGACGAATGGAGATCTGAACATTATACCTTCACGCAAAATTCGCGAATCGGATGCTTCAATTTGTGCTTGTTCGATGTCTTCCCTAGGAGAAAGCACTCCTGGCATTGGTGATACCCCGTGCATTTCAAACAGGTGTATCTCGGCCCCTGCACCGGCGTCACCTTACACGAGGAACATCGGATGTTATGTACAACTGTAAGTAAAAATTGTAAAGATTAACAAATTAATAAAATTCACAAGGTTCTCGTGTGGTAAACGCAAATTCGAAGGAGTAAAGACTAAAGAGCCGTGACAGGGTGTTAGTGTCCGAATATTTCTTATTTTGAATTTATTGTAAAAATTATTCGCTCGCACATTTGGGTACGTGATACTTCAATTTTTGTCGCTTACTGTGTTCTGCAGACTTTATTCGATTGAACGTCGTTATCCAGACCAGTAGTGGAGGCTCTTGCATGATCCACGCGGCGAACTCCGCTTCAGTGACTCCCAGGCCGCCTTGGGACTAAAGTGTACGACAGAATGACTTATACCCGTTTTTACCAACGCGGTTTAACTTTAATCTCGGTTCAACTTTGTATCTTTTTCTAGTTTTACAAATTGAAAAAAAAGACAAGAAGCAATTTAAGCCGAGATTAAAGTTAATCTGCATTGGTAAGAAAAGTACATTAGTAGCGTTCGTTTTTTAACAGATGAGGGCGAACATAAAATCAGTTCTGCCCATACCTTTACGAAACAGGCATTTATGTGCGATTGAATCTGTTCGTATCCGTACGCCACGCTTTCCCCCAGCATCTCCGTTATTTTGCAGATATTTGTTAACAAGGTGTGCAAACCGGCTCGAGACAGACACGCATTGTGATCGGCCAATTGTTGATACAGATACCCGTACTTCTCTTGCAACTTGCCGCTGCTCAGCAATACCAGCGCAACTTTCACCGAGAACACTAAAATATTTCCGGTGCTTTGTCTGCAACAGTAAAGTTATTATCACTAATAATATAACGCGTTTAAAGAGAGACAACATAAATCGCACTAAGATTACAGACGTTCGCATTGACATTAACGCAATATGGCGGGACGAGGACTCACTTGTCGAAAATATTCAGGATGTAACTTGTGGCGAGCTTGGTCACGAGATCGACGTCAAAATTGTAGTTACTTTCCTTCCGCGCAGCGAAGTAGATGTCCGACAGAACGTCCTCGATTTCACTCGGGTCTAAATTGACGCAATTTTCAGTGATGGAGAGCCTGTGACGTTCGAACACTCCCGCTATCAACTCCAGCTGTACGTGCGTCACTGAGTGAAAGAAGAAAAACGAAACGAGTTTGAGGAGACGATAATCAGACGAGGGAGACCTTCACTCACTGTTCAATTCTCTATGTAATATCTGCATCTTCGCGGCGGTTCTGTACGACGCGTAACGAATAGCGTTGCACTCCTGCATGGACCGCATGATGTTCTCCATGGTGGGATATCGCCGCTCCGAGTTGTTCGACTCTTATCTGCAAATGTTCCACAAGGTATTACATACCGATCTGACGGGAGTTTAGAAAATCATTCCAAGGCCCGATTTCACCAAACATCGCTCAACTTTAATCTTGGTTTAATTCATGCTTGCCTCTTTCTAAAGTAACAGTTGGGAAGAGACACAGAACGAATTAAGCTAAGCTTAAAGTTAAACAACGTTGGTGAAACCGGACCTACATGTTTTCAACTTGATTAGCAGAGCACATGAACAAAGTAGATAAAATTAAGTGAAGCTCAGAGTAAGTCAAATGTTGCAATGTGATATATTTTTGAACGAGTCTACGCCTTTTAATTATAACAAATATGCGCAGTATTACATAAAATAATATCAATTATACTTGTACAAGAATCGTATTAGATTGTTACAGATTATTACAACTGTGCTGGGCATCGACCATTGGAAGATCCGGCTTTTAAACAGTGCAGTAAACAATTCAGCATGCAGAAAACGTGTTTTTAATTAAAACATAAATAATGATTCAATACTCTGTGTATTTCCGTTTAATCGAAAAGCGGCGATCGGTTCCGCGACATGGTCTCGCGGGGACGCGAAGGTACGTCAACGTGAAGTCGAAATAAGTCAATCCAGCCTGTCGAAGGACGGTATCGATACGGGAATTACCGAAAGGAGCTCGCTCTCTGTCATCTCGACATAATTTCGTGGTTTAAATATTGATGTAAACAAAAGTAAACGATTTCTGCGTTTGCGCCACGAAACGTGAAAGGTATAGAGGACGCAAAACGAGGGAGACGGGGATTCGCTGGCAGTCGCGGCGAACCGACCAATAGAGATGCGAGCTTTGGGTCTTTGGAGCACCATCGAGTGCTGCACTCGGTGCACTCTTCACGTCGGCGACCAATCGCGCTCCGTTTCGCCGATAAAGGCTCGGGCACACGAAAAACTTAAGCGATACAACTTAAAGCCTTAGGCCCGGTCTACAGTGAGTTGTTAGTCGTTAGTCAGAAGTCGGAACTATATGTCGGTCCTTTTCCTTTCTGGGTGGAAGAAAAAGGACCGACATATAGTTCCGACTTCTGACTAATGACTAACAACTCATTGTAGACCGGGCCTAAGGGAAATGACCAGTGATTGTCGAGAACGTAAGCAGCCATTTTGAGACTTAAGCAATGCTGAAAATTCCGATTTTAATAAATCTGAATCAATGGTTACGTTTAGCAGAAAAAGCTACTTTACGCCAATCAGATTCAAGAATTTTGCAACAGTTGCAGAGCAGCTTTTTCTGCTGAACGCGGCCATCGGCCGCACACAATTGTTGAGTGAGCGCTCAGTATGATTGGTTAATACTTTTAGATCCAGCCAATCATATTAAGAAATTAATGGTCACGCTCAGCAAAACGTTTATTTTGCAACTGTTGAACATTTTCTGTACTGAGATTGGATTACATTTTTAGAACTAGAAGAATAATCCAATCATAGCACAGGAAGCTTCCAACAGTTGCAAAATAAACGTTCTACTGAACGTTTATTTTGCAACTGTTGACCAGTGGCCGCGTTCAGCAGACACAACTGTTGAGTGAGCGCTCAGTATGATTGGCTAATACTTTTAGATCCAGCCAATCATGTTAAGAAATAATTGAGCGCTCACTCAACAGTTGTGTCTGCTGAACGCGGCCATTGAGCGCTCACTCAACAGTTGTGCCTGCTGAACGTCATGGCTAAGTCCCAGTCTACAATAGATGATTTAAGCCCTAAGCTTTAAGAAATTGACTAATCACAGTCGCGCATTCTTCTCATACTTGACCATGATTGGCCAATTTCTTAAAGCTTAGGGCTTAAATCATCTATTGTAGACTGGGACTAAGTCCCAGTCTACAATAGAGATTTAAGCCCTAAGCCTTAAGAAATTGACTAATCACAGTCGCGCATTCTTCTCATACTTGACCGTGATTGGCCAATTTCTTAAAGCTTAGGGCTTAAATCATCTATTATAGAC
>NW_011967199.1:592634-604290 GCF_000949405.1 Vollenhovia emeryi
AATCATCTATTGTAGACTGGGACTAAGTCCCAGTCTACAATAGATGATTTAAGCCCTAAGCTTTAAGAAATTGGCCAATCACGGTCAAGTATGAGAAGAATGCGCGACTGTGATTAGTCAATTTCTTAAGGCTTAGGGCTTAAATCTCTATTGTAGACTGGGACTTATGGCCGCGTTCAGCAGACACAACTGTTGAGTGAGCGCTCAGTATAATTGGTTAATACTTTTAGATCCAGCCAATAAATATTTAGGACTCTCTGGAGTCTCTAGTGTCACTGCCTTGACGAACTCCGAAGGAGGAAGACGCTCGTCGCGCGTAGAACAGCGCGATTGCCTCAATAGCACGTGTCGTGACGAGACATTGTGCAATTCGCGGACCAACTTATCGAGGGATCCGGTCATGTCTGCGGGATTCGTGGAGGGTCAATTCAGTGACGCCGAGGAGGGCGAACAGCCCCCGGAGTAAGTTCCGTGCATTTAGCTCGCATCCTTGACTCTCCAAGGAGTAACGAGGCTCAAGCCTCGACCCACGATGTACTCTCTCTGCGTCTAGGATGATTCTATTTTATATAAGCAAATCGAAACGCTTACAAATTTGTCGACGACTGTACAGTGTATGATATACAGTTTATCCGCTTGCGCAAATTTTTTAAATACATTAATTGACTACAAAATAGAATGTTTCTAGACGCGAAGAGCACACTAGGCTTGGAGCCTCGATCTACAATGTGCTCTTTGCGTCTAGGATCATTCTATTTAATATAAGCGAATCAAGACGCTTAGAAAGTTTGTCAAGAATGTACAATGTATCATCTTGCACAAAACTTTTTAACATTTACCGGCTACAAAATTAAATATTTCTGCAAAGAGCACATTGTAGATTCGAGGCTTCACCAGCGTTGCCTAAGTTTGGTCTTAGTTTAAAAAAAAATTCATTCTTTGTTTCTTAATTGGACTTGTTTTCTATTGCTGCACCGGTGAACTAGTGCAGTAAGCTAAAATGAGAAAAATATACTTGTGCTCACTCTAATTTATTGCACTAGTTCACCAGTGCAGTATTAGAAAACAAGCCTATTATCTGCTTGGGGGGAAACAAAGGTCGAGTTAAGCTACATTGGTGAAACCGGGACTAAATGTGTCTATAAACGGCGACTCTCCCATTGGCGAAGCCATTATTTACGTTGCATCGTTTCCAACAGGCAGAACACGTTCAAGGGAACGCCGTTGTTCGACGCGAATATGAAGAAGCCGCCTGAAAAAGAAATGGCTAGACTGAACATCACGGGCAACGAAGATAACGACGAAGACAGCGACGGCGATGACGTTACGGTGAATCGTTACTGTTGCAACTACGATTTGGACGAGAGGAAGAATGCCGTCGTAAAGACCAACTTGCAGCGACCCAACACCCAGAACGTGTCTACGAAGCTAACGAATTATCAGCCCAAGTGCAAGCTGCTGTCCCGTTACGCGAACAAGATTAATTTGGAGAAACACGCGGGCCCGTCGTTGCCAGACAACGTGGCCAACGTGCTGATCGAGAGCGACAAGAAGATGGACAAAAATCGCGCGAGGACGAAAGACAAGAGCGATCACGCGACGATCGAGAACGTACTGGATTCGCGCATTAGGTACAACCTGTACGATATGTTCGCGCAGGGCGTGCTGAAGGAGCTACAAGGCTGTATCTCGACCGGGAAGGAGGCCAACGTTTATTACGGCAGGTCGCCGGAGGGAGACGAGGTCGCCATCAAGATATATCGAACGTCCGTCCTGGCGTTTAAGAATCGGGACAAGTACATCAAGGGCGATTACCGCTTCAAACATGTGCACTCGCTGCACAATCCGCGCAAGATGGTGAAGCTCTGGGCGAAGAAGGAGTTCGACAATTTGAATCGCTTGATGGAGGGCGACGTGCGTGCGCCGCGGCCGATCAAAAGCAACGATCACATAGTGGTGATGGAGTTTCAGGGCTTGGACGGCTGGGCGGCGCCCAAGCTGAAGGACGTCGTGCTCACGGACGCCAAGTCTAGGACGTTGTACAGAGAGTGCATCGAGATTATGTGGAAGATGTACAACAGGTGCAAGCTCGTTCACGCCGACTTGAGCGAGTACAATATACTCTACCACAACGGATCGATCGTGGTCATTGACGTGTCGCAGGCCGTGGACCGCGACCACGACGGTGCAATGGAATTCCTTCGAAAAGACTGTGATAACATTACAGGTACGACTTTTCGACGTTCCCGCTGGAAGTTAAAAACAAAAAATTGAAGAAACATGCCCGATGCATTGGTATTTTCAGTATTTTTCAGAAAGCACAACGTGAACGTGATGCCGCTTCAGTCGCTGTTTGACTTCATAACGGATCCGACGGTAAACGAGGATAACATGGACGAGTACTTGGACATGCGGATGCGGGAGACGGAGCAAGAGAAAGATTCGCAGCAACAGCAGGTGGACGAGGCGGTGTTTAAGCAAGCGTACATTCCTCAGAGATTGACTCAGGTACCGGCGACCACTGCAAACGTATCGCGCAGCGTGTAATCTTTATTCTGTTATTGTTTGTCACGCTTCTGGTGTCCATTCCGTAGGTGGTCGATGTGGAACGCGATATCAATCTCGCGAAATCCGGAAAGGATTTGATTTACAAGACACTGTTGGGCCTGAAGGCGGACTTGTCCAAGCCCGCGGAAATACCGGAGATCCTCGCGAACAAGGACAAGGACAGCAAAGGCGTGAAGGAGAAATGCGACGCTCGCACCTCTTCCGAGGCCAGCGACGATTCTGACAGCGGGAGCGAGACGGACAGCGAGGATAACAATAAAACTAAATTCGTAAATTCGGCTAGGCCCAGAAACGAGAGTCCCGAAAGTAGAAAGGTGTGTATTGTGCATCTCTCTCTGCGCAACTACGTGTCATTTTCACTAAATTGATCGCTTTGACTTTAAGGCGCGCAAGAAGGCAGTCAAGGAACAGCAGGCGGAGAAGCGAAAATCTAAGATAAAAAAGCACGTGAAGAAACGCAAGATAAAAGTGTCGAGAGGAGGGAAGTAGATGCCCACGTGTAGGAAAGAGTATAAGAATATTATGCATTGTACATACAATATTGTACAATATTGTACATTGGTATTCATTAGCAATCGTTTAAGATCTTTTAGCATATTTAAGAAAAAAAAGTACAAAAACCAATAGGACAAGATTATTTAGAAGAGTGAATAGAATGCAATTTGACAAAATACATGTATCAAGTACTTTTATTTTGTCTAGTACTTTTTCCTTTGTTTCGTCATTTATCTCTTGCCGCGAGCGAGAGAGCGGCGCCACAGTCGCGTGGAGTGTAAGTGCCCATCTACAATAGAGATTTAAACCCTAAGCCTTAAAAATTGACCAATCACTGTCGAGTGTGAGTAGAATACGCGACTGTGATTGGTCAATTTCTTAGACTGTAGATTGGGACTAGAGAGCACCATCTGACGCTCGATTGACCGGAGCATGTTCGGGAATGTCGAATTTCAAAAACACCGACTGCCGCTGTCAATCGTCAACGTGAAAGGGTGATATGTGCGACGTTGTCGTACGTATCGGAGATCAGTTTCGAAATGGAGGGACTGCTAGGTATCGTCTGAGTTGAGAGAAGAGAAATGTCGCTCTTGAACGCCGAGTCAGAGTGACATTTTGACATCCGCGGCCGCACACGTATGTAAGCGAATAGGCAGGAATGCCTGGACATTTCTATGTTTATAGAATACATTAGAGAAATGTCCAGGCACTCCTGTCTGCCTGTGTGCACTAGGAATCGCCGATATCTTTCCACACGAATTTGTGCACGTATCGACACATTTGTACATTTTGCATATACATACGTGAAAAATGTATATGCCATGTGTCCCACACGTGCCTAAATTCATGTGGGAAGGCATCGTTGATTCCTAGAGTAAGGTCCGCTATTAAGAGACGAGTTCCCATGGACACAATATATCTAGACCGAGCGTTTGCCTTTAGCTCTGAGCAGTGGGGGTGGAGTTTCACGTAGAAAAGGACAAACTCTGTTTTGTGCTATTTTTCGCATTATTTATGCTTCATCGCGTGCGAACGAGAGAGAACGAAACAGCACAAAACGGAGTTTGTTCTTTACTATGTGAACATCTACCCCCACTGCTCAATGCTCGGCCTAGATACAGTGTGTCTGTGCAAGTTCCTAATATGAGATAGCGGGGCTTCTGTTAAATTAACGAGCCTCATCTATTGGTTCCAACATGAATCTATTGCTCTTGAAGCAAACTCTGTTTAGCGGAAAATTGATTGTTAGATCGCGTGATCGTTGCGAAAGAAGATTTCTCATTGAATTTGGACGTTGAAAATCTGCTATCTCATATTAGAACCGTCTCGTAATAGAGGACTTTACGCGCAAAATGATTTCTTTCCCGTGCGACCGCACGCTAGTGACGGACGCGGCCGCGATCAGGGAGAGGTTTCTGACGACCGGCTGCGCGAGGCTGGACGCGAAACTCGGGGGCGGCGTACCCTGCAGGGGTGTCACGCAGATTTACGGCGCCGCCGGCACCGGGAAGACGCAGCTGGCCCTACAGCTATGCCTCGCCGTCCAACTGCCGACAACCGCGGGCGGCCTCGGAGCTGGTAACGCTCGAAAAGCAACGCAAATGAGGGCCAGTTTCACAAACGTTAACTGTTAACCGAATGTTACTTGACGCTCTGTCTCTTCTTAGATAATAAGATAGATAAAGATAGAGTTGACTGAACTCAGTGGGTCAATTCTGCATCTTGCATACTGTGGTGAAAATGCTAAAAGTGAGTAGCTCTGTCTGTTTCTAACTGTCCCCTTAGAAAGCGACAAAGCCGTTCACTTTTAGCATTTTCACTATGTTGCAAGGTGCAAAATTGACCACCTGGTCAAACGACGTTTGTGAAACTGGCCCTAAAAGGCTTTCCTCGCGACGCGACACTGCATCTTCAAGTTCTTGATAAGAGTATTGCGTCTTTGCGTATTTTTAGACGCTTTCGATGCGTTTAAAAGAAGATAATTCGATCAAATATTATTAAATTTGTGTGGACGATAGAGTTGTACTTTGAATCCTTTTTCTCTCGACTATCTGGAATCCTCTTCAAATATTTATATGCTATTGCGAAATGTTCACGGTGGGATCATCGACGTTTACAGGTGCCATATATATTTGTACGGAAACTACTTTCCCCTCGAGACGGTTGCAGCAACTGCTGAGAAACTCGGAGTTAGTCAAGGCTCATTCTGTGAATGGAGATGTGATATTTGTGGACCACGTAACCACGACTGTAATTAAAATATGTTATCTATAATAATTGAGAGGCGATGGCCCGTATTCTGAACCCTCTCTTATCAATAAAAGCGCCTCTAAACGTGGCTAATAAGTCTTTCGATTGGCTACGAGCAACTATTAGAGGCGCTTTTGTCGATAAGAGAGAATACCGAATACGGACCAATGTATAGATTATACCGTTAATTGCACTGTCGACTTGCTAACGAATGTTGAAGGAAGAACTGGTGTTGTGCCTGCGACGCAAAGTCCCAGCGCTGATGAACGCTCATAAGATAGGACTGTTAATCATCGACTCGATAGCCGCCCCTTACAGAGTAGAGGACTGGCAGGACCAGCTACACGGCAAATCTAAGAGGCTCATCGGCCGACAGTTACACGAGCTTTGTAAAAACGATGACCTGTGCGTGATCTGCATCAACCAGGTAAAACGCAATTTCGCGCACGCAGTTGTATCGCGTTGCCGATACATTTCTTTTTTAGGTTTCCGCGGTCATAAATGGTCACAGACTCATCTCCGAGGACGCGAATGAGCAGCCGGCTCTAGGGTTCACGTGGTCGAGTATGATAACCACCTCTATACACTTTTACCGAAGGCTCTCCCAGCGATACGCCTGCGTGATGCTGGCCTCGCACTTGCCGAGAATCACCTTCCAGTTCGAGGTGAACGAATCTGGTGTCGGGGCGACTCAATAAATCTGTGTTACCGCAAAACGCCTTGGTTTTATTCCACAAGTTTGCGTATTTCGTGAAATATGTTCTCGTCCAAGATTTTTGTTACACTCGTCGCTTTGTAATCGGACAGTGCAGAGGCGTCAAACGGATCCGCCGTTCTCACGTCTATATTTTCGATATCACAGTTCAATATTAACCTTGAAAGTAAAACGCAGTTGTTAATAGAGGCAAATATGTATCTCAAAGCTGTATGTGGCGATTTAATTGTACCTAAAAGAATGGAGGTAGGTTCTGCGAGGTTCCACGTCCTTGCCTTCGCTGTACGTGTAGTCTCCTATGACTGTGTGGCCGATATGATGGCAATGCACTCTCAGCTGGTGTCGTCTACCTGTGCCAGGCGCCAGCAGGATCTTAGTGGCGGGCTTGCTTCTCCAAAACCCACGTTCCAGCACTACCAGCGTCGTGTGGGACCTGCGAGGCTTGTCGCAGAAGGCACTGTCGCTCGTGCACATCTTGTGATTGCCAGCCATCTCCCGGATGTCAGCACCTGGACCGAGGAGGAGACTGCGGTGAGGTCGTCGCCAGGTTACGGCTGTTACAACGTCGCGCGGTCGCGATTTCCTAACCAATCGGCTTGTCGATGACGATGTGGGGCTCGTGTATGTGGCCGTGCACCAGCGCCAGGTAGAACTTGTGCACCTTGTGATTCTCGAAGGCGGACGACGCCGCCCGGGCCGCCCGTTTGTTCAACGCTATGCACATGACGCCGCTCGTGGGATAATCCAGCCGGTGGACGAAGTGGAACTCGTGGCACAGCCGCGGATTGACCAGGTCCGGCAGCATCTCCCGCAGCTCCGTCTGAAGGGTATTCTGAAAGCGTCAACGCCTGGATTTACGGACACGTTAATCGCCCCGCCTCGAAAACACTAGGCCTTGGGCCCCTTACCTTTCTGTCGGGATTATTGCTATTTATGTACATGTCGTAGGGCTTGTCGACTATTAAAAAGTTCTCGCTGCGATGCACGATCCTGACCGGCCTGTGCCTCTCCTGCCAGTCGTTCGCCAGTCTCTTGATGTACGAATGTATCAGGCGAATTATCGCGCACGTGAGATTGCAGACGACCAGCGTGCACGTGTGTAAGAATCCGTTTACGTTTACGCCAGCCATTGCGGGGCAAGATATTTTATCTCTGCTCCGGACGGTGTTTCCACGTTGCGGCCATTTTCAGCTGTTCACGTGTGCGTGCACACGCAGAGCGGACGTTGCATACACACGCGCACAGTGCATGAAGAGCGCATACACACGTATGTATGTATGCATGTATATACATAGTGCATCTACAAATTTCACATTTGTATTGTAAATTAGTTTTTCTATCTTACGCTAATCTTTCAGCTTTAACGAAGGAATAATTCCGTAAGGAATGCTACGCGTGTATACTATGCGGGGACGCATTTCCACGCGCGAGCCTGCGCGATGTAACAGGGATGCGAGAATGCGCAAGATGCGTGAGAACGCAATGAATGCATACCTTTTCCGTCTCTCTTCGGGTAAGTGGAGAGAAATTCGATTTTCGTTTTACTCTTACGTTGTTTCTTCCTTGTTTTTAACTTTTTTTTCGCTCTATCCAGTTTTTTAAATTCCTGATCAACTATTCCACGTGATAATGCGCACTGTATGAAAAATTGATTGCACAAAGTCAGTGAAGATGTATTAATATACTATTAACATAAATTATATTTTTATTAATATATAATATCTGTATTAATGAACGCACGTCTCCTCCATCGAATCTCTTTTCAAAGGAATTAAGAAGACTTGGCTTTTTCGTCCCGTATTCTCAAATATATTGTACGTTTTCTTTATTCTTAAATTCTCTTCTTCCCTATTCTTAACTTCTTTGCTCCCTCCAATTTTTCAAATCTCTAATCGACTATTGTAATGTATATGCCTGCTGTATAAAAAAAAACTCTTTACAGAGTCAGTGAAAAGGTAACAGGTATGAGTCGAAGAAGCATTTTGACTTATGTTATTGGAAATAAGCGATGCAATACATTTGCAATAATAACACGGTGTCTTTTTACTATCGATAAAGTTTGCCAAAAAGTGCGGGGGATCGTTGCGTTTTCTGATAATAAAAATTTCCACTTTTTACCGTCGCGACGGTACGCGTCGTCGAGCTACCGCGGATAATTGACGACGATCGAGACGCAGTGTAGAGATTTGTATGCCGACATAAGACGACTATGTTCTCATTTACACAAGTGACACAAAGCCCGCGAGACCGAGAGATGCGTATCTACAGAGGGATCGTGTGTGCCACACACAAAACATCTCGCGACGTGTATTCACACAAAGAGATTGCGTCTGGCCGTGTCTGCTCAACAGAAAATGTAATCGAGCGATCGCGAGCGAGCTAAGGGATTTTTCTCATTACATCATGCTTTATTTGTTGCACTTTAACGCCTCCACGCAGTCGAAGAATCAAAATGCGAAGATAATAATTTTACGCAAGAGTAAATTCCGATTATCATGAACTCATCGTTCAAATCAATCAAGTATCTATTATAATATTTATATTTAAAACAGGAACTGCATTATTTAATTTTAAATATAGAATTTTTGCACTTTTGTATTCTTCGCTGAGAAATATAGGAAAGTTTTCTATTATGAGACAGTTTCCGCTAAATTAATAGGCATCATCTATTGGTCCCACCATGAATTTATTGCCCTTGGAGTGAAATCTGTTTAGTTTAGAAAATTGCTTGTTAGATCGTGCAATCGTTGCGAAAAGAGATTTGTGATTGAATTTGGACGTTGAAAACCTGCTATCTCATATTAGAATCCTGTCTCATAATAGAATACTTTTCTTTACATATATGATTTCATTCTGCTGAGATTTTAATCGAAATAACATTAATCGACGTTAGAGAAAGATAAATCGGAAACATTAATGAGCGCTTAGAGAGTGACTTCATGTTATCTCGAGCGCTTATTTGGTGCTCCGTGTGCAAACGTATGCACGTGCATGCGACGTCGTCCGGGGAAAATTTGTGCAATCCGAGCATTCGTACCGAATGCAGGTGACGGTAGCGGCGGCACGCTGGATGAGATGGGGGATACGTTATGCAAGTTTGCGCCACACAGGTCTATTGCGTCAAAGCTGATCGCTCTATGCGCGGAGAAGCCGGGACGTTTAGGCTTTTTATAATTGGAGGATATACATTTCACGTGCATGTCATCGGCATCTAAACACGACGACCATGGAGGAGCAGAAGTCGGCAAACTTTTCCTGTAAAGACAAACAAATATTTTAAACAATAAAACTGATAACGCTCTGACGTAATCACAATTCGAAGAAATAAACTAGTAGAGTTTCGTGCTGATTTTTACAAAATTGTACATTTTCATGAAATATTACTTGCAATAATTTCTTGATTTGAGAACATTGTAATTTGTGGTACTATTTCGTAGATATTTTTACAAAACAATTAATGATTCAACCCAGTTATAAAAATTTCTACAAAAAATTTCTATTTCAAGTCAATTTTTCGTAGTTATTTATAGAAATTCTCTCCGCTGGGTACCAGAGTGTAGACTCGGCGTCATGAATGATCATTTTATTAAAATAAATTTTCCTATTGCACATCTTTAGCGTCTTCCTTTAAGTTTAAAGTGTACAGTTTGGTATATATACGAAACAGTCGCCAAAAATCGCCTATTGATCTCAATGCACGCGGGCTGTAGTTCTCCGGTTTGACATCGCGAAGCTTAGGAAAAGACGCGGACCGAGAATACATTTTTTACGTTCTTCCGTGTGCGGCGGTACATCGGAGCGATATATCAAGGATCGCGTCAAAGGCTCCACGCGAGACGATTTAGAGGCGCTCCAGATGATTACGAGTTAACGATTCGCGGCGCAACGCTGACGGGAGTCGCGATCGGCGAGATATAGAGCGCGAATCTGCTCGTGAGCATACGCTTACTTATACGCCGATCCGGCTCTCTTCCATCGATCCCGTGCAGCATCTTGTGACACACTTGCGTCGAACGTTGCTGTAAATCTTGCCGATTGCACCAAACTATGATCTAGAAACGCGGATGAGCCCCGGGATATATAAAGAGCGGCGCGGGCCTCGTGTTTGTCATTCCCTCGAGAAATCCATCTCACGCTGGAAGGGTAGCGACGTGAGGCAGGGAGAGCGAGTCTCCCTCGGAGGGATAAAGTAACAGAAATTCGATTTTCCTTTTGCCACTGGAGAAACACCATGGGAGCCGTCGATATGCTTAAGGTGAGAAGAAATGATACTCTGCCGGAAATAATTCTACAAAATATAACTGCCAGAATCTAAGAAATTCTACGTAAATTTTTTAAGTGTTATAAAAATCAACATGAAAATGCCAGAATCGGAACACTTTTGTTAATCTTTGTAATATTCTACAAGCAAGCAGATGTTTTAATTCTTTAAGATCTTGTTGTTCCTTAAGTTTTTTAAACTAGCAAAGTTTTGTACTAATTTTTACAAAGTCGTACTTTTTCATGAAATACTACTTGCAGTAATTTCTTGATTTGAGAACATTTGTGGTACTATTTCGTAGATATTTTTACAAAAAAATAAATGTTTCAACGAAGGTATAAAAATTTCTATTTTAAGTCAATTTTTGTAGTTATTTATAGGAATCTTTTCCGCTAGGGTAGCTTCATAACGTTTACGAGATACGAAGATACGGATATAGTTTTGAATATATCTGAACTCAGAAATGATTTTACGGAGAACTCGATCGCGGAATTTACGAGTTTATTTGTTTCGGACATCGATAAGAATAACTAAACTCATTGTCAGACTATAAATGTGACTTTCAAAGAGATCTATTTTTGACATTATAGTTACTTTATCTTGACAAAAGAATAGTTCGCATAGAAGAGTTTAACATGTTATAAATTGATACAATGACGTAATAAAATTAATTACGTGGCACAGTAGAAATCATAATTTCAAACGCCGTTGAAATAAGTTTACTGCCATTTGATACAAATTTGTAAAATTTTTCAAGACTCGCGTTACAATAGCGCATTTGCAGTTATAGCTGAATTGCTTGTCACAGATCAGTGGGACGACGTTTATTATGATGTTGGCTGTGGTGCGTCCGGAACCTCCGGTCAATTCGTATCTACCTCCAAGAGCGGGCACCTCCGGCGCGAACGGCGGTCGAGCCGATCCGTCCACGCAGTACGGGACCCCGGATTTCAATAACGGGGGTGGCGTTAATAGGAACGGTGGCGCAACAAGTTTCGGCGGGCCCGGCGGTAACGGCGCAGGTAATGGTCCGTCGAAACTTTACGATGCACCCATTGGGGGAAGCGACGGCGGAAATAGTCTGGGTCAGGTCCGAGGAAACGGATTTGGGGCTAGGCAACCCTCTGACTCTTACGGCGTTCCCAACGGGGGCTTTGGTGAGAACCGAGGAAAGCCGTCCACTAGCTACGGCGTTCCCGGCACAAACGGCGGGGGCGGTTTCGGAAACGTGGGTAACGAAGGAAGGCCATCGACCAGCTACGGCGTTCCCGGTGCGAATAGAAACAACGGGGGTGGTTTTGGTAGCGCAGGCAACGAGGACAAGCCATCGACTGGCTACGGCGTTCCCGGTGCGAGCGGGAACAACC
>NW_011967199.1:605716-625589 GCF_000949405.1 Vollenhovia emeryi
CGCAGGAAACGAAGGAAGACCGTCGACTAGCTACGGCGTTCCCGGTGCGAGCGGGAATAACGGGGGCGGTTTCGGAAACGTAGGAGGCGAAGGGAGACCGTCGACTGATTACGGCGTTCCCGGAGTGAACCGCAACCATGGGGGTGGCAACGGTAGGCCCTCGAGTAGTTATGGCGTACCTGGCGCAAATGGAAATGCGAATAACAAAGGTCGCTTCAATAGTGGAGGACCATCGAGTAGCTACGGATCCCCGAATGAAAGTGGATTCGCCGGAGGATTGTCAACCAGTTACGGGCCACCTAATAGAGGTGGAAATAGTAACAACGGCTATCCATCCGGAGACTCAAACGGAGGAAGTTTCGTAGACGGTGGGGCTAACGGCTATCCATCTGGTGGTCCAAGTAGAAACGCAGGGAATTTCGGGGACGGAGGTTTCGGAAGAGGAGAAGGCGGAGGAGGAGGGGGAAATGGCGAGGGTTACAATGACAATGCGCAGGAGGGAAATACTGTAAGTGTACACGTTTATATGTCTCGTTAAAATTGAGTGAGCCAGAAGTGAAACGAGGCAATTGTCCGAGGTGGACTGTAGAATAATTTTCTTCCGAAGCGGCCATTCTTTTCGATATTTTTGTCGAACTGCCGTTATTTCGGGTTTCGGAGTAGATTTGAAGGCTTCGTCCCGTTTTCAGGAGCCGGCGAAGTACGAGTTTTCCTACAAAGTGAAGGATCAGCAAACCGGCAGCGATTACAGTCACACGGAGACTAGAGACGGTGACCGAGCTCAAGGCGAGTTCAACGTTTTGCTTCCAGACGGTAGGAAACAGATTGTCGAGTATGAGGCTGATCAGGATGGATTTAAACCGCAAATTAGATACGAGGGCGAAGCGAATGCCGGCGGAGGATACGGCTCCGGCGGACCAAATGATAACAGCGACGGTTATTCTTCTGGTCGACCAGGTAGCGAAAGCGGTGGTTTCGCGAGTAACTCAGGATTTAATGGAGGCGGTAGTAACGGTGGTTATCCAAGCGGTGGCGCCGGCGAGGGAAAACTCAGCGGATTTAATAGCGGAGGCGGCAGCGGTTATCAGTCGGGAAGGCCAGGTGCGATAAGATTGCGAGCTGCCGTTTAATTAAGTCCGAGTGACGCGAGAGACAAGCGGAAATTTCGGAAATCTGCATTAAAGAACTTTGAACTCTTGTCTAACGAGCTATTTAAATACTGTACACAAAGTGCCATGTTAAAAAATCTAATTCTTTCTAATTTTGATATTGATATTTTACATTTGAAAATTCTCTCTCTCTCACTTTTAAATAAAATAATTTAAGAATACATAATTTCCGTAGCAAAATAGTAAATTACACTACGCACTTTAACATTGCACTCGTGGATTCTTCGATTGAGAAAGTCCTATTTTACAGCGGGACAATCCTTTGGTCGAGATAACGACGGTGGTTTGAGCGGTGATATCGGCGGTTACTTTCCCAATCCTCCAAGCAATAACATCGGCGGCAGTGACAATGTGAACGTCGGAAGCAACAGACAGACCGACGGTAATAGCGGATATCAATATTAAAGAACGCATAGATGACTAGATTTAGAGATTATCGGAGTCTTGGATAATTTTGCAAAAGGGCGAGAAGAATCGATTGAGGAAAATTATTTGTCACAAATTTATTTGTACATTTAGCCAAACAATATCTAGCAATATTCACACGAATGGGAAGCCTCCACACCACGGTATTATTATCTCATCCATTTATAAGATTTTTCATCAGCAACGAAAAGTCAAATTTATCAATAACGAATCCGGTTGCTTGCCCCAGTGCGCACTGAGTGTACACTAAAGCTCTTTCAATTGTTATATTTAAGTTCGTCTTAAATACACGTTAAAAACTATTTAACCAAACAATTAATCCGTATGGACGCTTACGAATCGTTTTACCGACTAAGAGATACTTCAAGACAATCCTGAAATATAAGAATTGATTGCAAACAAGCTTCAGTGTGCACTCAGTGCGCACTAGAGCAAGCAACCGAATTCGCTACAAGACACACCTTGCTCTCTGTATATTATCTAAGATAACTATCTGTATCTCGAATGTAAAATTCATAAATTAATATTTATTATTTCATAGCACGACTTACATAAACTTATGTAGTAACATTTAATTGAGCAGAAAATAAAAAGTCAACGGATGTATAACCGATATCGACACCAATTCTTTCTTCGTCGTTGCAAAAAGACACGCTTGTCCTCGTACGTCCGATCATTGCGATCGATCGAAAGGTATCTTTTGAATCCCCGTTGCTCCTTTGAAAAGCAAAACGTACGCGAAAGTTACGTAATAACCGCGAGATTAGCACGCAGAGGCAGACGTCAAACCGTTAGATGGAATTAGATATTGTACGCGGCGTGCAGCTGCGCGTAGAATAATTTCGCCCTCTTACGCCGAACTAATTTCACACTTCCGCGGCGTGCTCGGGGGAGCGCGACCTTAAGGGTCGCACGACGCACTCGCACGACAAAGATTTAACACGGCAGAAACACGGCCGATGTGTACAATTACGCAGCTCCGTATCCGGCTTGCGTTGTATCTCGTGCGACCCGCTCGCTCGGCCGTCGACAGGAAGTCGAAGTCGGCCCGGTCCGACGCCACGTGTGAATCTCCGGGTATTAAAACGCGCGTTGCAGCCGGTCGCGGTTTCCCAAACGGCCCCGGCGATGTGCAATGCCCGCGGGTCGACGAGAGAGTCGTAAAAGGCGACGCAGAAGTCGCCTCGGATTCCCTTGTTTTGCCGGATTAACTTGCCGAGCTGTAAAACTCGACCGAGCCGAGACGACAAAAATACTTCTCCGAGAGGATTGTCCTAAGATAATCTCCTCTATCCGGTACACGGTGAGAGAAAGAATAAAAGATGAAAATACGCGCGTAATAGATATTTAAATTAGAGTATAAAGAGATCGACCCAGCGAGAAATGACTCGTCGATCGATGTCGAAACAATCTCGAATCGACATCGACACCGTCCACTCGATGTCGAGTCCGACATTGTTTCGACGAATCATTTCTCCCTGGGATTCGTTTGAGACTTCTCCGAGAAAAGTTCTAGCTTCGAAACTTATTTCCTCGAGAGCTTAAAAGCGAGAGAAATCACTTGTCTCGCCTCCTTTCTTAAAAGGGAGAAATGTCCGAAGTGAAGTGCATATTGTTCGCGACCTCTCGCGCAAATTCCAATTTTGAAAAGGTAAAATATCCTTGTATCCCCAACGTTGCGTAAGTTTCCGCGCAGCGCGATTGTTAGTGCGTTAGTTAGCCGGGCATTTTCGAGACACGGCGTGAAATTCTCGCGCATTCACACGGGGCGACGCATCGGCAATATTTCATAATTAGTTGCAATTCAATTTGCACGGCGACGATATGCGCGCGCGCGCGCGTATACGTAGACGCACGCGCGCGCGTGCGAATGCGCATAAATATAGCCAGCGCAACCAGGAACAAGAGAAACAGGTTCCAGCCACGGTACCGTAGATCCTCGAGGCATCATTGAGCGAACCAGCTGCGCCCGCTGCTCGGGATTTCACTGTAAATGTCAACCCGAGGCACGCGAAACGTCCCTCCGGATTTAAAGGAAAGTCGTTCCGCGAGCCGAGCCGCATAATAAAGCCGTTGCGCGAACGCGAAGGGATGAAAGACGCGAGGAGGGGGTGTTCATTCAACGACCGACACTCGCGCACGCCCACGGGGAGTGCTTCACCCTTTCGCGATCTCCTCGCCTCGTCCTGAAAATATTAGCGAGGAAGCCGAGCTTAACGCTCCTCGTCAACTTTCAGAGCACGGATTACTCATTCGTGGGGGGGGGGGGGGGGAAGCCAATGGCTCTCGTTAAAGTGACCGAATAAGAAAGAACGGAACAATATCATCGAGTTTTTGTCGACCGACCTGTTTAGACCCAGGTATTACGCGGCTAGAAGCCTTGATCGGATACTCGGGTATTCACAGAGGACTGTAATTGACGTTAGGAGATTCACGCTGTTCCGAACTTTCCAAACTTTCCTCTAACGCGACGGCCGTTTTTTAATTTCGAAAGGTGAAAAAGATATTGTTATACGCGTTACGGAGCGACGTAGCCCCGTTACGGTTAAACAGAGATACTTGCCGGGCACATTAGAAAGTTGCGGACTTTATGAAAGTACATGAGACCCGAGCATCGTTAATTACCGCTCCTCTCTGCGAGCGCGAAGTGGCCTAACGTCTACGAGGATGCTAAACGCCCGCCCTCGCCGCCAAAGATCGGTCTAATTATTTTACGGCGATGTGAAAATTGCCGGAACATCTCGTGGCCATTATTTCGCGCCGTTCCGTTATGTCTGAAATGCTTCGTATCTTTAAAACCGGCCGTTCTCGTGTCGTTAATAAATTAAGATTTGCAAGTAAGAAATACACATTTGTACACGGGGGGGGGGGGGGAATTTTCTTTCAAAATGTGCCCTGAAAATCATGTAATCGTGGGACAACGCGGCATTTCGCAGAATTTTGTGAGAATCATTTGAAATGTTACCATACATTTTACTGGCAATTGCATTTGGTGTACATTTTATCGGTAAAATGTGTTTTAATAAACGCCGCATAAAATAGAAATTCGCACAAATTTCATCACAAGGTTCTTCATCAGATGCCACGTCGTCCCACGATTTTCAGGGTAAATTTTAAGACAAGTAATCGGATTGTCCGATTATATTTAATCGGACATCTTTCTCAGTGCGAGTACAGAATTTTCAATTTACTTGGTATTTCGCAGACGCGGGACAACGAACTCTCCACGTTCGCTTTTTTGTTTTGCCTCCCCGTGCGATATCGTGCGACGTTACACGTAATATGCGTAACAGCCGCTAAACAAAGTAATTCGAAGTAATAACTGCAAGTACGGAATTTTCCGTTCACCTTGTACTTCGTAGACGTGAGGCAACGTTCTCGCCGCGTTTGTTTTTGTTTTGCTCCCCCGTGCGATATCGTGCGACGTTA
The DNA here is from genome assembly GCF_000949405.1 of Vollenhovia emeryi. Classification (NCBI taxonomy): domain Eukaryota; kingdom Metazoa; phylum Arthropoda; class Insecta; order Hymenoptera; family Formicidae; genus Vollenhovia; species Vollenhovia emeryi. The sequence continues at coordinate 610,741 of NW_011967199.1, forward strand.
CGCGCGCGCGTCATTGTGTACGGTACCTACGCGAAGGTGAAGGTCGCCGCGCTATCATTCGCTCGCCGAACTTCGAGCCGGCGGATCGCGCTCGGGAGTTGCTCCGTGCGTCGTGTACTTATTATTTTTGCGCTATTAGTTTCCGAAACGCGGTGTGCGTGGATAAAACGCTCTTGTACCTGGTTTTCTCATTTTCTGGTTAATCGTCAACTAGAAAGCCAGTCGATTTCCGTGCGATCTGTTTCCCCGTTTTCGGGAAAAGGGAGAGAAATTTGTCGGCGCGCGTTGCCCGCCGCAATCCGTTCTGTCGTACTTCGCAGCGCGAGCAGGCAGGAAGTAGAGAAAGTCGCTTATCGCGCGTCGTTACGTTATATCACGAAGTGTGACAGAAAATTATCTCAATTAACTGTTACAATTAATAAACTATCCGTCGCGGTGGACGTCTCGCTTGCGTAATTTACTTGGCGCAAGGCTTAGATTGATTTACGGTAGGGATTGCGAAATTTCGCTGCGGACTAATAATTGCTTGTTCGCCGCGGATGCTTGGATTCCGATTCTCGCGTCGCGTTTTGTGTACCGCCAATTTAAAAGTGATTTATCCATCGCCACTTCCGAATCAAGAATACAAGATGACATGTGAGTTGTCGGTTTAAACGATTCGCGTGACGGAAAGCCACACGACGTATGTTAATGATACTTCGTGCGTTACGCCGTGTGTCGTGTCACGTACGAGGGTGTCACGCGAAATTTCGCGCGATTGTAATTAATCATTTTCGCGAGTGAAAATTGTGTGAGTGCCACGAGGAAATCTGAGAGGAGGAGCCAGGCCCGGGAGGCATCGGGTATCGGCGGAGCAACTATGGGGTAAGTGTCTCATATGTTATTTACCACATGCAAAATTAAACATCCGCTCTCCGGTTTTCTTATTTATTCAAGCAATTAAAATAAGAGTTGCAAACGGAAACATACGATGAAATTTGATGAGTTTATATTTGAAAGACACATTTTCCGAGTACTCTATAAATATTTTATCAAATGTGCCGAAAGAAAGTATAAGATATTTAACGAAAGCGTAAAGGTATGCAAAATTAAACATCCGCTCCCCGAGTTTTCTTATTTATTCAAATAATTAAAATAAGAGTTACGAACGGAAACATACGATGAAATTTGATGAGTTTATATCTAAAAGAAACTTTTTCCGAGTACTCTATAATTATTTTATCAAATGTGCCTAAAGTATAAAATATTTAATGAAAGGATAAAAGGTACCGGTTGAGCGAGTGTACGGTTGTGTGAATGAGATTAAATATTTTATGTGAACCAAGCCCCGCTTCTTGGCTATAACGTATTGCTGAAGCGAATAATGTATGCACACTGAGAGACCCATTTTGTTGAATGGAACAAAATTTAGTTGACTCGCCTGAATTTCTTGTTTGGATATGGGCAAACCATTCTTTCAGTTGATACAAGAACAAAAATTTAGTTGGAAAATTTAGTTATATCAACACACAGATTTGGTTGAGTGAACATACGCGGAATCCTTTTATAATATTCAACTAAACGATTCAGTTCACGCAACAGACACAATTTATTTAGTAACTAATGAGAATATTTTTAAAAGTCGCCAGCAGTAATTACCAACATCAGTGATTTTTATTGACCGTATCTGGCAATTTTAATAATACAGAAAATTTATCGCGAAAAATATTACCTCAGCCAGTTTGAACCTGAGGTAATATTTTTCGCAGTAGATTTTCTGTATTATTAAAATTGCCAGATATACAGTCGATAAAAATCACTGATGTTGACAATTATTTAGGACGTGATGAGATGTACGAATTTGTTGTCTCAACCATAAAATTTTGTTCAGACAAACGACTCACGGAAATAAAATGGTTGTTGTAACATTTAACTTCTTTTCGGCAACGTATTTTTCGTTTTATACAACCAAATTACACGATCAGTCAACAAAATGACTCAATCAGATTATTTCGTTTCATTCAACAAAAATGGGTCTCTCGGTGTACAATATTCAATTGAATAATTTCGATTTTAAATAATTGTTCTATGTATTTGTATTGTACAGTTTGCTGTTTATGGCGTGGACTACAACTCCGCTGTTGCGCATCGTATCGGTGAGTGGTAGATTAGCTTTTATTTTAAACCGACGTAATGGATCTATATAAAAATCGCGTTAGATCCACATCGCGTAAAACGCTCGTTGGAATTTAAGTACATACAGTTTTGCAAATATGAGCTTTCATAGCTCTGCCGCTTGAAAATGAATGGATTAGCGCGCAGATTAGAATAAATGAATGAATTAATACCGGAGGCGTTATCTGCGTATTAAAATTCGATCTAACCATAACTATACTGTTAATTGAAGACTGTATAAAACGACTCGGCTCGACTTTATTCAATTCGCTCCGACACGTATGTATTCGAAAAGGGAAATGAAATTCGACTCGGCGTAAAAAATCCCCCGATTCGCATATCTCTGCAAGCTGGAAATGATCTTCTGGGGGTCTGATAAATCTCGCACCTCGATATAACGTTTCGCGACGAGGCGTCTTGTTACCGGGCCCGCACTTAGGTGTTTTCGGCCATATTCGGCGATGCGTTCAGGCATTTTTACGATCCCAGGCAGGACCCATCGTCGGTAACCCACGGCCGTTCGCCGTCTCTCCCCCGTCTCTCTTTCCTCTCTGTCTCTCTCTCTCTCTCTCTCTCTCTCTCTCTCTCTCTCTCTCTCTTTCTCTCTCGTCTTCACGAAACGTAATCGTTTTTGCAGCCGGTCCGGTTCTCGGCGTCACCGACCTACCGGAACGCGTCGCGCCGGTCTCGAGCCGGGGCCACAGGTATGAAACGGCGAAACGGACACGCGGAAATTCCACCGTGATTTTCGCCGGCGCTTCCCTCTTTTTGCACGTCTGCGCGAGCACCGACGAGCCCTAGAGCGCACGTTACAAGCGCGAAACCGTCGCGTATCTCCCGAGATCCCACGATAAGACGACCCTCGCGGATCCGTATAAATCGCTTTACAAGTCTCACTCGTGTCTCGCCGGGAAACGACGGGAGGAAAAACAATTTGAGAATGTCCGGGCTTCTGTGCGCCGCCGCCGTTAGCGGATGCACCAGGGGCTTCCCGGCGGATCGCGGACAAGTGCTCCGATCGCGATAATTCAAAGTCGGTGCACCCGCCACGGATGCTGGGACGGAGCGCGAGGAATGCGCCCGGTGTCGGAAAGGAGCGACTTCCTCCTTAGCAACAGTCGAAAGTAGAAAATCATGCTACTAAATTTAGATTAAAAGCGGACGCGCGCGCGCCGAGGAAAACGCCGAACGCCCGTTGCTCGAGTGAGTGTGCACCTGAGTGCATCGCGCCGCCGTCTTATTCTGCAATCCGATTCCTGGTGCACAGACGCGAGAGGATCGACGGAGCGAATTCGCTTGGACGCCGCGCGGCAAGTGCCAGCTATTTCTCGCGGGAATTTATCGCCGAAGGATCCCTCCGAACGGGTCTTAAACCGGGTGACTCCTCGCAGGACAACGTATCGAAAGAAAAATCCAAAAATATCCTCGGGGCCTCGTTCGCGATCCCATGCGAAGGAGAGACAGGGAGAGAGAGAGAGAGAGAGAGAGAGAAAGAGAAAGAGAGATCGAGAGGATGGCCCCTACTCCATTCGCCGAGAGCAAAACCCCACCACGAATGGCAAACGCACAGCGCCGGGGAAGAGCGAGACGGGGTGGCAGGGAAGAGAGCGGCGGCAGGACGAGAGCGAGAGGACGGAGAGAGATTCGTGGTGAGAGAAACGGAGAGGCGAGACACCCGGCGCTGTGCGCTGCTCCGCGTTTTCGGAGCAGTTGGCGGCGGCGGCGGCGGCGGCGGCGGTGGCGGAGCCAGTTTCTCGTAGCTGCTCGTGCGGCGGCAGCCTGCGGCGGCATCGTGCCCGCCGTGTATCTCTCCCCTTCAGTATGAAGCCGACGACCGTGCCAGCTGCAGCGGCTGCACCTGCCGCACCGTCCTCGACAACGCGCGACCATCGTGTACTCCGCTGCGCCCGCGACGCGCGATCCTGATTCCTTTACCGACGAGGCTCGGCACGCGTCTCGGAATCTCCCGTCCCGTCGAGAGGATCCCGCCCGGGATCCTCTCCGCGCAAGCGGATCGATCCGCCGTAACGGAAGGCCGGAAGGGGCACCGATCGCGAATCCTTTTCTCTCTCTCTCGGTCTGTCTCTCCTTCTTCTCTTCGCTCGCCCCGTCGACGAGGAGCGTCGAGATTCGTTGAGACGCGTGCTCGTGCACGTGTCGCACCCGGGTGGACAGAGATAATCGCGCGTGTGCATCCGCGTACGCGCGCCGCGCCGGGCTCGCGTCATCGCGGGTGAGAAGAACTGTGAGGGAGGCCGCTTTTCCCTACCGGACTAAAAGTGAAAACTCGTCCTCCGTCCTACACCCGTTCGTCGCCTTGGTATCGGACTGCTCCTCCCCCCGCCCCCCCCCCCCGTCGGTGATAACCTTGGTAATTAGGCGAGAGAGCGGGCGGGCTTCGCGGGATAGCGCGACGATCACTCGTCGCGGCACAAGGTGAGTCCCGATTCCAGGCCCCCGAGGGTCAAGAGCGGTCAGACCGTCTCGCGTGACGCGACCAGCGCGATCTACTCTAGGAATTTCGGGGTCTTGGGATCTTTACGAAACGCCCGCGGGCTTCTCGACGTCTCCAACTTCGATATGTTACGAAAGATCGCGCTCTCCTTTCGACGATTATCTTGATAAATTTCACTTTTTAATTGGTACGCAACGAATTTTACTGGAAAGTTCTTCCACAACACTCGCAATTTTGATTCTTGGAAATTTGAGAAGATATACGCTCGCCACCAATTATTTGTTAAGTTTCACTTTTCGGCAACGAGCAGATTCCCGTAAAAACGTTCCCGCTTCAACGGCGCGATGTCGTTGTACAAATGAAACGCCGCTCGAGGCGGAACGTGTGGAATATAATTTTAACAAAGTGCCAAAAGACGAGAAGAAAGGAAATGTACAATATATCGAGGTAAATTAACTAGTCGAATCCGTCGTCCTCAGCTATCAAATCCTGTTCTCCGTTTGATCGGTGCGATATATCGATATATAGATTCAATTGGCGTTTCGGTCGCGGAGGCTGTTCTCTAGTAGCGAATTCGGTTGCTTGCACTAGTGCGCACTGATTGTGAGTGCACGTTAACGTCTGTTTATAATCGATTCTTGCACTGAGAAAAATTGTCACCGGACAAACCTATTAGTGTTTCCGACGGTTAATTTTTCCGATTACGTTTTCCGTTTAAATTATGGATACATCCGATGAAATGCAGTTGCCGATGAAATTTGATTGGAAAACCAATCATATTGCTCATCGGATATACAATTTAATCGGATATATCCGTTTGTTATTATGTAAAATTGGATTATCCGATTATATTTAATCGGACATGTTTCCCGGTGTATATTCAACTTTGTTTTAAGTGCACGTTCAAAGAGCACTTGGCCACAAAATTATCCGCACTGATGCAACACGGGTCATTTTATCGACTAAGAAATATTTCTTAAATTTCTTAAATATAAAAGTTGACTACAAACAAGCCTTAACGTGCACTCAGTGCGCACTAGCGCAAGCAACCGAATTCGCTACAACTTCGCGTCGTGTAAGCGACCCGAGGGCGATTTGTACGGATAACGCGAGGTCCCTCTCTTTCATCGTCGACGAAAGACGAGGAAAAGAAGCATTTATCTTCGCGCTTCCGCCACGCGCTTTGCAATAACCCAACGATAATAGCGTTAACAACGGCGAGCCGTGCGGCGGGAGAGGTGGGGCGGGGGGTCCTTCATTAATGCCAGCCGACGATGGTCCTTTGAAAGCCTGAGAACCCGGATGATTTACCGCGTCGTCTCGTCACGACGAGACCGTCCCCGACGATTTATTCGGCGGAGGTCGATGGTCTCCTTTTCCGCACGAATCGACGAGAGGCCTGCCGCGACCTCGACCTCGGGAAATAACGCGGAATTACCATCCCGGATGGCTGAAACGGCCCAGGGATAATGTAACGTGGGACCCCGAGGTCAGAGAGAGAGACGATCGCCCGTATAGTCGCAGCAATTCTCGCTAATGTGTTGCATTAATCGCGAAACGATTCTTCCCTCTCGCACTCTCTCGTTCCTCCTCGCTCGCCGCCTCCCGGCACGGACCGCGCAACGCGCGGGGTGGAGCAATATTTTGTCGGATGTATTATAAAATCGTGGTGGCGCGCGAACGAGCGGTTGGAAGTAATTGGTAATTTTCGCGGCTCTGCAGCTTAAAATTCGACCGAGGCTCGAAATTCCGTGCTCTTTTCTGGGCGAACTGGTCGAATTAAAATTTTTATCGCTCGAACGCAACGGCGAGAACTTTCTATTAATCCTGAAAATCATGTAATCGTGAGATAACATGGCATTTTGAGCAACTTTATGAAAGTTTCAGAAAACATGATCCCACGATTACATGATTTTCAGGATTAAGAGAAAATTCTCCCCGATTGCGTTCGAATGAGAAAAATTTATATTTTTAGTTTAAAGTTCAGGTTTTCTGAAACTCTCATAAAATCCCTCGAAATGCTCCACGATTGCGCGATCTTAAGAGAAAATTCTCTCCGTGAAGTGATTCAAGTATGACCCCTGCATATTGTCAATTTTATAAAATCATATTTCTCGTTAATAAAGAAAACAGTACGTTCATATTAATGCATTCGGTATTACGACACTAAGTAGCAATAAAATGTGATTCCTACGTTTAGACCCAACGGTTACAGATTACAGATTTGCCGCCTAATTGTTTCAGTTATCGCGACATAAAATAAAATAGCTTTGCATTAAACATTAAAATATATCTTTCACCCTAAAACGAATTTATATTTACAATCAATATTATTTTTCCACGTCAAAATATTTTCCCATTGTCTCTCTACGTGTTAAAATTCGATCTATAGATGAAACAATTATATGGTTAATTAAAAATCATATTTCGCCGACTTCGATAAAAAAAAATCCTTGCTTCGCAGATTTCTAAATCCTTTCTGAAAACTATTGAGGTAAATAATTTTGAGACCAACCATTTTCGTGCTGTCAGACGAGGAGTCCCGATTTCGAGAGCGAGAGGCGAAAAAGTGATAATTATCGTCCTTCGATTGACTCGCGATTAAATTTTGACGACGACGAAGAAGACGCGGCGCGATCGCAAGCGTCGTTTCGTTTTCGCGACCCGCGACGGCTCTCCGTGTTTCGCGCGCGTCGCAATTAAAGTCGCAACTTGTCTTGAGCCCGACATGGCGACGGTGTGTCCCGGGGAAGGCAACCGCACAGCGCAGTCATTAACTCCCGACACAATGCCGGGGCAATTAAACTGATTTGTGTGTCCCCGCTCGCGAGAAACTCGCTTAATCTAATTTCCATGGCGATCTACTTAATTATCCCCGACGGTTTTCGGACCTTCGGTTCGCGTTCGCCGATTGAGAGCCGTACGGGAAAGCGACTTTTTCGCCGTGCACAATGCGGCGGCGATTTACCGTCGTTAATCGCCGATCGCGTGGGGTATGAAAGCGAGCGCGCCAGGTCGATGTGGCACGTTTCATGCAGAAACGCTCGGTACACGGTAAAGGACGTTGCAGGTAGAAAATAACGTTCCCGAAGAAAGGTCGTTTGAACCCTCTCCTTACGTAAACGGCGCTTTCCCCCCTTCGAAAGCTTCCAAAGGTCTGCCTAACTTTCACGATAATAAACGAAACTGCACTGAGAAAAATGCCCGATTAAATATAATCGGAGAGTCCAGTTACATAATAACAAACGGACGAAAAATATCGGTTTTTCAATCAAATCTCATCGGACGTATCCATGATTCGATCGGCAAACGTAATCGGAAAAATTTAACCATCGAAAACGCTATTTAATATGGCTTATCCGACGAAATGTTTTCTCAGTGTGGTAAAATTATTAAGGCCCCGAGGTCCAATATTTTCACGGTGCCCCATTAACCTTTTTGAATTTCGTGGCCCGCGCGCACTTAGCGGACTCGCTGTTCTCACGTGGTCCTGTGAAATGGAGCCACAAAAGTGGCACGCGCGAGCAAGTGAAAAAACGCATGTACGCCGCACCTGCGCGTGGAGGGCATTCAATGCGGTATTAATCGAGGGTATTTAGCGTCGATATATTATCGCCGTGACACAAATAAACTCTACACGGGGACGGTGGCGCGCGGCGCGCCACCGATTCTCGTTTCGGTGATAACAGCTGTAAGAAACGGCTGGGCAAACTCGTTTCTATTATCGTTTAATAATAGTCGCCGATTTGTCTTCGGGAACGGGACTAGAACGCGCACGGGCGAGAAACCGTACGTGAAAATTGCGTAACGCCTCGATTCAGGCGAAACGAATACAAATCCGTGTACCGTTTGACGTCTTTTACGAAAGGCTGGCAACACCGAGTGTGTATACATGACGTGTATGTGCCTTTATCAGTCTTTTCTTGTTCAGCTCTATTAAAATCAGAATGGTGATTAATACGTAAGGAACGTAAATTGCGGCGCATTGCTTCATGTGTGTAGCGTAAAGAAAAGCGATATTCAAATAGCGTGTCTCAATGATGCCTAATTTTCAACCTAGAACATTGTTAATTAGGGAAAATCAAAAATATAATTGTTTCAGCGTAAATAATTATTTTTAAGCATATGAAATGAAATGAAGAACAAAGAAACGTGCCTACGCCGCGGGACTACTTATGCCCTGTAATTCAGACGCGTTTCTCAATTATGTTTTCTTACTAAAACATTGTTATCTCAGAAGAATAGAAGAAATATAATTGTTTTAGCGTAAATAATTATTTTTAAACATATGCAATGAAATGAAAAACGAAGCAACGTGCCTACGTTGCGGGACTAATTACGCCCTGCAATTCAGACGCGTTTCTCGATGACGTTTTCTTACTAAAACAATGTTATTTAAGAAAAGTCAAAAATACAACTGTTTTAGCATATATAATTATTTTTTTTTAATATGAAATGAAATGAAAAACGAAGGAACGTGCCTACGGTTGCGATGCTAATTACGTTCCGCAATTATCAGCCGCGCGAGACACAGCGAACGGGGGGTACAGGTGTGGAAAACGCGGTTAACTTCGCGAGACGAGTTCGAAAACGATATGCGCGATCGTCCGTGAACGCCAAGTCGATCGTTAACTAAGTCGACGGCCAGTCGAATCACCGTAAAGATTAGCGCGCAGCGAACGTGGCGGCGGCGCAAAAGAAGATTACGGTTTCACCCTGAGTACATCGTTACGCGGGGCCTTTTATGCCCGGCTCAAATCGCCATTTAGGTTCTGTTTACAGCGATCCCCGAGAGCTACGGTCGGACTATGACCGCGAAATGGACTTCGCCTCGCGTAATACGGCCGCGGGACTCGAGGATCGAGAACAAGCCAGTTGTCGGGGAGTTATCCAATCCCATAAACTCGGCGATTTAGATCTCCCGGTGGATATTTTGCTATAATTAGAAAATTGTCGCGAATTAATCGGATCGCACTCTCGCGACACCACGTTGCGGACGAGTTTTGCACCTAGAAAAAAAGTTTCTTTGAATTTTGACCTCACTAGACTCTTTATTTAATTTCAAAGAAAGAGCACGAAGGAGCGGTTGGTGCTTTGGTGGGGTCCCTTTGATTTTTATAAATTCATATGACTGTTTTCATAAAAAAAGTATCACTTAATGCATCATTGACCAATTGCACATTTAAAAACATATTTAAAAATATGCGATATTGTCAAGTGTCAAAGAGCTGTTAAATTTCCTCAAAATATTGCGTCTTTTGACTTCACTAACATTTGCTTGCAGAGGTCAGCGACCTTATATACTTAATAGCGCATTTGAATCCTTGCGACATTTATTATGTTCATCTCGTTTCTTGTTAACATCTTTGTCAGTGTTTCTGCGAACGATCGGCCCATGACTCCCCTGTCCCAGTGCACACCAAGTAATAGTTACATAATATCAATATTATAATTTCCTGCTTAACAATGTAAATGTAATATAACATGGGTGTTATGTTACATTTATCTTGCTGAGTAGGAAATTATAATATTGACGTTATGTAGCTGTTACTTGGTGTTTACCGGAGCGTTAAACAATACAGCTTTAACATATTTTCTTTATTTTATTTCACCGTCGACCAGGTCTGAACTTTCGCGTACCGATAGATAAAATTTACAACTACGGCATACTTAAATTTCAATTTTTTCCACTTTTGGTCGGTTTATGCAGGAGCCGCCGTAATAAAACATTTATTTGATTAGAACTGAAATTTCTAAAAAAAAATTCATATCCATTTCTTCAAATCTAGCGAATACCTTTGGTCGAAGTAAATAAGAATTTAGTAGCCTGAAAGGAACACGATTTCAACGTATCTCATTTGTTTGACCCAAATAAATCTTTTCTCTGGGTGTGCAACCGGCGATATCGCGTCGGATCGGTCGCGCGAGTCTCGAGTCGATTTATCGTATCTCATTTGAATTTCGGTTCGCCCGACAGCCCGAATGCCTCTCCGAGGCTTACGTAAAAGCGTCGAACGCAGGATGTATTTTGATAGCCCGGCCCGGAGCGCAGCTGATAAAGCCGACGTGGCGCGCGCGATTCCAGCCGACCTTCACCAACGATCGGCTCTTGTCGCGCCCGCACACGCAGTTACGTTCGCCGCGTATTCTCGACTTATTTATAGTCGACCTTTAACAGTACTCTTACTCGGATCTTTTATACATCCCGGAGGAAAGTTGGACGGTAAAAGCCCATTTTACGGGCGCAGCCGGCGTATGTATCGAGCGCGTAATTGATCGATAGCTAAACTATCTTTCCCAAGAGCGTTACGTGGCGGAGGCGGTGGAAGAGAAAATTATCGACTCGCGCGCCCGCTTACCAGTCTCCTCCCTCGTGGAGGAAGAAAACGCGCGTATCTCGGCGCGCGATATGTAGAGGAGAGTCCCCTATTACGAGATATACGCTTCTAACATCAAATAGTAGGCTTTCAACATCCAAATTCAATTCGTTTTCCGCGAACGTTTGCACGATCCAACGATAAATCTTCCGCCAAACTGATTTCACTCCAAGGGCGATAAATTCGTGGCGGAATCAACCGACGACGCCCATCGATTTAGCTTAGAAAACCCATCTCATATTGGGAGCTTGTCTCTAATGATAGGGTACTTTGCTCCACTCGAAGAAATTCGACCATCGCACGACGGTCCGCGGAAAACGAGCTTCTGGCAGGCCCGGACGCGCGATCCGCGTTCTACCCAAAACTCTCACCTCGCGCGACGCTATATCGGTTGTTGATGCTAATTAACCGCGGGCTCGAAATGCAGAGGTTGCGAAATCAGTCGCGCTACGTGCAGTCCGGGTTTCTTCAATTTCGCGAGTTAATTTGTTTCTTTCTTTTCCCTCTCTTTTTTTTCCTTTTTTTACGTAACATCCTCGAAAAATCCTCATCTACACCGCGACTTTCCCCGTTCGCTGACCTTACGACGACGTGGGCCGAGGGAAAGAGAGAGAGAGAGAAAAGGAGAGGACTTCGATCCATTCCTGGTGGTAACAAGGCTAATGGAGGAACGATCGTGTTGGTCGGCTTTTCGAAGTGCCGCGCGCGCGGGTAATTTCTCCTACGCGAGATTCCGCGGGAAAAACAAGGCTGTAGGAAGAGGAACGATCGTCGCCGACACACTCACTTGTCACTTACTCAGCAGACCGTCCGACGCATTAAGCGCGGCAGAGATTCGAGCATCGCGGTGTTTCACTCTTACATTACATAGGAACTTTAACATTGGAACTTTCGAACGTGGAAAATGGAAGTCCCCCCCCCGTCGATAGGTTTCAGCAAGCGGCAGGGAAGTTACGCGCCTCCTCTTCGAGTTTCTCACGCAGCACTGTTGTTTAAAAGTCTGGCGGAAGCCCAGGGGGGTGGGGGGGAGGGAATAGCAATTAATTATTATTCTAATAACTCGCGAAAAGAAGATATAAAATACCGAAGAACGCGATATCTCGGACGCGAGGACCTGTTTTCGCGCTCGATCGAGCGTACCGGTGCCTCAATTAATCTCCATGCGAAACGTCGTAAACGCGACACCGCCAGCGACCTATCGCTATCTCGCCGGCGAGAGACATCGGCTGTTTATGGTCAAGCTGGAAGACGAGCGGTGAGGAAACCCTGACGCGCGCGCGATTCAGAAAGCGGAGGTCGAACAGCCTAGAAAGATGGCATTACACACTCGGCCGATCGTCGCCGATCGACCACGCGCGCGCAGCGGGGGATTTTCTAAAGTGATTAGAAATAATTGCGTCGACGCCAGCCCGTAGGCTGGAAAAGTAAGGACGCGCGCACGGCAAGTCCCGCGGATCGCCGGGTCTTAATTAATTGACTCGCGACTCCCGTCCCCGACCGGCAGACAGACAGAGACACAGAGACAGAGAAAGAGAGAGAGAGAGAGGGGGGGGGGGGAAAGGCCGTCGGGGCGACCGGAAGTAAAAGCTCGCGGGAATCATCGTCGGTCCTTGGGATCTGCTAATAACGACGCGCGTTTGACCCCGGGCTTACGGTGCCGTTAATGAGAGACCGTTTCCGACAAGTCGCGTCGATGTGCGCGATTTCGCCGGAATAATCGCGGAGAAGAGATGCGAGATACGAGAAGAGCGACTTACGAAAGGGGCACATATGGGAACGCGATGAACTCTTTCGTGGATCGATTCGGCGGATCCGAACAATTGCGGGTCGAGTAACGACTTCTCCCTCGAGCATACCCTTCGTGTTGTACGCCTGATATTTCTGTTATCCCTTGCAGTGATTCTAGGGACGCTTAGCGTCGATTATTAATTTATATGATTGCATTATACCCATTCTAGTTTCGACTTGAGACTGCGTTACCGATAATGACGGCAACGTAGTTGGTTAACAGCGAAGAGTGTGCGCAAAATTCACGCGGGAAAAATTAATATCAGGCACAGAAGATACGTTGCGACATTTCCTCTTCATTTGTTTGAAATACAGTGGACGACTCACTTTAATACGATTTCAATCGAATGATGTAGTAAAATTGACGAGGTTCCCAATCCGACGAATCTTGGTCATGCTCGATGATCGAGGCAAGAGATTTACACTTTCCTTCAATTAAAAGTAAGACGTGCCACATTTGCCGCGTGCGTGAATCTTATAAACGCTGTCTCCTCTCCGTGTCGATGAAGAGGCTATCGCGAGACAGGAACGTTTGTATGGGCGAATTATTTTTTTTTCCCGCAAAAGCGGAGAGATAGCGGAATGGTAAACGGATCAGCCGTTCACCTCTCGCCGGGGCTCCGTGATCGCGCGTTTTCTATATAAACCGATTAGAAATAATTATACTGGCGGCGGCGAGCCGCTGACGGCACGGAAAAGCGAGGACGTCCGATCTCGTCGTTCACGCCGATTTTATTAATGCGCGCCGTCCGATCGGCAGGTGGTGAAAATGGTCCTAATTAATGCTCCGCGGCACGCACGCGGATCCGTTAATCGCCCCGACGTTATTAATGACGCCGACTTACCGATCGTAGACGCGCCGCGGTGCTACTTATGTATAATCGCGAGATACGACGACGATACGGAAATTATAATGCGCTCCGCGCGAGCGCGGCTGCTTTATGTGTTTGCTCCGAATTAAATTCCGCGAATGGGAGGGCGCGCGCGGAACGCACGCACGTCGACGCGCGCCGACTCCTCGTCGACGTTCGCCGTGATGCAAATCACACCTTTATCGCCCGGTTATATTTACTGTCCCCGCGTCGCGGCACTCGCGCGGGGAAACGCGAGATAAATTTTCAATCTACGTGCCACGTAATGACAGTAATCAGTCTCCCACTCGCCTCGGCGGGTTTCTCGCGGCTTCGCGGGACGAGGAGACCGTAGCCTGCGAGATTGACGAACGCGCTCGGGGCCGCGCGCGATTCAGATAGACTTGAAAGTTTCAATTAAAAGAATCCCCCTCTCGCCGGGGATGGACGGGAGGGTTGCGAGATAACGCGCGCGCTCCGGGAGTTTCTCCGAGATGGATCACGTATTTCATTATGGTCCACATGCGCCGCGCGCGCGTGGCGGACGCGACCGGTCGCCGCGAGCGTGTTCCTCTCGCACAACTCGCTTGCGGAATCGTCTGCCCGCGACAAAAGTGGAACGAGGCTCCTACCGGCGCGCGCCTCTTCGCGCGATCCACCTACAAACTATTTTACGCGGCGGTAATGGCACAATCTCGACGCCCACTTTTTCCATTATTTCTCAGACCGGGACGCGGAGCCGGTGGCGGCTTTCATGCGGCCGACGCCCTCGGGCTCGGTGACGCGCGCGCGCGAAGGTGGCACGCGACTCCGCTTTTGCGCGTTTTCGAAATCCCGCGACGCCGCGAGCCATCCCCCGTCTATGCGATACCTCTCTACCCCTTGAGACAATGGAAACGACTTTCCTAACGCCGCGGACAATCGGCCGACGATGGTCGATCGATTGAACAATAATTACAGCGAATTCGGTTGCTTGTGCACTGGTGCACACTAAGGCTTGTGTATAGTCAATTTTCTTATCTTTAACTTTGTCTTAAATACACGTTCAAAGAATATTTAGCCAAAAAATGATCCCTATGCTGTACAGATCATTTTACTGGCTAAGAAATATTTAAGACGATCCTTAAATATAAAGCTTGACTGTAAACAAGCTTTAGTGCACTCGGTGTGTGCTAGTACAAGCAATCGATCTCACTATTAAGACTTCTGTCCGCGACGCTAGAA
>NW_011967199.1:625963-642730 GCF_000949405.1 Vollenhovia emeryi
CTTGGACCACGTTCTAGCATCGTGGACACAAGCCTTCCGACACGCCCCGGCATTATGCAGGATTCACTGGATCCGATATCCGACGTCCAATATGATTGGTTTATACCTCTAGATCGAACTTGGAACCAAAAGTAAGAACCAATCATATTAGACATCGTACGTCGGACATCGGGGCCAGTGCGAAATCCCGCATTAGTCGCGACCAACCAAAATTGCACGCCTCTCCGGAGAGAGAGACTCCCGCGAAAGCCGCGCGAGCGCCCCAGCTTGACGGGCAGAACTCGGCGATCGGGCCGTGTCGAAAGGCGCGGATTTGCGCGAACCGCCGACGAGGGTGTTGGTCACGGCCAATTCTCGACGCGCGGTAACGAACTTGCTGAATTTGCGCGGTAACTCGCAATTCAGTCACTTTCTCGTGCGCACGTCAAGCCGGGGAGCACACGCGCGCGCTCACTCACTTGCAATCTCGCTCAGGCAAGACGCTCGCTCGCCCCGTCGTTGCCTCATATGTATGGAAACTATGGAAAGTGCGAGTTATCTGGCTCGGCTTTACGTTACAATAGCGTATGCAAGGGACACGTCGCTCGGCCGAAGACTTTCGAGCATCCTAGCGGGAAGGAATTCCTATTATGTGCAACGTTAATGAGCGCCGCGGCGCATAAGCCACTCGATCGCTCAACAGGGTTAATAATTCAGGCAAGATTGGATCAAGCCCGTGTTTTCTAAGACGTGCGAAGCAGAGACGAACCGTTCGCGTACGAATCGAATCAAATCGAATAAAATTCGGTTCAGTTCGGACACTATAGAAATGCTGTTAAATTAAAAAAAAAAACTGAAGTTGCTTGAATTAAACGTTAACGTCACGGGCTGCCACAAGCATCGATAATTCACTCAATTGTATTTGCTGTGGATTTAAATTTTAAGCATTGAATCCGTTAATACTGAAGTTGTTTCAACGACTTTATTTCAATTACACTGATTTTGTGGGTACAACATTTTTCCCCGTGTACACTAGAGTACTTAAATAATTTACCTATTAAATTGTTCGGCTAATTGTTTCAGTTACCGAAAATAGTTAAATATTTAAATATGTTTTTACCTTAAAACGAATTTATATTACTTCATCAATATTATTTTTCTGCAAAATATTATCTGACTATGTACGTACTAAAAATTTGAGCCAATAACAATTATATTGTTAATTAAAAATTACGTTCAACGATTCGGATGAAATTTTGTCGATTTGGATTCGAGAAAGGAAATAAACTTCGACTCGACATAAAAAAGCCTTGATTCGCACATCTCTAACACGAAGTCGTGTTTAAGGCCTGTGTCCACGATGCGAGAACTTGGATCAAGTTCTAGCATCAACTCGACAACTTGCACACGGAAAAAAAAAATTAGCTGCTGTAGCTAAATAACTTAGCAAAATATGGACAGCTAATATTTTGCTAAGTTATTTAGCTACAGCAGCTAATTTTTTTTCCGTGCAACTTTTGCGGAATAGCTGCAAGTTGATTGGCTACGTATCTCTCGAAACTCGAACTGGGACCAATTTCTGGCATCGTGGACACAGGCCTTTATGCGGAATATAATACAAGAGCATCTCATCACCCCAAGCGACAGGTTATTATGGAAGATTCCTGCATATTATAAATTAATTATGCACCTTTAACGCGTGAAATGGGTATTTGTATTTAAAGTTATTGAAATGAACGAGAATTAATTAAATGATTGCGTCACATTCTGCGAAAACTGAAAATGAAATCTAGTCGTATGTTTGCCATCCGTGTCCTGAATTCGCGGTTTCGCAGGTGCGAAAAGCGGCAGATATTAAAATATGACGTGTAAATTAGCAGCCAAGCGTCGCAACGACCGTCGCTGTTTATATATCGTTACATTAGCGGGTCTGCGTGAATCCCCGTCGGTTTTTGCGGGACGGGCGGTGCAACATTGTATTATTTACGCTCGCGTATGCGCATGTCATTACACCCTCCACGTAAATTGTTACCGATTACAAACGGCGAGCTCAGACCAGCAGAATTACGTAGTTCGCCGGCGTAATTACAAAGGTTGGTCAGTACGCGAAACCCTACGCGAGTCTGAGAAATAAACGCAGCCGGTTGAAGGGTAATGTTAGCTCTAGGATACGTTCCGGGATAAGAATGATAACTGCGGGATGTACGATTATTCCTTAACAACATAGCATTTTCGGAACGTTTCATTCAACGGTGCCTTTTCCTTTTAACACTTGCGAGACTCGCCGCGTATCGCAGCGATGAACTTTTCGTCCGTTTCGGCCCTTACATCGCGTTACAATTTCTAGTTGCACTTGTTAGTCCACGAAGACAAAAATGTGAAATTGAACGACGCGTCCCGCGAATAATACCGATTTCTTTTCTTTCCACGTAAATCGCGTTTCTCTCAATTGGAAGTGTCGATACGAGAAAGTCGAAATTAAATAAGTCCAAGGGTAGACGTTATCCGCCATAAATTTCACGCATCCCCCTCTCGTTCGAAAATCTCGCCTGCGCGGTCGCTCGCACACCGCGCTGCGCCGCGAGGAAAGGGTTAATGACGTTCCCACGCCCTTCGTCACGATCATCCGCGGGCCGCTGAAAAAAAAGGGAGAGGCCGGGGCCCGCGGCCGGCGCAAGCTGAGGCGCGGAATGAATCTTCTCTCGCAAGACGAATCTCCCCTGCTTTTCATTGTGCGGGCGACACTTAAGTGACAAATCGTGTATCGCCGTCGGGAGAAACTCGCGGCGCGTTCCTTGGCCTCGTGTACAAGTCGCCTTTACATCCTCAACAATGATGTAAAAGAGACGCGGAGAGATCGGCGTGTCCCGCGCGGCGCTGCTACGATCGCGCGGAATTCCTTCGACGAGTTCGACAAAAGGACCGCGATTTTTTCCCCTTATTATTTTTTTCTCTTTCTCTCCAAACACACTGAGCACCGACCTCGCGACACACGCGTTTACATCCTCAACAATGATGTAAAAGAGACGCGGAGGTACGCGGGGAGACACCGGCGTGTCTCGCGGCGCGGCTACGATCGCGCGGAATTCCTTCGACGAGTTCGACAAAAGGACCGCGATTTTTTCCCCTTATTATTTCTTTTTTCTCTTTCTTTCCGAACGCACAGAGCACCGACCTCGCGACACACGCGCGGGCGCTTTATGCACGCAGGTAATGATTTCCGGCGATAGCCGTAAATTTGTCAAAGGTTGTCGTTTCGCGCGGCGCGTGAATCACTCGCGCGTATTACCATAACACTGCGGCCGTTGTGTTGTATTCGCCGGGGATATTTACGGGTCGTTTTGCGACGAATACCGGCGGCTTTATGGCGTATCTCCTTATATTAAACGTGCACCTTGTACGTTTTCCCCTTCAACGTTCGGCTCGTGTTCGACGGCGTAAATGCCCTTCGGAGATAGACAACAATGTGCGACCGGCCGGGATGAATCGCGAGGAAACTCGCGTCGAAATGAACGGGGGAATTTCCGTGTAACGAAGTTATAAATCGTTCCTCGCACGACTCTCTACGAGCCGCGGTTAAAATTGCCACAAATCACGCGCCGAAATTTTACAAGTGGTTTCGCAGAGATTTACGGATCGTATTGTTTCGCGGCTGCCGATGATATACCGTGACCCTGAAGAATCGCGAAACGCTCGAGCCGGTAAAGGTTCGCCGAATAAATTTGCATCGAGAAAGGCGCGGGATTTGCTATGGGATATTGAATACCATGGCGTGTTGAATTTTTTTTCTATAATTGGAAATCTCTCTTAACCTCTTCAAAATTATCACGCCTAAAAGAGGTGCGCGAACTGTTCGAACGCGAGCTGAATCGAATCGGTTCGATTCGGATTTGAAATGAAATTCGATTTGACTCGATTCGACATACAAAATTCTTGATTCGCACGTTTCATAAACTAAAGATGCAGTGCTGAGAGAATTTAAGAATTTTGAATTTAAACGCCACAAAGTTCAGAGAAGATATGTTTTTTAATACCAAGAAGAATGTTATTGTCGCCAGTAATTAATTAAAAACAGGAAGAAAAATTGTTTAACGACGTTGAACTGGCTTAGGTGGTTTAATTTAACAATTTACTTCGACGTTTCGACCATCCGGATTGTAGTCCTTTTCAAGGAAATATATGGATTAGTTTTCTCCGACCAGTATCCAAAGAACCTTAGTCAGTTTAACGTCGTTAAACAATTTTTCTCCCTACATTTTTTAACGTAGACATCCGAAGTTTTACAATCGAGATTTCGATTTTGACTATTTTGGGGGAGGGGAACTTTTGAAACCCCGAACTCCGAAAGAGAATTGTGGAGTTTCTCTTCCGTGGTCACACAATCGATCATCTATTTAATGAGCCGCGCTATTATCGCCGGATTAAATGTGATACGTGCATCTCCCTCGAGAACTTAATGTCACGAAAGTTGCGAACAATGGACCGCGTTCGCGACGTCTAGAAAGTAATTCTCGCCGTGAGAACATTTCCGTTGTGTTGACCATTCGGAAATACGAGAGGCGTACGTTATTGTAGGCGACGAGTCTCACGACCCATAACGTTGGGCATTCGGGGTCGAGTGCGCCGTTGGGGCTCGGCGCGTTAGTCCTCGCCCGGTCCCTAGAGACCACATCTACAGTGATCATCGATCACCCTTCGAGGGGCAACACTTGACGCGAGGAGCTCGAAGCTCGTGCGACGCGCCCGTCTCTCATTTCGCCTGGCGATGTGCGCCGGGAAACTACTCCCGGGAGCGCGGGGCGCACAAGTCCCAGTTTCAAAATCCGGTTTCGCGCAATGAAAAGTAAGAGTGAGAATAGAACGGGAACATACAACGCGTGCGATACCGTATACGCGGCCGTTATCGCCACTCGCGCGAACTCCGCGCTCTGCACGTAATTCACTTTGACGTTGCGGCCGCCGCCGCGCCGTTGCGTACGTGCGAACATCGGCGGCGATAGATTTCTGAGAGAGGAGAGCTCTCTCGAATTTCCAGCTTTCTCCAGCCACGGACAAAACGGAGCGGCCAATCTCCCGCTCGTTTCGTCGGTTGATGGAATCGGAGCCGAATCATTACCAAGCTGCTTTGGAATAGTTTCGTTGTAATTGGAAAGCAATGCTCGCGCGGGAGCCCCGCCAGAGAGATTTGACGCTCGAACACGCACTCGCGATAATTTCGTGACGTATCGGTCATGATAAATGTATTGAGCGAAGGTATATGATAAAAATGTGTGATAAACAAAATGCCACGTGATCGCGTAATTCTGGTGCTCCGAAGTTTCACTACTGCGGGTCAGAGAGGACCCACGTGGGCAATGCGGAGAAGCGGGCATAAATTATTTGTAGAACTCTCTAGAAATATAAACCGTACTGTCGTGGGTGTAATCTCGAAACAGCTTGGCGGAGGTCGACCTGTCCAAACTGTCGGATAACAAGAAAAAGAAAGGCACAAGTGGCACGGTGCGTATCTCAGCGCGTCCACTTAGCGTGTACGATTCCGAAAATAGTACTCTTGTTTGATTTTATTCCGGGGATCTCGACCGTCGCCGCACCGGTGTTTACACTTTCATAACGTCGTTAACACTTTACTCCTTCACGGCCGGTTGCATTGAGCTCTTTGCGAGCGGCGGTGGCTGCGTTCCAGGATCCCGGATTATCGCGGTTTCGATACGCAGCTTTGATCTGGACTGAAGAGGGAGAGAGAGAAAGAGAGCGACGTTATCGCGAAGAGGCGCGGCATAGCTCGGGATTATCGCGTTTTCGGAGCACGCCGTGTTGCGCACCATGCGTGATTGAAGCGGCTGGCGTCGATTGATGGCCGACTCGTCCTCCTAACGTCCAATGTCGCGACCTGAGCGTAATTCAGCGAGGCTTTATCTAGCGTTGTTAATCGCGCCAGGCCAACTTGGCGCACCTCTTTGTGCCGCGCGCCGCGCGGACTTCCGCTCCGAAGTCCGAGGTCGGATTTGTTCCGTGACACTTGGCCCGCGGGGCTCACCTGCGCTACCGATCGAGGCCCTGGGGCTTAATTACGAACGGTAATAAGCCTCGGGAGCAAGGATATATTGGCCGATTGGCACCAAGTACGCAATGGGCGATACGCGCGGAGGCCCCTTACTGGGCCAGTAGGCCACATAAGCCGCTCTCCCGATCATTGCCTCTCGGCGATCGGCTCGACTCCGGCTTCTCTCGCCGGCAGCGTCGCTATGACAATGTACCGCGAAATGTACCAGCTACAATGATTCGGAAATTTTTTTTTCCCCCTCGCCACGTCTCGTTTATCCGTAAACTCGCCCGAGCGACGTACGTGTGTGGTACTCGTTAAATTCAGAAACGTTCATTCCCGCACGGTCTGCGGTCTTACGGCCGCGTTTTTGAAACTCGATCTTTTCCTCGCGAGATCGAAATAAAAGGCAATCGCAATTATTTACGCCTGCATATCGCGTCGTCACGCGAGCACGTTCCTGCGTGTTTTCTCAATGACAACTAATTGCCTTCGCCCACGTAAGGATACGCCAAGTAATAAAATCCGCGGGATAAAAATCGGTTTTCTCGAATAAAAACGTTAAACATTTTTGCTCTTGCCAAAAACATTTTCTCGAAAGTTTATCGGTCGTTTAAAGAAAATAGATATTTTCATCTTGTCCATTCTGTTGTTTTTGCGGAAAAGCGCGAACGGGAGCGGCGACCCTTGACGATCCTTTCGCCTGTGCGTCTCCCCGCACAAAATAATTCCCTCGCCAACGCGAGACGCAGGATATCCTTGAAGCCTCCTAACGGTCCTGCCGAGACCTCCGCCGCGTCTGCACCGAGAGACTTCTCGATAGTGTTTTCTCCGCCGCATACGGTATACGGGTGCGCGCGCGTATTATGTATCACGTGTCGCGCGTATATGCACAACCTGCATATCCCGACTGCACCTATACGGGACGAAATGCCGGGCTATGCGTGTCGCGCCTCGTTTCGCTCGCATGTATGTTCCCAGGTTTCCATGTCGGATCCGTTACGACAGACTGAATTTCGTGCCACCGACGACAGATAAATCGGTGGTCGACCCGGAATAATGATATCCCTCCCACCTCGCTCTCCTCCCACGCGATTATACACTCGAAAAAGTGGACGGATCGCGAGAATCGTGTGATTGTGGATAAAGAAGGTGGTGGGCTTTTAGTTCTTTCGGAATTTGGATTTTTTTACACTTTCGGATCTTGCCCTAGTAGCACAATATATTGGCGCAATATTGGGAAATATTGTGAATCTAGGATTGCCAATATTGGTCCAATATTGTAAGATGGACGCCATATCTCTTATTTAGCCAATATATAATATCTATTTAGCGATATTGGTCTAATATTGCATCAATTTCTTATTGCATTGTTAAATATTGGCCAATGCCCTTCCAATATAAATCTAATATTATGTAATTATTGTCGTGCAGTATTGACATTTATTCCATGGCCAATATTGGCCTTACGTTGGACAATATCGGCCAATGCATTTCTAATATAACCAACATTAGACCAAAGTTTAGCCAATGCACTGAGCTACCAGGGTAGTACAATATATTGGCGCAATATTAGGAAATAATGTAAATCTAGGATTGCCAATATTGGTCCAACATTGTAAGATGGACTTCTCTTATTTAACCAAAATGTCTATTTAGCAATATTGGTTTAATATTGTAAGATGGACGCCTTTTCTTATTTAGCAATATTGGTCTAATACTGCATCAATATTAGATCAATATTCTTATTGCATTGTTAAATATTGGCCGATGCACTTCCAATATAAATCTAATATTATATAATTATTGTCGTGCAATTTACATTTATTCCATGGCCAATATCGGCCAATGCATTGCTAATATAACCAACATTGGACCAATATTTAGCCAATGCCAATGCGTTGTGCTACCAGGGTGGTATCTTGAATCGTTAGGTCCTCGAACAGCTGATTGCTTTGGACAGTAAAGGCGCGCTTAGAATCTCGGTTTTTGGAATTACAAGCTCGCGGAGAGCGAGCGCGGAGACGATCTGTATGTCTTGGAGATCTAGAAGTTCCGCCGCCTCGTTTCGTTATTGCCATATGTTTTGCATATGTAAACGAATTGCGAGCGGACATTTGCATATGCACGGTATTGCTACCGGCGATCATGCATATCGCGCCGTTACTCCCATCCCGGTTCCCACACGTGCGCTATCGCTGCTATCGTCTTAGATTCCGTTTGCGTTCGCACGCAGGGAAGGGTTCCGATTGCCAACAACGGAAGTTAATCCGTTACGAAGTTAATTCCTTGCAAAACACACATCGGATCCAAGCTCGTTAACATCAGGAAGATATCTAGACGGGCTCTCCGTACAAATATCCAGAGAAACGATAAACGGAAAATGTTGTCGTTCAAAACAGTGTTTGAAACTGCCTTCGCGTCTTCCTACCGAGATTTAAATGTAACGTACCTGGCCGCGACGATTTTTATGCGGTGCATTTATAATCACAACGCGCCGATCGTTCCGATTCCCACGTGGCGCTCCGTCATCGTCTTCTTGAATTTCGATAAGAGTCTCGGCATCGTAGGTCGAGAGATTCCTACCCTCCCTCGCGCTCGCGGGTGAGAGGACAACGATCTCTTTGTTGAGCATGAAAAAGGTTGAGCGATACCGTAAGCGCGGGGTCATAAGTCGCGTCAGTCTACCAGCCAGTCTTACTTTTGATAGTATACACACGGTCGCCGTCCAAGATCTGGGACACGATTCACTTAATTGCACCGCGACGCGCCGATCGATCGATCGGATCGATCGTGCGCGACGATCGCGAATTGGAGATGTCATAAATTCGCTTAGCCTACATATACAAGCCGCAGTGTAGTCGTTCCTCTTTCTCGAATAACGGAATAATGCCCATTATACCAATTAGTTGTTGTTAGTACGTTAATTATATATCAATTATATATTGATGCATTAGCTGCGCTATTATCTTGAATTTGTTATAAAAATTGCACCATGTGTTGCCGGCAGAGATCAGATCCTTTCCGGGACAGACTCAATCTCGTTGATTCACCGAGGATTATTTGCGGCTGTTGATAAGGCGCGAGAGGACAGTCGTAATTTCCCACAGGCGGTTCTATCCCGTTACATGGTGAATCGCCGTGCGTGCGTTTGTCACAGGCGCTTTACGGCCAATTACTTAAATTACTAACGATGTCCGAACTAACGAAACACTTTTACGAGGAAACCGCTTACGCGTGCAGTCGGTTATTGCGTCATTTAAAGGATAACGAGACGCGAGAATACGTAAGCGCAAGGCGCTGCCTGTCGCCAACAGCCTGGCCGTGTTGCATACGCGTCGCTTCCACGCTCCGGCGGCATTGCGACACAAAGTCACTGTGATAGCAGTCAGTATATTAGAGAATAGCGAATAATTGTTGCTTCGCCGGCGGTCGAGACGAAATGTTCCCCGTAGACGATGTGGATCGTTAAGCACGGGATTCTCTACGAAAATAATTGTCGGGTTAGTCGGAGCAACGGCGGTCTAACGGTGATCCACCTTTCCCGGAGACCTCGAAAGATTAAAGATTGGGAAAATGGCACCGATACGTCCATTGACGTTTGGTCATTTAGATAGCAATTAACGTTACATTCATCTAACGCGATACATACGACTATACAGCGCAGCGCAAGGGTTTGACACGATTTTATTTTTTGATACGTAAGAGAGTTTTAGCCTAGATACATCTACCACAGATGCATATCTATCGGATACACGACAGAGCGGCGAGATCGCGTTTCCTGCAAACGAGTGCGTTCAACCCGTCACAACACCGCGACAGGTTCGAGCACGGCGATTCGTCTTCGGGACCGGATCTCGTCCCCGAATCGCAAAGAATCGCGTCCACGACTGGTCCGGGAATCAAGTCCTATGCGTCGGGGGGGTCTCGCATCGCGGTCGTATGCAAATCACGTTTCATAACTCGTTACCCGCTCGCCGTTTTCCAGGACGAGCGTGTCGGCTCCGTTCGCGTCAGCTCGAGCTTTATCGATCTTCATCTCGTAATTTTCCGGATATCCATCTGGCGATCCCACGCCGCGAGATTACGATTACGGCGATACAACGTGAGAGCACGAATCGAACGATGACGAGCGAGTTACGTGCCACTTGCGCACAATGAGGGAATTATCAACACCGGCCCCTCAGCCGTGCCGTGAGTCCGATCGATTTTCGCGGTGAATCGGTAACGAGAAATCCGGCTACGATAATCATTATTGCTGCGACTAATTGGACCGATGTACCGTCATCTCGCGACGGACGAGAGATCCAGATGAATAAATCCATCCGCGAGCCGTCCCGCCGAGATGAAGTTCTCTCCTCGTGCTTTATCGTGGTCTCATGATCGTCCTATGATCGCGGCGGCGTAGAGGATGCCGTGGAAAATCGATTAAACGCCAAATTGATGCTTCACAGCGTACCACGGCAAGAGACTGAATCCGGATGAAGATCCTTGCCTCGGGAAGTGTCGTTATTTGCAACAAGCCGTTTTCGATTCGTGGGCGCATAAAGCTCCCATTTAATTTCGAAAGAAATAATAAAATACAACTTACAAATCGATTTGCATTTTGTATTGGATCGTTAATTAAGTATCACATAATGTTAACTAAAAAATGACCGCGTTCGACTCTCAACGTCCACTTGTTACTCGTAAATTTTAATTTCGAGAGCCTTTGATTAATTATTTATCCGAATACAATAGAACAATAATACAATAATGAAAGCTCTACGATATATGTATACCTCGCACGTTTTCTATACGAGACTAGCAGGGAAGATTTTCCATTGCGTGTACTGCGCATTACATTCAACAAGACACCTGTTCGTCAGTGAGGATCGTACGTTTCTTAAACGGCCAATAACTGGACAACGCGCTATGACTGAAGTCGGGCAGGTGAAATTTTGCTTTTCACGTGGCGGCCGCGTTCGGGAGAAATTGGGCGAACGAGATTGCCTCGATCATCGGCGGCTTCCCTCTCCGCAAATGAGATAATTTTTCTTTGTCGCTAACGGATGAACCCACCCACCCCGGCAATTCCAGCCCAGTCGATTTCGGTTCTTTTTAGCGCGCTTTGCTACCACGGAAACGCCGCGTTTCTATTCGAGAGAACACAAAGGTCGGAGGGACCCTCATCTGAAAAATTGGCACCGTCCCACGGAAGATCCCCGTGGTATCCCTCCAACTTTTATACCGCCGGCATTTATTCCAGCGGACCTCGGATCTATTCCCGACCGGATTCTCTCGGACGTCTGAGCCTCTTCTAACGCAGTTATTGTACTCAGGTAGGCGTTTCGCTCGGCAGTGGTTTCGGTTCTTGCCAGAGCAAGTAGCCGGCGGATATCCGCGGCTACTTGAGGGACCGCGCACGGTGGACCGTCGGCCGATATGCGGTTTCGAACGAAGAGAATCCTAGCCGAGAGGAGTCGATCTTAGGCTACGTCAGGTTGGGTTGGCGCAGGGCGCGACCACCGGCTCTCATGCCACCCAAGACTCTCCGCAGTCGGGTCGCCCTGTGTAGAACCTGAATCTCGAGGGTTCTCAACCGACTCTTTCTCCTTACGAGACGGCTCGCAGAGACGGGACGTCTATAAGAGATATCCTCGCTCATTCTTGACCGTGCTCGCAAAAAATTGCGGAATGTCCGTCTCGCGTTTATGCCAAGCGTTTATAATAAGAGCGGACAAGTCTATCATTTGTAAGATTCACCCTCGGTATGAAGTTGTCTTTAGTGGAACTTACAGGTTACGAAGTTGATCTATTTTCCTTCTCTCTCTCTCTAAATGTTTCGAGACGACGTGTGTCTTTACAACAACCTCTTCACTTAATTGAGAACTAGTCGCTCTTATTGCGAAATTGCCGTTAAGAAAGTGTTAGATGTTAAGGAGTCGAGATTCTGCTACATTTCGCAAACTCTGCCATCTTCTTCTGGGCACGAAATATCGTCCCTCGTATATATTTTTGTTCGGCGTAGCATCGTCATTCAAATTCGCCGAAATCCTTTTACGGACTGTTAACATACTTTACGTAACGCGTTACGCCACGTGCCCATTTTTGGCCAACCTCCACCAATCGTCATTAATTAACGCTCGCCGTCGTTGCATTTTTTCGAAGCGAGCCCAAGAGTGTCAAGAATGGATGTAAAAAATGGCCGGCTCGTCCAATTTCCATATAAAGTATCCGCGTAAATAAGCCTGGCTATTATTAGAAATTCCTACGGGCTTAATAATCGCTGTAGAATATCTAGCAGTTTCCTCTTTGCTAGAAAAATTAAGTATAATAGAACGCTACCGTGTTACGGCATGATGCCTTGAATATAAAACGCAATCTGTATTGCGTTTCAATAGAAATAAAGCTTCTTGTTGATCCAACTGGCAATATATTTAGTTAAATGTTACATTTTCTACGACGTTTCGACCCAAGTATCAGGTCCTTATCAAGTGACCGAACTCGCGTGTAGATGTTCACAGAGCATAAATTATGGCAGACTCGCAGGTCATTGTCGACGTAGGAAAAATGACTCATTTTTCTGACAATTTCCCACGTCGACAATGACCTGCGAGTCTGCCATAATTTATGCTCTGTGAACATCTACACGCGAGTTCGGTCACTTGATAAGGACCTGATACTTGGGTCGAAACGTCGTACCATATGTAACATTTAACTAAATATATTGCCAGTTGGATCAACAAGAAGCTTTATTTCTACTTTATTCATCACTGGTGACTTGAAGCCACCGTACTCCTCTACTGGTTTTGTAAATCAATTTTTTTTCCTGCGCGTCTGGCGTGTTTGAAATTTTTCAAAGTCGTATCCCAGTGGACCGAGTTAAAGTTTCGTATGAGATTCGTTCAGGCTGTTTCAAAGAGTGGGGCGTGGCGAGAAGAGAGATGCGACCGGTGCAGTCAGCCGACGGTGAGAATGGACCGGCCGGCGTATGAGAGTGGAGATCGATCCGCTATTCATAAGTCGGAGAGCTCGAATTTCGGTGGCGATGAGAAAGGAGGCGAGAGAGAGAGAAAGAGAGATGGGGCGGGAGAAAGAAAGCTCGATGCAACCGGGCGACGCAGCAGCTTTTCCTGCTAGTTGAATTTGTTGTTTGGATTCCCTCTCCCGAACTACTGTCAAGGCCAGAACTGGCCAACCGTGGCTTCGAAGGTCGCCGCTGCGCGGCGGTGAGAGGCGCTTAGAGAGGAACCTAATCGCGGGAGAAGAGTGCGGTTATAATGGGTGAAACTTGCAGTTCCTGCGATAGCTCGCGTTACCGTCCAGCAGGATTCCCGTCGATCAACTCGATGCTAATCGACCGGTATTGCTGGTCTCGCCCCCGTGAAAAAAGTCTGAGCATTTCTGATTAATTAGACAGTGTTCCGCGCATACCTGTTGAGCGGTGTCTCGAATAAATTAAGTTTACGTGCGAAATTGGAGAAAATGTTCGTACACTTCCTCGTACCTTTTATATTTTACATATACCGCGTTCCAGCGGTTTATCTATTTCTATCTTTCGTAGCTTTCTCTCACAACACTTTTACATCTTTTAAAATTTTCTAGATTAGTTCGCGTTTTCGCGCGGGCGCGCGCACGCGCCTGCGTACGTGTGTACGATCGTCGAATGTCGGAGCGATCAAGGTTTTTAGCGCGACTTTCACGCTCTTAGCCCTGAACTAGAGAACATTTAGGAATAATTTGTAGCGAATTGCGAGAATTCTCGAGGTCGTCGAAGAACCGATTACTGCGTACACCGCGTGACTGAACAGATTAGACGTGGAGAGACGTGACAAACGTACACGGCCGTCACGTTGGCCTTATGACGCCGCGCCGAGAGGGTTTAGACTTTCTTGGACAGTCTTCCTTTTACGTCCTCCTGGAAGCCGGCCGGTCCGGCCGAGGGGGACCATCTTGACGAGACCCCAATTCGATCTAATTTTCGCGGAGACTGAAGAAACTCTCTCGGGCGCGCGAACGTCCACGTTCGAATGGCCTGTTCGCCGGAACTATCCGCTCGAATCTGCGCTGAGAAAGTAAACGGACCTCTCGAAGAGGGATCCGTACGCGCCGCGACGCCGAAGAGAACAACAATGACGCCGCCGGTATTGTACGATGTCGGCCAACGGATGACTTTGACGGTGATTGGCGTCTTGATGGCAAAGCTTTCCTTTTACCTTCAACGGATTTTCTAACACCGGGAAATTAGTCTGGTGTATCAAAGTGGTAGAGACGCACCTGCACGCTCAACTCTCCGTCCATCAGCTGTTGTCTGGGGCCCGTTAGACCTACATCTGTCTATCTTTGAGATCCTTTTTCACGTAATAGCATTAAACGATGATCGTTTGTAATTTCATTGATTGATAATACCAATTTGTTAAAATGATCGGCAAAGCGATCACGGCGATCGCCGTCCGCTGTGCAAAAGTAAGAATTAATTATGAACACCGTTATCACCACTTTATCTCATGTGTCATCGACTTTTATTATCTTTCTGTAATTGGTTATAACCCGTCATTAATATAAAACGCATAATCGCGGAAAATAGACGTGGCATTTAGCAGGCATCAGTCGATCAAAGCGGAGAAGGTATTATTCCGTAATCGGCATCATGGAAAAGTGGAATCACGCAGCGATATAGGATTAATGGAACGAATATATATTTCTATATACGACTGGAAGATTATACGTAGATATTTTCGCGGGGGCCACCGCCACTCTCTCGTCAATTCTCCTCTCTCTCTCTCTCTCTCTCCTTCTCTCTCTTGCCAGTCATCTCACCCTCTTATATGGTAGAAGCACACGCGGTGCACTTTCGCGCGGCTCTGCTCTCGGCGAGCGAGGCGAGCTAAAAACATCAAATTTACGCGATACGAAAGCGTCTGCGCACGGGTCTGTGAAAACGGCCGCGCCGCGTTACTTTTACTTATAAATTTACATCGTCGGCGGACGGTCTTGCAAATAATAACCGCGCGCCGGGAGATGAAATACACGAAAACGGGAACGTCTCCGCACGAATGGCCGCGACGCGGACGGAGCGGTCGCCGGACGTCGAGCGCTAAATAGAGTGTACATTAAATGTTAAGCAGAGGAAAGTAACGACGCGCGTCCCTGCTTGCGAGAGGAGTATATATCCTTATCTCGCGCGCATATCCGATGACGATACGCGCAAGAGATAAGGCAGCTAATCGCCGTTCGTTTCACCGTAGGAAGTTGTGCGTATCTAGGCGCTGCCTTCGAATTAGACGGCCGACTTTCGTTTCCAGAGAATAAGCGGCGTGCAAAATCGACACTCGACGGCGAGGCGTGATGTAATTATTATCACGCGGCGATAAAGCGATGCGAAAACATAAAGCGATCGATTTCCCGAGTAAATATATTTTATATAGTTCAGCAATTTAAGCTTTATTTAAATATATCTGCAATATTATGTATATTCATATTTTGCGATTTAAATTAACGTTTTAGCGATGTACAACAATTCCGGTCTTTTATGCGAGGCATCTTTCCACCTGTTGATAACGCAATTATAATTTTGCTAAAATCCAGTGCAATTTTATTAAAATTTCGGAGAGAACAAATTCATAGCGAATTCGGTGCACATTGAGACTTGTTTAAAGTCCGAGTTCGGTTACTTGATAAGGACCTAATACTTGGGTCGAAACGTCGTACCAAATGTAACATTTAACTAAATGTATTGCCAGGTGGACCAACAAGAAACTTCATTTCTATTTTATTCATCACTGGTGACTTTAAGTATACTCCTCTACTGGTTAAAATTATTGATTATAAACAGGTCCTGAGGCCTGCGTCCACGACGCTAGAACTTGGTCCAGGTTGTAGTTGCCGAGAAAAGCTGTTTCATAAAAGCTGCAAGTTGACTGGCTACACATTTCTCGGAAACTACAACTTGGACCAAGTTCTAGCGTCGTGGACCCAGGCCTCTGGTGTGCACTCAGTGCGCACTGTATCAAGATTCCGACATCGCCGAGAGATTAGTATTCGAGAATCGCTCGATATCGCGCGCGCTGCCGTGAAATTTTTCACCGTGAACGAGCCCGGGGACCGTCGTCCCCCGGAGTCACGGCACGAAAGTCATGAATTACCCCGCATAACGCCGGAGATCAAGCGGACCGACCTCCGCGAGAGGAAACGGCCGTCGCTATCGCTCTCGGGGAAACGGTATCAATCCCGCGCGGGTATCGCGCGTAGAATCGATCATTCACGTTCGCGGCGGCGCGGCGCGGCAGGTCAAACGTGCCGATCGATCGTGCCCGTAGACGATCGTAGCGCGCGCGTAGGACGACGCGGACTTCGTTTCGTTATCGCGCGCACGGTTTCGCCCTCGCGTTCCGCCGCGCTCGCGCGCTCGCGCGCGCGCTCTGTAATCAACGCAGCGCAACGACGTCGTGATTTAAATCGAGATCGAAATCGAATTATCGTTGAAAGAGGAGGAACCCGATACCACCGCATCGGCGTGAGTTACACCAACCGGCCGGGTGGTGGAATTCGATCAAGCGGGGTGGTCCCGTACGCGATTAAATTCTTTCGTGCCATCGTCTCCTCGAGTACCGTTCACGTAACGCGCGATGGCTGGGAGGAGAGATCGTTGCCCGGTTTCCGCGGGAAATTACGCAATATCGTTAAATGCGATTGTCACCATGATCTTATCCCCGTAAATACTTGTCTCGATATGTAGCCCGTAACATTTTGCGGCGCGTTGC
>NW_011967199.1:644576-650849 GCF_000949405.1 Vollenhovia emeryi
ATTTCCGCGCACTTATAAAAATTCGGATACAAAATTGACTCGGAGGTAATATAGAGTTAATTCATAGCTACCAACGCGCGTTGGATGTCGATGCGGTTGTTACGAAATGGTTGACAAAAACACTCGATTTAAGAGCACATTAGGATGCACAATAGATTAGCGCATATTAGGTCAATCGAGCAGGATTTCCCGGTCGTAATTTCCGGTCACGTTTAATCGAAAAATAGCTTCCGAGCGGAGCGCTTTCGCACGTGACTACGCCGTGGACTCGTAATAACGGTAACGAGAGACTCGGCCGTTCTCCTCTCGAGATATTAGTTCGACTCCGCGAGCCGAGCCGAGGAAAGGTCTTCTTTTCGGTCGAACAAATCATCAGAATAGCGGCAAAAAGTACCCTCTCTCTCTCTTTCTCTTTGTCGATGGATTCGATGCTTGATTCTGAATAGAGCCGGCCATTCAATTATGTACAGCCGCCGTTTAACACGTCCGTTGAAAGAAACGGTAACGAGCTCCTCCACTTGGCTTTCTTGTCCGCGCCGTAAGCGCCAGCCGCTTCCAGCGCGGCGCTACGACGATTTTTTTGCGCCGTTGCCCGACTTTTTGTCGCAATGTCGCATCTTTGTAGTCAAAGAGCTATACGTAGGGTAATAGACACGCCGCTTTCAGGCTACTGTCGTTTCACATTCGCACCGGGAACGCCCTTGCGGGAGTAGAGTTTTGAAGTTTTTAACTCGCAAAATAATCATACTCCGCGAGGGTACATTTCATTTGTATATACTTTTTATTGCGGTAACAGAAAGAAAAATAATATTTTATTATAAGCGACTGGCTAGTCGCCAGTGTCTACTCGCCTGCCCGATACTCCATTAATTTAATTAATAATCTCTACTACGACGAATAAAAACTACGCGGCTTTGAATGGGCCATTATCCTGCCACCGCTTGCGCAATCGCTCGCACGCATCGACGACTATCCGAACACCCTGTGTACACGGCAGAGGCGGATCCAGAGTCCGCGGGACAAAGAGAGAGAGAGGAAACCGCCTTGGCTGAAGCCGAGAAAAATTGCTAGGAAAGAGAGAAGTTCCTCTTTGAAGATAGCTGCCGCCTTGTGCGCGCGCGTGTACGTGCACACGGATAGTTAGATGGGTGGAGGAGGAAGAGGAGGACCGCGTCTCGCCTTTGGGCATCGATCTCGCGAGAAGAGGAACCGTGGGCTCTTCCCTCTCTTGTATCTTCTCCTCCCTCGTATCCTCGCGAGCATTATCCTACGATCGACCACACCCGAACCCTCCAGCGAAAATCCGTCGTGGAATCGCACGCGCATACGTTCCGTACATCTTCCTCCGGAATTCCCTTTCGGACCGGCGTTGCTCGCCGGCGCGGCGGAGTCTCCGGCCAAGAAGATGAGCGGCGAGATTGTCGGCGGTGGTAACCGCGGATTCTATGAGTGCTATTGTTCGAAATCATCGCGATGCGAGCGCGGCGCGGGGCCCCAACTGTGATACTACATTTGAGCCGGCGATTCGTTACCACGTAATAACAAACCTGTTACATCCGAGCGCTCACAAGGTGGGAATTGAAAAATTTTGCACGAGGGAAAGTTGGCCTTATCTCCTCGGAAGACGATAAGGAGACGCGTCCACTAAGTTAGGATGGAATTAAAATGCAAGCCCAGACATAATTGAAAGAGAATTATTTCCCGGCGTGAAACGTAATTTCCGGCAAAGTGCGTACAAGCATCGCGCGTGTAAATCGCGCGAGTGGAAACCTTTAACTGTCGGCTCGGGCGAACGCCTCGAGGAAACGTCAGTTCCACTCGGACGACCATAGTCGCCTTTAAGTTATATAGGAACGGAGTCTTCCTAAGCGCCTACAGCTGTCTTCGGCAGCGAGAGGGTTAAACATCGTCGTACTTATCAACCGTTAAAATATTTTCATTGATATATCGATCCCTGGAAGCGGGCACGGGACGCGGTGTCTCGTAAATTTCCAATTCAATAACACGCGCCAAGTCGCTTACAATTTAATCTCTACTTTCTACTATTTAATCTGCAAAAAATTATCGTTTCTAATTTAACTTTGCACATATGTACGACCCACACAGTTACCGTTCAATTAGGTTATAATTAAATCTATTTTTTATCCGTATAAATTAATTTCCTTTTTTTTTTATAGAGACGCTTATTGATCGGCGTCTCGCGTCCGGTCGATTAAATCGAGCCCGACAATTGCGTACGACCATTTTTCACGTTGATCCGCGCGTCAAACGGAGGAAACGTCTTCCCTGTTAGTCCGTCTTACTCAGCTTCTCACGACATATTATCCCATGATCGACCACACCCGAAGCCTAGAGCGGTGTAATATCCATGCGCGCGTATCCTCCTTCGGAAACCCCGTCTTTCAAGCCGGTTGCATCGTCTTCCCCGGGCCCTCGCTACTTCCGGGAACATCTGCACCTTTTTCCCCCGGCCTCTCGAGTGCGCACCATCCACGCGCGCGGACGGACGGACGGACGGGCGGATTTTTGCGGCGGATTTTACGATCGTTCTCCTCGCGGCACGATTTACGATCGTCTCTTACCTTCCTTCCTCGATACCAGTCAGGCAATAATTACGAGTGCGCGTTAAATTAAACAATCCCTCGAAAGGAGCGCCATGCGATTTATCGCCGCCGAATCGCTTAAGCCGTCATTATCGCCGATGAATTAATCGCTCGGTCGTTTACGGGGAAATAATCGTTCGCCGATTATATTCCCACTATTCCCGCGAAGTAGCCAAGCCGCTGTCATCGCGTCTTGATATATCGCCACACGATCTCAACGATTCATAACGTCCAATTCTAGGAGCACCTCGGATGAGTGAGTAATGACGGATCGGAGCATGTTTAAGTTCGACCATTTCTTTTATAAGCATGATATTCGAAAATCACCCTGACGAGCACTTTCGGCAAGAAAGTGCCCGGATTACGAGGGAGTTCTACTTGATCTCTCGCGTCGCCCGTCCGTCGCCGCGGATTCGTCCTTCGCGAGTCGTGAATGCGAGCCGTAACGAGCCAGATTAGCTGACTCGAGTCGAGAAAATCTGTGGGATTCACGTCGAATGACCGGGGACGCTAATCGTGATCAGTGGCAGCCGCCCTTAAAGAGGGTCCTGCACCGTTCACCCTTCTTTCGCATTTCGCTTCGTTCTCTCCAGGGGTTGCTCCCTCGTGCTTCCGAGCAAGACGTTTCGCGAGATTTATAAAAGCACCGCATACGCTCCGAAACTGTTGGCGAAGCTTTGGGCGAAACCGTAGAGCGAATAGTATTAACGTTGTAAGGAGGCGGAGGACCGGGATTTTGCATTTAGAACAGTACGGAAAGTAAAGACGCGAGCACTGTGAATACTTAATCGAATCGAGCCGGGCGAGATTCAATTCGAATTTAAATTTCTATAATTCAAATCTGAAAATTTCGAATCTAGATGATCCGAATACGAATCATGTATCGAGGATAGTCACCTGTTGCGAGATAGACTTCTAATATGAGATAGCACACTGAAAAAAATTTCTGGTTGAATATGGACGAATCAGATAATTCCTTTAGGATTTCTGTAATCCTACAGAAATTCTGGTAAATCCTAAAGGAATTCTGGTAAATCCTAAAGGAATTATCTGATTCGTCCATATTCAACCAGGAATTTTTTTCAGTGCAGGCTTTCAACATCCAAATTCAACCAAAAATCTTTCTTCGCAACGTTTACGCGATTCAACAATGCATTTTCTACTAAACACGTTTCACTACAAGAGCAATAAATTCATAATAGGACCAACAGAGAATGCCTATTAATTCAGCAGAAACTCTGCCATCTTATATTAGGAGCTCGTCTTATAATAAGAGGACTTTCCTCTATTGTCAATCTCGGAAAATCATGTTTCCCGTTAATCGAAACATTACGGTCTCTCGGATTCGGATAAACTTTCGATGAAATTCGCGAGAGGAAAAGAATTGAATTCGACTCGTCCCGACATCATAAATAATTCATAAACTAATCCTTAATTCGCACAACTCTAATGAGAGGAAAGCGTCGCTTTCTTCGGGTAAATAAGGAAAATGGACTTTTTCACCGGCACGCTCGAACGGTGATGTATTTATGAAATGCACGCTCGTCCCCGTGCTTGAGAAGCGTAGAAGTAACCCCCGTTGGCTCTCCTAATCCACATAACGAGTAATTTCCGCGAGGTAAAAAAAAACCCGAGCATCGTTTTCTGCGTGTTCACGATGACGTTACGCTAGACTAACGGCCGTGTAACTGGCGTGGCGTTACATCACGCGAACAGATCGGAGTATCGAATTACGGAGACAATGATCGTCACGATCGTGACGATATTTAGCCAACGGTACGGT
Source organism: Vollenhovia emeryi (assembly GCF_000949405.1). NCBI lineage: Eukaryota > Metazoa > Arthropoda > Insecta > Hymenoptera > Formicidae > Vollenhovia > Vollenhovia emeryi. The sequence goes on from NW_011967199.1 coordinate 648,963, forward strand.
AAAAATGTGGCGCGAAGAGGGGCGACTCGCGATCGGACGTTACGATCGCGCTTCGTCGCGGTCGTAATTAGTTCGCGCTTTAAAAACAAGGCTCTCGATGGCGGTTCTTACGTTGCTCGGCGGAACCGAGCGGAAAGAGAGAAAGAGAGAGAGAGAGGGGGGAGGGAGGGGGTAAAGAAACGGGCAGAAGGAGAGAGAAAGAAAGGGAGAAAAGAAAAGGAAGAGTGATTTTAACCGAGAAACTCGCGTGTTCCGCGTTTGTTTGCCGGACTCCTCGCCGGCCGCGTCGTGCTTTGAGAGTGAAGACTTAACGGAACGTGCAAAATTAATGGAATGGAACCCTCTTTTTTTTTTTCCTTTCTTTTAAGCGGCAGCCGCGCGGTGACCCGGGAATACAATGCGCGCGCGATTAATCACGCTCGTTTATCGTTGATTGACGACGCGGCGACGATGTAGCCGCGAATTTACGGCGCGCGTATGCAACGCGCTTGATCGATCGGCGCTCGATCGAACAAATAGCGCTTAATTTTCCGCACGCGGGTACACCGCTGCGAAATTTATCGCCAAGCATTTAGCATTCGCGCCCCGCGAGACTTATCGCGCTTGTAAGATCGAGCGTTCTGCCGGCCGATGATAAAACGCGATAAAATCTCGGCTGCACAATTACACGTCGCGGAATTACCGCTAATTAATTAATATATGGTATCGGCCGGCGCGCGCGAGGTTTAACGAGTGCCTGCGCATAGTGGCGCACTCCCGGCACTTACTCGTTCGTTACAATAAAATTGAGAGCTAATACCTGCATGATCGCCGATATTGAGCGTCGATCGCTCGCGAGATATTCGCGCCGATTAGACGCGCGGCGATCTAATATAGTCATCTGTTGACGCCGGTTAAACGAGTTTCGCGGGTGGACAAAACTCGTAAATGTGCGCGAGCGGGCGACACGGGCGTGCGTTTACGGCAAGAAACGAATACGCGGCCGTGTGCAAACAGATTTCGCGTCGGGACAGTTTTCGAGATTAAAGCGGTACGCGATACGATTTTGCCTACTGGATTGCCTGCGAGAGCTAATCAGGATTTAGCCGAGAGTCACCTGATGTAAAACTCTGCATCCTTATTGACTGTTGCAAGAAATCCAACAACTGTGGGCGAGCGTGGCGCAGAGAAATGTGCGCTGCTTAGTATATAAATTACTTGGTGTATAACACTAGTATATAAATGAGTAAATAAATGAACGAAAAGATCAGAGTTCAAATCCAGCCACGGACACCACCGGTTTTTTTTTTTCGGACGCTACCTCTCGGAGGGAAGTGGCATCCACCGAGAGTATCCTGCAACACATACCCCTTTAGGTGTATAGCATTCCAGGTTGGAGATTAAAGGTTTTCTACGGCAAGGTTCCCGAGTCGAAATTTTGCTACTATTTGGACACTTTTAAGGATAATTTACACCTACTTAGCTGATCTATACACCTACATAGACCAGCAGTAACCTACTTGGATGATACTATATGTTTTACTCCTCACTTGAACCTTTAATTCTAAAAATTTACTTTAGATCCTATTAAAGGACCTACTTTAAAGCTAAATTGGCAAAAGTAGAAATTTCCGACACTATCAGTTTTAAAGTAAGGAGTAAATTATATTCTTGCAGTTCGACCTCTTGTACCGTCCTAGGTCTTACTATACAGGGTGAGTCTTTCCATATCCGACAAAATTTTTGAGAAGGTAGAACGGATCGAGATGAACGGAAAAGTCCTGTACCATTTTGCAATTTTCGTAATAGTTAACGAGTAATTAATTATTAAAAATCGTTGTCTTAGGCCGGCCTACCGCCCAATTCGAGCGCGTGGCAAGATGTGACCGCCCGGCGATCGATATTGCT
>NW_011967199.1:652904-667485 GCF_000949405.1 Vollenhovia emeryi
GGCAAGATGTGACCGCCCGGCGATCGATATTGCTATGCGCACATCTCGCCACGCGCTCGAATTGGGCGGTAGGCCGGCCTAAGACAACGATTTTTCATAATTAATTACTCGTTAACTATTACGAAAATTGCAAAATGGTACAGGACTTTTCCATTCATCTCGATCCGTTCTACCTTCTCAAAATTTTTGTCGGATATGGAAAGACTCACCCTGTATAATAGATTTAAAGGTTCAACATAGGGCCAAAATTTCGACTCGGGTTAGCAGCCTACCGAAGATGAAGTGAAACCAAATGCTCAAAGTACCAGTTCGTTCTGGTACAGGCTTTACAGAACTACAGAAACAGGCTTTAAGCCTAATACACGAGGAAGAAATCCAGTGGGCAAAATGGTATCGTGTGCCGCTGGCTTAATAAGTACATACGTCGAAAAAAAAAAGAACCGACGGTGTCCGCGCTCGGATATCGCGGGTTTGCTCGCTTAATCGGGTTTCCTCGCTTAATTCGTAAATGGAACAACAAATGCGATAAACGCGCGCTACACTTGGAGGATTACGGAGACAAAAAATATATGCAAGTTGAAGGTATCGAACTGAGAGAGAGAGATAGGGGATCGCGGCGTTATCATCATCGGCCGTAGTTATCGTCGGACCGTCACGGATCCGCTCCAGAAAATCTGCCGGCAGAGAGACTAAACGTTTTGATAAATCGGACGTGGCGTTGTAACGGCACGCACGTACGTGCGCGTTTCCTTCAAAGAACCACCGGGTGGTGTTTCTCCACGGCAGAAATCGAATGAGCTCGGGGCGCACGATCGCGCGCGCGCAATGGCGTTCGTGGCCGCGCGGTCCCGCAGGAGTTTTCAATAAGCATGGCGACTTGCTCCAATAAATCCCGCGCCGAGAACAATCCGCGATAAATCATTTTCTAACGGCAGCAACAGTGTTTGCGCTATAACGGTAATTGGTCTAGTCGCCGCCCGGTATCTCGGGTCTGGGAGCAGCGAGATATTAATGATCGCGCCGGACCGGCGCGCGTACAACAAAGACACGCGTTGCTCGTTTTACAACACCCGTCGGACGACGGATCGATTTCCTCTTACGACTTTCCTTTCCAAAAACGACCACGGAGTCGATATTTCGCGCACACACGCGCGCGCTCTACGTGACAAGGAAACACTGTGGTCTCGTAATTCGGCAGAAGCGAGAACGTTCCTTTTCGGTCTCTAGAAGCGTGTCTTCGAGAACAATATCGCTTGTACTGATGATTAAATAAAATGATCGAGACTGCGAGTGAGGTGAAACAGTTTTATATTTAGAGGAAAGTCCTTTATTATGAGATAGGTTTCTAATATGAGATAGCAGGTTTTCAATTGCACATCTCTTTTCGCAACGATCGCACGATCTGACAATGAATTTTCCACTAAACAGATTGCGCTCCAAGGGCAACAAATTCAGGGTGGAACCAACAGATGATGCCTATTAATTTAGCAGAAACCCCGCTATCCCATATTAGGATACTATCTCACAATGGGGGGGGGACTTTCCTCTAATAATATATTAGCAATCTCTTTCTTTATAGATATACAATAAACCTTATTACTGAAAGTCAATCAGTGGACTGTCACTGAAAACAGTGAATAGTCACTGATTTACAAATCAGTGATTATTCACTGTTTTCAATGTTAATTCTTGCGTATGTTGGTTTTATGAATAATCACTGATTTGTAAATCAGTGACTATTCACTGTTTTCAGTATTAATTCACTGACTGATTTTTAGAGAGGTCGATCTAATAGAGGAAGTGGTGTTTGTTAATGCCAAAATCCTTAAATCAAATGCAATGTACGGAGCTCTTTTTTACCATTTTTGTTTTTAATGTAAAAGGAGCTTTAACACAATGTACAAAATACAATTATAAAATTGTAATAGAGACTGTAATATTCACTTGTTGATAATGTAATTGAAGAGTATTTCGCTAATTTCTGTGCTGCACTTGAGTTCACAAGCTTCCTTTTAACTCCTCCACGAGGTTTGAAATGACTGAACTTTTCAATTTCTTAAAATTGTCATTACTTATCGAACTGTGTTACCGTATGTCCGTTTCGTTAAATTCGAAATCCGTCCGGGCTCTCTCGAGTCGAGAGTTTGCCGCATTTCTTTTCTATTTGCGCATTATCGAAACGATCATATTTGGACTTCATCATCCAAGGACTTTCGATATTTCTGTCAGCTGCTATTTTCTATAAAACCAATATACGCACGTACACACGTATAACCACATGCAGAGTTTTGCGGCCATGGTTAAATTGTTTTCCTCCTACGACCGCCACTTTCCTCTCCTCGAGCGACCGCGGAAAAATAGACTTTCGACTCGATCTGTCGCTGCCCGATCGGCCTGACGGCAAAATAACGAGAATAATGGCCACGTACGTATGCGTGTATTCACGGTATTGACGCTTCTCTGTGTCGGTGAGTGTGCCCGCGTGAGTGGGCATACAACGCGCGTACAACCTCGAGGTCGATGGAAAGTGAAAACGAGTGACTTCTGTATGGGTTGTCATACTGTATCGCGCGCATACGTTAACGCTAAAAGGGACTGTTTACGCATTGCCGATCTCCACCGATCGAGCCGACGATACACACCGACGATGCAGGATTTCCCTCCACGAAGGGGAAGCGATCGATTTCCCTCTCGCGTAACGAGACGTGAGCCCGACAGCCGAGTTACCTAATTCGCTCCGCTCCGTTTCATCTCGTTCAGTTTCCTCCAATTTCCATTGTCCTTGGGGTTAATTCGGTCCGCGGTTTATTCGCGAAATCGGACGAGTTTGTGACACAATAGCGAATTTCCGAGAATCCTCCGATGGCATACCGCGTGACATTAGGAGCGTGCGTGCGACGTACGAACGGCTGATAATGATCCACGTGCCGACAATTAACCATGCACCGCCGGCTGACTCGTCATTAGTTTCCCTTATAAGTAGGAAGAGAAGCGCTGGGAACGATAACGCGTAATTACGTGCGCGCGCGCGTCTGCCGTTAATAATACCCGCGTCCTTGCGCGATCCTTGCGATTCTTTTTAAAGATCTCTCGCATTGATTCACTCTCCGTAAAAGTCGTTCTCACAAAAAGCACACGCTTTCTTCGCCGCTGAATGTCTCTTATTAAACGCAGCGTCGGTTTAAAACGAGCGTTACGATCCCGAGCGTTCCTTATCCCCCTCGGACTTCCGGTAGCCCCGCGAACGCGATCCCGCGCCCCGGGGGTATCGTTCGATCGGAAATGGCCGCGCTATCCTCCTCGTGAAATTCGGTGGAAAGTTGCCGCGACGCGATACTTTCGGGCGACTTATTACTCGAAATAATACCGCTTCGTTCCAACTCTCGCTTTCTCCTATGTTTAAATTAATTAACGGACTCTCTCATTTTCGACATACATATATGCGCGCGGCAACCGAATCAAATTAACTATCGGGCTGTTATTAAACAAATATCGACCGTTATTAATTATTTTTCGAAACACGCGGCGTCTTCCACGTCTGTATTTAAGTAAAATCCACGCGGCGGGTCCGCACGTTCGTCCAACACACCCCCGGCACTCTTTTCAGCAACGCATCGGCGCGCCTAATTTCGCGCTTGATGTAATATATGTGCAATGGCGTGATCCAGGCGAATTAAAACGACAGGAAAGCACGAAACCCGCGTATCACTTGGAGCGACCACCGTTCGCGTGAAAGTTTCGCAATTGCGCGGGTACCGGCTACTCAGCGATTCAAACCGTCTTATCTATTACAACGGAGCGTTAACTGCTGTTCTGAATTGCGTTACGATACGAATTACATGTATTACCGTCACCCGCTTGCACGCGTGCTCGAATAGCGCGGCCTCGCGCGCGTAAAATTGCGCGTGGATACACACGCGAATCCCGGAGCCCAAGATCGCACCGACGTGTATACATACACCGCGCGCCATATCGCGGGAGAAGAATTTTAATATGTATCGCGGGGACCCGCTACGTCGCACGGCGTCTTTCTAAAATAATTATACCCGAACGGAGGAGCCGTCCGTGTGTTGAGAAAATAGCGTTTTCTCGATATCTAAGCCGTAAGTGGAACGCCAGGCTCGAAAGCCGCGAACTTTTATTTTCACGGCGTCTTCGCGGCGATGCGTTCGCGCTGCAGTCTAAGGCGGCGAGTTCTATTAACGGGTTATTATCGCGATTCCTCCCCCCCCCCTCCCCGCCGCGCGCCGGCCGGTATTCACCGGAGATTCTTTCACCGAGAAAAATTACGCCATCGCCCCGCCAAGGACTCCGGCCGTCCTTACGTCCGGTGTAATTTATCCTGCCAGGTTGAACCACCTTCGTCGCGGACCGGTAGTCACACTCGAGTGCGGTTGACATCCTTTACGCAAGCAGCCGTATCCTTGCCGCCTCTCGCTCGCGTTTCTTGATTTACGCGCGTCCCTCATTAGCACGTTATGAAACCTGATATTTCCCGCCTCGCGGAAGATCGCGCGCGAGAGGCGGCATCGTTGTCACTCGATCGAACGTACGTTATTTATCAACTAGCAATGCCGCTTGAAAGCGGCCTCTATTACGGAGAATAATTTATTTAAAGCTGGAAACGTTCCACATTGCACTGCCATCGCTGGAAGCAGGATATTCCAAAAGTATCGAGTTAAAAGAGTAAAAAGTAGAATGCGCGAGTATTTATTTTTCCCGCACAATCGAATCCGGAAGCTGGGTGTAATTGTGTTAATTCCGCTCACCATGCAATCTTTCTTCGGAATATTCTTTCTTCATATGAAGATCAAAAGGATAAACATTTGCGGCAAAAATGTTATCAACGATCTATTAGAGGAAAGTCCTCTATTATGAGATTGTAGGTTTTCAACGTTCAAATTCAAGCACAAATCTCTTTTCGCAACGATTACACGATCTAACGATTAATTTGCCACTCAACGGATTGCGCTCCAAGGGCAACAAATTCACGGTGGAACCAACAGACGGTGTCTATTAATTCAGCGGAAACTCCGCTATCTCATAATAGGAGACCTTCCTCTACTAATTAAAGGAATCGTGGAAACTCATTTATCCTCCTCTCTCTCGTCTTTCTTTATATATATATATATGTTTATGTTCGTTACTTAATTATCTTAATCTTCATATTATCATATCCTTCCTTTTTTTCTTTTATTATATTTACTGCGTTATGTATACGCTAAAGATTAATCAATTAGAAACGTAAAAGCCATTTAGGACCTGGCACAGGTGGAGGTGGCCAATTAAATTACCAAGTGAATCTACCGTCTTTTTCCAACCTGTCCTGCGTGCCGTTAAATACCGGACGTATGACGCAGGTTTTTCGTTAGGTGGAATCATTATCGTCAGTGAATTCGCGTGTTATAAAGTCGCTGAACGATTTGATAAATTACTTCAAATGCTATACTCGGCATTCATTACAACAACTGTAACCCCCCCCCCGTACTGAATTCAAAATTCTTATTGCGAAAAATATCACCTCGGCCAGGATTCGAAGCCTGGGACCTCCCTCAATTCGTGACGGGCGTCTTTGTGGCTGATTTATATCTTAAAAGGACCTAGTTAAAATTTAGTTGTCTAAATATTAAGTGCATTAGCCTACCTTATTGTTTGCTATGCAAAAGTGTCTATACGCTTGAGGAGGACTTGTCTCAGAGCGTTTAATAAATGATGATTCTGATTCTCTCTCTCTCTCTCTCTCGCTCGCTCGCTCGCGTATTTCCGAAAGATCGGAGGAAACGTAATAATGGATGCGTTTTAAAACTTTCTAGTAGCGCACGTGCCGGCGATCTGGGATATAATACCGACGATTCCAGCGACTCGGATATCAGAAATCGCTCTCCCACGTGCTCCTTGTTCCGGAGTGCGTGCTTCCCTGGGAGAGCGATTTTCGCGAGACGCGGTAGCCCGCGCGCCCCGCCGCCGTTGAGAATCGTTTGACTCCGACTGCGACTCTGCGATATCGATGCCGATGTTCACCGGTGCCGGGGATCGGAACTGGCTGCTCGACGCCGCTCGTCGACGAGGCCTTTCTCCCCCGTCGTCGTTATTTCAATAACGCTCACGTACGGTGCATTATCCACGCGCTCGCAATTGACATCCTTTAAGCCGCGCCGTCGCCCGTGTACTCGCGCTTTACCGTTGCTTGTCATTACGAGAGAGGAGAATCACCTTGGGATACCGTGGTAGCCCCCGGTGACCCCCTGTCAATACCTTCGAAGCACACGTGAGAGCCTATCCCGGCGCGAAACGAAGACCGTAAAGCGAAAACCGCGGCCGCGCGCACTCGCCTGGGTATCACTCGCGATTTTTCACGACGCCCGTAGCGTGCGTTCCCCCCCCGCGCTTTTTCCACGTCGCCGCGCGACGTCCCGGAGGTGGAGGCGTGAGAACCGGGTTTCCGGGATACGCCGCTGGGTACACACTCGGAATACACTCTCGACGCTTGACCTCCTCAATGGGTATCGTACGTACACGCCGCGGGCTGGGAAGCCTAGACGTCTGTTTCTCCGCGCACTAAAAAAAAATGTCTCGCTAACGCGGGTAGATTTTCAGGCGTCGCGAAAGAAAAGTTTAGCGCTATTTTGTGCGTCCGTTAGAAAGTTGTTCGTAGCCCGTACCACATTTATTGCAGCAACATTCTGGCAATGCCTTCTAGAAAGTTTATGTTTCATGACTAAATATTAATCGTTCACGTTGGATAAAAATGAATTTCGGTACCGTAGCTACAACCTTTGTAAGGAATATAACTGTTTATGTATCACGATCCAACGTTGTAATGGACGGACGTCGTAGAAAGACTTTCTTCCTTATAACAAGAACAAAGACTTATTGTCGCCAGTTAATTAACCAACGTGGAAATTAACAATCGACGCAACTTGCAAAGTCTAATGAAAGAAATTTATTGGGAAAAACTTTCTTCCTAACATTCGCTAACAGTCGAGATAGAAATTCTGCTTCTGTTATTAAAATTGATTAAATACAAGGCATACGCGATTCTTGACGCATTTATATCTCTCACAACCTCATTTAGTGTAAAAATAAGACTATATCAAAATAAAATCAACAATTCTTATTCTCGACTATCGAATTAAACAAGATTGACTTACTGTAATTGAGACAAGAGCAACTTATATAAATGTAAGTTTAGAATAAATTTTCCTTCCATCTTACAACGCACGAAGTTGTTGTATATCGATTGCTACATCGATCCTATTTTATGATACATTCAAGTGTAATCGCATTGGATCCGGAAATTTTTTCTATGGGTGTAGCAATTCATTTATATACCTCGATTATTTTCCGCTCCTAGAAAATTGTTGCCGCGGTTGCAGGATTATTTTTTTTTGAGTGCAGTTACGTTCGCGAGAATTGAATTAACAATGCACGTATCTAATAGGCTAATTTGCAGGCTTACGCTGAAGTTAACGTTGATTAATATTACTTCCGTTCGGTAGTTTCTGTTATTCAAAACGTCGTATCGACGTTACGCTTAAATCGTTATTATCGTCGCTATCAACGTTACTTAGCTCGTCTAATTTACGTCTCGCGCCGCGATCGGCTCAAAACGAATTGCAAAACGCCAGACGAACGCGTTCGGATGTGCGCACCGATGGCCGCTACGCAATAATCCAGCGCATATAATGCTAATGCGACAGGTCTCCCGATACAAGCTCCCCGCGTAACGCTAATTAGACCCGGAGTCCGGAGGATACAATTATGTGATTCTTAAATGGAAACCTGGCGTGTGTGGTAATTTCGCGTCTCGAGTTTCTTGATATATCCTATTACGTCGAGCTATGTCGGTCGCGCGAAGCGAGAGTCACGCAACTTTTTTTTTTCCCCGAATCACCGAAAGGCGCGTCGGTACGGCTTGATGAATCTCCGCTTTTTCGCCAGATAATTCTCCCGCATTCGAGATAATTCACTCCGATTTTCTCTCGCGATAATTACTTCCCCCCGCCCGTACCTGGAAATATTAATATTGATAACGCTCTTCGGCGGTTATCGTAATTAAAAAGAAACTCTTGGGCCATTAAATGGTCTACGTGGTTTCCACAACGTCAAGCGGAGACGACAGCCGGCCGGAACTTTCTATTTATGTTCTCATCGACAGACTGACGTAAGAATTCATCATACTTTGGGGCTTCCAGCGGAGTCGATGTAGTCATTGATAACCGGCTCGTTTCTCGTTTAAGATCTCAATGGCCATCTCCGGCGAGATCAACGGCGGCGCGGACGTAGATTTGTCTTTATTTGGACTTCCATTAGGCCGAGACGTTGTTTGATCGTTCCCGTTACACGTTTTACGAGAATGGTCCGCGCGAGAAGTACTTTCTAGACACTCGACTCCGCGGCCGGTCTTCGCCGCCGAGAAGGTCGACGATACATCAAAGGATCGCAGAACGAGCGCGCATACGGTGTCACGCGAAGAATGAATTTGCTCATTGGATATGAAAGTTTGTTTTCTTAACAACCCCCTACGGCCTGGCCGCGCACTCTTGTGGAAGTATCGCGCGGAGGAGGGGAAAAAAAGAGGAGCGTGAAAAAATTTCGGAGAAAGACGGCGGAGAGATTTATTCGAAGAGATTTTGCGCTTCGACAAATTATCGGGCGAGTTGTCTAGCTGGAAATTAATGACGCGGCTATTTTAGTGGGCGCGAGACAACAAGGCGGGCGCTGTAAGGCGCTTTAAAAAAAATATATAATAAAGCGACGTGTCCATTTCGAGTGGGCCGCGAACGTGGCATCGCAGGCCAGGTGGACGATAAAGTGGGGCGCGAGCACCGGGATGCATTATCTTCGGCATTTCAACGTATCCGCGCCAGTTATCGTTCGGCCTAATCGAACGGTGTGTAATCCCACCTGCAACTCGCGGGGCTTACGGGGGCGCGTAAATGAAGTTACGGTACCCGCCGTTTCGCCTGGCGATTCGTATGTTTCTGTAAACGTGTTAATCTCGCGGGAAATTACCTTGTCTTTACGAGCGATCGGGGGACGAGATCGGGCCGTGGGGCGACCGCGAAGGAGAATAGCCCGCGTTAACGCGAATCGCATTCTTCCTATTTCCGACGAGGCGTCGCCGCCTCGCCGTTCTTGCCGCTCGGCGTACCGATCGGCGGCCGTGATTACTATAATTACGATTATAATAGACGAGATCGGGGAATCCAGGTCGCTCGTGATTCGCGCGCTATGAGGAATCGAAGAGAGACCAACTCCGCTTTCCAGCGGTAGACGCTCCGGGAAAAGCGCGGACGGGGAAATTAAACGAGCGAGCGCTAATTAATGTCGTCAGTGCCGCGCCGGTCCCACGCGATCCGATTGGCGGCCGGGGGTGGGAGGTTCAGGTTCAGGGATGCAGCGGCGTGCATCGGCGCGGGTGCGTCGCGATGCAGCCACAATTAGCGAGACATTAATGAGATCCGACGACGCGCGCGCGCGCGGCGAATGAGTCATGCGGCAGGAAGTCCTTTTTCCGCGATGCGGCACGGTCGAACACCTTCCGCCCGACGAACTGGTACAAGGTGAAATCGAGCTTCGATTCGCGGCACGAGAGGAAGGCCTGACGATCGCTCGCGAGACGTTCGCGAGGAGGATCCTCGCTTCCTTCTCCCCGTCTCCCTCGCTCTCGAATTCCGCTTCGTTTTGGAATAATTTCTTTTGCGTCTCGAGACCGATTGTCTACCTTCTCCAGATAAGTAGATAGGATAAACTATTTGCCAAGTACGCTGCGAAAATTGCCCTATTGTATCGGTGAGAATGAGATACTACGCGATACGATGGATAAAAGTGCGCCAGACAACCGCGCGCTCAAAGAGCGGATGGCACGACAGGCAGCGCGAACGTACAACAACGCGAGAAAGATTAGACGCTATTAAATCTTATTCTCTTCCTCCTATCCGCGCCGATCTTCTTTTTTTTTACCCCTCGATATATATCCCCGCGGGATACCGTCGGTGCGTCGCGATCGCGTGAGAGAGGTCGCCATTTCGCAGGGAATTAGTCGATGTCGTCCATTACCCGCCATACAGAAGACCGTGTACCACTAACTATCCAATTATCTTCCGATTAAAAAATAATGCGATAGTTGCGGTACACCGGCGTGTCCCGTACGCCCGTCACGCATCACAAAGTATCTTATCTGCGTTATCAGGCATCTATCGATGTCGGGAACTGAACTTTAGCTACCATTAACCATGCGGGACTTTCCAATAAAAGGACTCGGCGTTCATCGCTAGCGAAAAACAGATAAATTGGACGTAAAGTGGAGTCGGTAGAAATGCGCGAGCTATTCGATATACGAGCCGAATCGAATTGAATCATGGTGAGATTCGACGCGCTTCCATTCGGATGAAATTTTGTGGATTCGGTTTGATTCGGACTTGAAAAAGGAAATTAAATTCGATTCGATTCGACATAAAAATAATCCTTGATTCGCACATCTCGTATATGTGTGCTAGCTGAAAATGTCTGGTGCATCCTTTCTCATTAAATCTAATATCAATCTGATCTTTTGTCATTTTCCTTAAAAAAAGGGATTAATAGACATCGTTTCAGAAAATTGTCTTGCGTGTTGTTTGCCAACACTCGAAATAGCTTGACTCGCAAAGCAAAAGGCTCATCCGCCACAATATCTTCCTTATATCCGGACGTACTGCGGTACATTTCGCCGCTCGGAGCCGTCTGGCAATTAAGGTCAGATCGAATTCACGGGCCGTCGAATCGATGAAGCTATCTTGCGCCTCTGGCTCGACTCCAGAGAAAGAGCCTGCGACAATGCGCAGGGCGACCATCCCTTTTTCTTATTACCCGACGTTTCGCCTCTCACGAGCGATGGTGCCACGTGGATTTTCACGAGTAAGGGTGTTCCACCCTTCGGTCTAGCTATGGGCGGCTAGGCTAAATCAATTAGATGCCCGAGGTGGGAAGTGTTGATACAATATAGGAATACGTGACATTGCCTTCTGGCCTTTAGAAGATGAGGAACGACAACGCTAACAGGATTTCTCAACTGTCTCGTATTATCGGAGTTTTTACAAAAATATAGCCGGCACCTTTTTCTAAGTAGGAACCAATAATACGACAACGCAGTACAATATATGTAAATTACGTTTGTAATTAATTATAGGAGAAATAATTTCTCTGCACTGAGTACAATCTGTGCTGGTGAACTTTTGATAAGACACGTGAATCGCGTTTTTGGCCAAATTTCGGCCGAGTGTAAAACCAGAATGGATCGAGAACCACTGCTCCTAGATTTTCGACGTGTATCCCGCGAGCCGGGGCTCGCCTGCAACGTACGCTCGATAAAGGCAGCAGTATGCGTCACGGACACACGCGTGTAAAGGAGATTTCGCGCGGAGAGTCTCTCACGTCGTCTGTAACTTTCGTGAACTCGTATAATAGTGCGATGAACTCGCCGGCGCTTTATCTCTCTCCATGGTACGACGATAAGAATAATTGGACGTAAGACAGCGCACGGCAGATGAGAGACGGAGGTCTCCGTTGCGTAAAATTGCAGGTCATTCGCGGTCCTACGCTATCAAGCGTGTCTACAGTTTTTGGTTACGTAACCACGTATAAAATCGTCCGGGCGCCTTTTTATGTAACCTTACGGGACGACTGGCGCAGACGTTTAATTTTTCACACTTTGCGACTAATCCAATGATTAATTTCTCACCCGTTTCGACTCATTACGTTCGTACTCGTCAGTTTCGTTTCGGGGACGGGGAGTACGATAGACTTGTAGAATCGGGAATAAATGACTTGTCATTGAAATAATATTTATTATTTAAATAAAACAGATCCCTCCACTTTGACGGATCTAACGTATCGATTAATCTTAACAGTCTACTGAAATTGCTGAATATATTTTGTTTCTTGTTGCAGATTTCGTAATGCCACCGCCCTGTTATCGACATCGTTAGGTGGTGGGCCCTCGCAATGGCCTCGATCTTAGGAGACGGAACGGGCCCCGGGGGCCCCGGGCCCTCCCGATGCCTCTTGCTCCTGCAGAGGTCCCTGGCGATACAATTGATCCGAGGTTCGCCTCCTCACGTCACAAGCAGCGGCCAACGGGAAAGTCCAAAGGAGCACCCGGCCGACGAGATGTGGATGTACGACAAGGGCTACAATCTGTTTCAGGTGAGCCACGTTATCCTTGCTTACGCATCGATTCCTCGTTTACGCCCTTGGTGTCCTCTCGCCGCGTCATCCGGCGAGTTTTCGCCGACGACACGCGTCTTGGCCTTTCGGCAAACAGCGCCGTCCGCCTTGTCTGCTCGTGGGTTTTTGCTCGTCGGCGCCGGAAAGTTCAACGGAAACGAGAATGCTGGAGCGACGTTCCGACGAGACTCCCGACTCTCGACGTCCTCCGCTTTGTTCCTTCTTCGTGTCGACCCGCGGCGCGCGGGTCCTTTACGGTAAAGCGAACGCTGATTGCCCGCACCGTTATGCCACAATGAGACAATGTGAATTACGAGCAATTTCGCAAAAGTCGGCATAATCGAGGAGCGGCGGGTTAAACGGCGGAAGCTCGTTCTCGCGGCCGGCGCGGCGTTGTGCCGACGTCATCCGGCCCTTCGACAATAAATTTCGCATTTTACGTCGGGAATTCCTTCCACGGATGAAATGAACGGCGGCGAAACGGGAGACGCGCCGCCGCGCCGGACGACGGCGGCCGGGCGCCGTGCGCGTCGTAACGCAGCTCGCCTCGAATTTATCGCCACCAATGCGTAACGTGTAACCACTGAATATTCAACAGCGGTCTACTGTCTGGTCAGGAAAATCGTATTAAAGCTCGTGCCGATATGGCCAATCACGGGAGGGAAGTGCATCGGTAATAAGCGGTGTTATGATTCATCATCACGTGAGATGAGAATAAAATATTAATGAATAAGTAATGCAGTTAAATGGTAAGTTGAAGCGATAAATAATAAATGAAATAATAATCGCGCGTGTTACATGGATAGTTTGGACGGAGATATAATCCGGTCGAATAGTCAATAATATTTTCTTCGCACGTGTCCGGGCGCGTTTTGCAAAATTTGGCAAAGATTATCGGTGACGAGACGAAGCTGCGGACGTGACTGTTCGCAGTAACGAAGTGCTCTCACTTTTCAGCGAGTACGCACTCGGCGCAGAAGCACCCTTGCGGAAAAGTCAACGAGCGGAGGCCCTCGCTTCCAGAGTTAATAATAAGGGACGTCGATAACGGTGACAAAGGTCGAGGGTGCTGAACCGTTGAGTATGCAAGAGCAGCACTTTTTTTCGGACTCTTTAGGGACGACCTATTAACGCAGCATCTTAAAATGGGAATATTTAATTATTCGTGGTAAATTTAAAAGGTCAAAAAAATTTTCTTTGAACTGATTGAAAATTGGACTCTTTAATCAGACTATTTAGGGACGACCTATTACCAAAAGTGATAATTTTTAATGATCTGTAGTAAATTTAAAGTCAAAAATTTTCTTTAAACTGATTGAAAATTGAGCTCTTTAATCAGACTCTTTAGGGACGGTCTATTACCGCAGCATCCGAAATTGGGAATTTTTAATAATTCATAGTAAATTTAAAGAGTCGAAAATTTTCTTTAGACCAATTGAAAATTGGGCTCTTTTTTCGGACTCTTTAGGGACGACCTATTAGACGACGTAGTAAATTTAGAGAGTCGAAAATTGTCTTTGAACCGATTGAAAATTAAGAGGGCTCTAATATCTTCGTTAATGATAAATGTACTTCTAACTGCGAAATAAATCGAACGTGAAATAACGCGCGTGGAAGTTGAAATACATCGTATATAAAAGCAGGAAATCGCGTTCGGCGTTGCACGTACGAGAGAAGATATAATCTCGAGGTCGCAGAGTGAATTAGATCGACGTTCTATAATTGTTAAGGCAATTAGACGTTACTGCAGAAACCGTTCAATGTATGTTCTATCGGTATTGTGGTTCCGCGTGGTTTCGCGCTATGTACTGGCCGTTTCATCGATGTCTGCGGATAATAATCGATCGACGAAGATAGGATCGCTTTTCAACGGTACGATCGTCAAAAGCATCGCCGTGTGCTGCGCGGATCGTATCGATATCGCGATACAGTCGTTATTCAGAACATTGTACTCCATCGATTAATTTTATCTAAAGAGGAATGTTAAATGAAATTCCCCGTCGACTTCCCATAGTTAATACTAACGATGCAATTAACGAAACAAGATACATTGTGAAATAAGATAATTTATACACATAATCTATAACAATCTAATTAATTTACATATATTATATTAATTATATCAATTGTTAAATTAATAACAAATTAAATGTATATAATTAGTAGGTATATAAATTAATTATATTTTGTGACGTTATGGTCGGATTATCTTGCTTCGTTGACTGAAGACTTTTAATTCGTCTTTTCTTCCGGTAGAAAAGCGACAATGACGAACGGACGGCAATACGGATCTATTACCATAATAATGAAGTATATAATTAGTACGTATATAAATTAATTTTGTGACGGTATGGTCGGATTATCCCTCTTCGAC
>NW_011967199.1:667836-682611 GCF_000949405.1 Vollenhovia emeryi
GACTGAAGGCTTTTAATTCGTCTTTTCTTACGGTAGAAAAGCGACAATGACGAACGGACGGCAATTCGGATCTATTACCATGGTAATATCAGGTTACTAAATAATAGGGCATTGTTCGATACGGCTTTTGATCCGCAAAGTTGTTTACAAGATTTATCGAGGCCTTTCAGGTGCACGGTCTGCATTCGAGAAAAGGTACTTCACGCTTCCTCGACGGCTCTCGCGAGTGCACTGCCGGCCGGTCGTTGTGACGTTTTTAAATCACTGTTATTACGATACACCGATCGCGCATTGCCTCGGGGATGGTCGGTGCAGTCGACGATCCAGCGGACACTTTCCATCCGCGTGACGATTTCCGCCACGAGCACGTCGCCACGCCGAGACGATAAAAAGCACGGTAGTTTACGTCGTGCTACTCGGCCACGACTACAGGCACCGTAGTTTGTGTGCATCGGTTTGTTACATTCGCACGCTTGTTCACGTCATGTTTGTGGAATCGATCACCGCTTGATCATAGAAATATATCTGTAATCGATCACTGTCAGGATATGAGAACACTTTCGTGTGTAATGAAATATATACATCTTTCGACCGCGATGCAACTGAATATTACAGTAACCCACTTTAACGGAAGCGTTGTAGCTTAAAAATGTCATTTAATCGCAGCCTCGTATCGCTTCTGCAAATTTAAGTTTGAAAAGAAGCCACGTACACGCGCGGAACTGTATTCGATTACGATCAATCGCGAATATCGTCGGAGCGTAATAGTCGCTCGACTTGGCACCGTGCAACGGCACCCAGAACGCAACTAGTGCGCGGCACTTAGAGCAGAACAATAAAGTCGAGCGCGTATCGTTCGAGCGGGTCGGGCTCGGCGTTGGTCCGAGGGTTCGGCCAAGGGTTCAGCCACCTCGTTCTCGGCTTCTCTCGTTCATCGACGTTTTTCCTGGCCGGCGCGCCGTCGAAAGCGGAATCGGTCGTCGCCGATTGTCGTCGTCGTCCTCGTCCGTTGCCGACTTCGTAAATCAGCGCCACGCAGCGCATATCACGAGCCAGCTCGACTTTTATCTCCCGCGCCTCGAGAACTCGTTTATCCACGGGATGCCCATTCGCCTCGAAGCAATTCGCGCGCGATCGTCTATTTGTTTGCCGATTTAATTGCAAAAAAATGCACGGGAAAGAGGGGGTGCCGTCGATGGCTACCCTTCTTCTCGTCGCGCTTACATTCGCGAGTCCTAGATTAACGATGGCACGAAATGTCGGGGCGTATTCTCTGCCTCGCGATATGTAGATATTAATGTTATTCGTATTTAGCTTTAAGATCATCGTGGACGTTATTAATCTTGGATAATTTATTCTTGCACAAATGTTAGGTTTGCTCAAAGGGTGATGAGCGTTTTGAATTGATACACCAAGGCTCGGTTTCACCAAACGTAACTTTAATCCTAGTTTAAGTCGCGTTTGTCTCTTTCTAAAGTAACAGTTGGAAAGAGACGAAGAACGAATTAAACTATAGGCTTAAAGTTAAGCGACGTTGGTGAAACCAGGCCTAAAACGTAAAGATTAATTCCACTGTAATGATAACAATCGTAATAATTATTATTGTTGTAATATGAGAAGGTATAGCAAAGCTAATATTTTCATAAGTTTTCCTTTCTATAATGTTTCGTAAGACGGAGATGGTATTTCACTAGGGAAAAACGTTTTGAGTAATCGATTTTGTACGGTTCTTTCTGCGAGTCTCCATTGACTCTCTATTGACATGGTAAATAAGAGTGTATAATGGTCGACACCTATGTGTGTCCATATCTCTATGTGTAACTACGCCCAGTTAGAAAGAGAGAGAGAGAGAGAGAAAGAGAAAAAGAGATCACCGCGTCTCTCGCCCAACGTATTATTCGAGCGCACGCTGCACTCGCGATATTAGCATATAAATTATGTTATCGTGATTTATGTCCGCAGCCCGCGTACCCAGGCGGGACTATAAGAGGGTTGCTGATTAAAATTCGAAACGACGCGGGCGCGGGCGAGCGTCTTGACGCCCGTCGTCCGGTAATAGCTGATAAATAGATCAATTTCGCAAAATGACTTACAGTGGCTGAAATGTCTCGTACGATTTTTCTTCGGCGATACAAAGTGTGGCGTCTTGTGAAGTAAAATTTGCGCCCATCTCGATCATCTTCTCGCCCCGCTACACATATCTGTAATGCAGACAAGATACTATATACGCTTCAAGAAAATGTTAGCATTTGCATGGAAGTAATTTTAGAGAAACAGAATTAATAACGCAAGCTGTCGTGATATCAAATGTATTTTGTCTTCAGAGAGTGTGCACTTGTTCATCATTGTCGACACATTCTTGGAAATCTTCTCCAGGTCTGGTGTTAAATTTGTAACGTTCAATTTAACTCAATGAGTGGAGCCGCCACTGCGTCTACTCAATGCGTCGTTCACTTAATTAAGCAACGGAATTAAAAAAACACCCATAAACTAGATTGAATAAAGGATGTAGTTGTTTTTTAAACTACAATTTCCGTTGAAACAATAAAGTTTACTACGCATGGTAGTGAAAAATAACGATATGCTGAGCAGCGATTACTCATTGAATTAAATTTAACACTACGCATTTAAAAGTATGATTTTCAAAGCCCTGTGACGCATCTCTCCGGATAAAGTTACCTCTATCTCGGAAACAGTGGGGAATGGGACATATACTCGTATGAACATTTTTGCCTAAACTGACCGATACTATCACCTCCCAGAATATTGACCTTTCCTCCCGGGACACCCTGTATAAGCGTAAATATTATTTTGAAGCACTCTGTACGTAGCGGTTTTGGTTGTCGAATAAGTACCAGCGGATTATTATACTCGCGACGCTAGTAGGACTTTGATAGGCCGATAAGCCCGACGCGGCGCAATAATGCCGCAGTGCGAATGGCGCTGGGCAATAAGTTTCTGGTATATTTCGTTCGACTCCGTTAACCGCTCACGTTCGTGCGCGGCGTCTCAAGTTAGGGCTTTAAATGGATAACCATATACGCGCGGCGGGAGAGTGCACGGCGAGTATATTGCATAATAATTAACGGGCAGCCAACGACCGTACAACACCCTATAGACCGTATTGCCGCAAGTTCATTGCCGGCACGGAAATCGCAGTACGTGTGTTACGTGCGCCGTGCAACAATAGGCTCGTTCTATACTTTTGCATTTCCCCGCGTTGTTTGTTACTTCTTCTTTTTTCTCCTCGCAACGCGAACGGGTTTTATTTTAATCTCGCGGCGCCAAATGGCGCAGTTAACGAAGAATCGCCGCCGCGCCGAGCTCTTTCTTGAGCGTATATATCGTGAAAAAGCGCGCGCCCGAAGAAATCGCGATTTCCAATCTGCTTTCCAATTCCGCGTTATCTCTTCTTCATGTTTCCCAGATGCTCCACCCTCGGCGTCCCCGGTCGTTCTACATTTCGCTATTCCCCTCGATATCTGCGGCTTATAATCTTTCGGGCAGTTCAGAGGGGGCTGAATGTATACAAGATTCTCGAGAATAAATACGAGATAATCGTAGGGGCCACGCGAGGGATGGCGTTTCGGGTTCATTCAATACGGAATCGTTTTACTGCGACAGGCGCTTTATATAACTTTGACCTCGTCGAAACGCACACGTTCGTTTGCGACGCTCGTTATTTTCCGCAGATTAGGTGAGAATAGGCGAAGCATCATTCTCTCGCGGACGCGGGCTTGTGTTACCTCGCGGGACGTAACGCCCGTCGCAATACGGCGACGCCAATTTGCGTTTAGCGATCCCCGTATCAGGGGCCCTCTTTTTCGCACAGTTGGCTGGCGTGCCGCTGGGCTGGATACAGGAGACATGGTAGCTGGTTCAGCGCTAATTATGGTTAACTCAGAACTGTCGCACTCTCACGGTTAGATCCTCCCATGGACAATAAGAGCGTCTACGTTATCAGCATATCCTGTTGCCCACCCCGATTCACATTCCGCGATGCAACGCGATATTTTTACGTACGCGCGCAACTTTCTTGCCGGCGTTTCGGTCTCGCGTGCCTACAAACGTGCGTACAAAATAGATCTTATGCGCACACGGGCGATCATAAAAATCATAATTTTCACCGTGTAGAACAGACAGACTTGATCGTCGGCGCAGTTAGAGCGTGATTAAGCGTTTCCAGGATGTTTTCGTAAAGCCTGGCTGAGATTACGAAAGGGACAGCTAAGAGCCGGACGGAATTTCCTTAAAATTGCGAAAGTGGCGCTTTTCTCCGTTTATCGTGCTCAACCGGGCGGAAAAAACGCAGCGTTAATTCGATTGTGGAAGGTGTCCCGCTCGCGTCGGGAGAAAGAGATCGGTGGAAGGCACGATCTCGTGAAATCGATCGTGTCCGCTCGGCCGATCCGACACACCGGAGCCGGCAGCCCCCACGTGGGTAGCTGCTGCTGTGCGCGCCGAGTCCCTCGAGGAAGCGCGGCATTGACGTAACCGAAAAGTTTCACCTGCTGAAAATCGCCGTCCGCGCCTCGCAGGCGATTTAATAAAACCGGCCCCGTGCACGCGAGGCGCGCTGCACCTTTATTACAATATCATCCTCGCCGGAGTGTCGAAAATCCGCGTAGATGTCGTAATCGCGCCGCGCGATTGCGAAAGCCGACGCTGCGCCGCCGCCGCCGCCGCCGCTCCTCCGCGCCAAGAGATTGTAATAATACCTCAGGATAAAAGAATCCGATTGCGATCGAAAGTGCGCTTCGTTTCGTGACGTTAAGTAACGTCATTACGCGACGGAGTGATTCAGAGGCGTGTCGCCCCGAGAGACGGGAGTACTCGCGATTAAAGTTAAAAATCACGGAACGCGCTGGTTGCGAAATGTCGAGTTAAAAGATGTCACGTAAACCGGCGCGACGGCACGGTTTACCGCGACCGTAAAAGTTTCGTGCGCGAATAGACGGGAGTCTCTCGACAATGGCCAGCATTCTAAATCCTATTCTATCGATAAAAGCGCCCCTAAAGGCCCGTGTTCGCGACGCTAGAACTTGGTCCAAGTTCCAGTTCCGAGAAACAAGTAGCTAATCAACTTGCGGCTGTTCCATAACAGCACATTTCTCGAAACTGAAACTTGGACCAGGTTCTAGCACCGTGGGCCCAGGCCTTAGAAGTGGTTGTGGCCGATCAGAAGGCTTATTAGCCACTTTCAGAGGCGCTTTTATCGATGAAGGAGGATTCAGGGTACGGGCCGGAGTCCACGCGGGAGAAACGGCGATCCCGCGAACGACGAACGTACGTCTGCGACGGAGCGCAGCCTTGGCAAGGGTGGGTGTTTGCGCCGTGCTCCGTTGCACAGGCACAAAACGAGGCTGGCCGTTCCCGCGGCGGATCAGATCGATCACGGATGTGTAATTTGCGGCGGCTACACGGAGGTTCCGTCATTTGGTAGCGGGTAACCGTCGCTATACGCTCCGCTATACGGTGACTTGCGGATGGTGAAAGTCTCGGAGATCCTACGCTCTTACGTCGCCGTTAGATGCAAAATCGTCTTATGCACGCGGCGCGCATTGTATTCTTTACATGGGACTAAATTGGACTCGCTGCCTCGGCGGTGCCCCGTCCGTTGTCTTTCCGTTCGAGCGAGACGCAAAGTGGTTTGAATTGACGCCACTGTGAAATTTTAACGATCGCGTCTGCACGCACCCAAGCATCATCTCATATTGTTTCATCTACACCGGCAATTTAGCAAATTACACGATTTAACCTGAGGTATTTGCTGTATATGATAATAAGATACCGCTCTATGTCGAAAATAATTATTTTATTTAGAGTTGGGCGTAAAATGTAGTAATCTACGCATGTAAATGATGCTTAACGTGTCTTGGAAACAATCCATGCAGACGTAATCTTGAAATTGCCGATCAATTTGTAAAGTTGATACAATAAATTTTCACGGCGAGTTTGTCTCCTTTTGTGTACGCGGTTGTTGCTCATAGAAGAAGAAAGCCGCGCACTTTTCGCGATTGCGGAGACAGATCGCATTGATCGTTCGAGAGAGCGAGAGCTGTTATAAATCACCCTGGACTCGCGACGATCGATTCCAGCACTCCGCACTAATTTCACGGTTTAGCCGGGCGAAGAGGGAAGGAGACGACAGGATTGGAGAAAAATCCTGCGGGGCCGTTCGTTTATGAGCATCGTCCGGGGCGCCCCACCCTATCACGGCTCATTCTGGGACGCGTAACTACGCGGGGGTTCTAGGAAACGTCCATAGGGGTAGAATCGTGCTTCGTTCCCGAGTTACGACGAGGGTGAAACGCCATACGGCCCCACGGAGAGATAAACACTTAGCGACCGAGCAATATTTTACGGGGTAACTCGCCGGCTCCTGTGGCGCGACGCGTAACGGCTTTTTTTTATTGGTAACGCAAAATACGACGTACGACAGTTATTATACAGTCGTGCGATATTTCGCGAACATTGTCTGTCTGTCGTAAACCTTCGTTCGCGGACAAGATTTATATTTAAAAACGAAAAAGGAACGATGGAAGAATACAGCGAAATAAGTATTAATTAATATTTAAAAATAAAAATAAAAATTAAGTACTATTTATTCATTACGCCACTTTTAATCTAATTTGATACAATTTTAACAGAGATTTTTCTATTACGAAATGCAGTAAGGCAAGCATTATCTTTCTGTCGTGAATCTTCGTTCGCGGACAAGCTTTATATTTAAAAACCAAAAGAAAGAGATAGAAGAATACTGTGAAATGAGTATTAATTAATATTTAAAAATAGAAAATTGAGTACTAATTATTTACTACGCCACTTTTAATATAATCCGATGCAGTTGTGGCAAATAAAGATTTCCATTACGAAATGCAGTAAAGGGTCCATTCTGCTGTGTGTTGCAGAGTTTCTTGGAAGCGAATTCCAAATGCTGGTGGAACGCGGCTCTGGTGGATGCGACCCGGCAGCTAAGGTACAAGGGCCACGTGTCGCCGGGCGTGCTGATGGTTGGCGGACCGCCCTGCGCCCTCGAGGTTTTGAGGGCGGCATGGGCGCGAAACGTTCTACGACCACCCGCGGACCACTCGATCACCTGCCTCGGTACGTACCGTCGAATTAACTCCCCGCGTCGCCCGGGGGTCGATTTAACCCGGCGGCCGCGACCGCGCTCGCCGCGCGACCGGATTTAATCCGTTTTATTCAAACTGCGATAATCGAGAGTTCAATTAGAGATAAAGCAATCTGTGAAAGTGAAAGTGAAAGCGCCGATATTTTACAAGAACGAGTTCTTACGAGCGAGGAGATAATCCTGCGTGACCCTGGTTCCTGGCGCGTTTGAATTCCAATGCCAGTGCAATTGCGCGAAAATGATGTACGATCGTTTAATCTCGATCGCCTCTCTTTTTTTCCTCGTGGCTTTTCACCAAGGCTAATAGCGAGCTGCCGTGACTGGACGTCGAAGTGTTTCATTTTGATTAAGATAAGCTCGAATACCTGACGACTCTATTCATAGTCGTTTTGCAATGCATCAATGATACGCTGAGAAAAATTTTCATCGGATAAACCAATTAAATAGCGTGTCGACGGTTAATTTTTCCGATTACGTTTTCCGATTAAATTATCGACACATCCGATGAAACGCGATTGAAAAGCCAATCGCAGTTTTCATCGCATATAAAATTTAATTATTATGCAATTGGATCACCCGATTATATTTAATCGGACATTTTTCCCCGTTGTACGTGTCGATAATCCGCGCGTTCATTTTAATAATCTCCTAACGCGCGAGGGAGATAATCCGATCAGTTTTAACGCCTGGAAAAAATATGAGATAAGCACGTGTACTTTGTACTGCAAATTATCGTTTTAACTTTCGAGTATCGACGTTTCGGCCCTCGGACGCGGCGCGCCGAGTACAAGCTCCCCGACTCCTTGTAAATAAAGCGATCGGAATCGCGCGGAAGGTGCCCGAGATCTTCGCGCGTTACTCCCCTTATCCGCTTATCTACCGTAATCCGCGCCTGTCGTCAACGTATACGTTCCGCAGAAATAGCTTCGCGCATATCTTATCGGGCGAGCCATGCGCACCCGTGTGCACTCCCGCTTCCTCACGCTCGCGCTCTTTCTCCATCGCGCCCGTCTTTTACCGCCTTTTCGGTCGGTGTCCTCGGTCTTTTTCCACCTCCGCCGTTTCTTTCCGATCTTATTGCTCCCTTTTATGCTTCGCGCGCTCGTATCTATACACGCCTACGCTCGGCTATCTCGCATACCGGGCTTATGCTAATGCACGCGCAGCGGCGTAGGAACCCGGGCTCGTTATTACGATGCGCCGCGCGCCGCGAAAACACTCTCTCGCGAAAACGAAAGAAATTTATTCGCGCGATAAAGACCGCGTTACGTGACTTTATCCGCGTGGGAAAGCTGCCCGCGGAAACGTCGAAAAATTGCATCAGATTGAAGCGCGGCCGTTTTACAATTTTTCCTCCTTATCCGCTCCATCTCGTCCGCGCAGCCGCGGAAGAATTATAGCGGTAACAGTATAACTAATATATTTTGCGCTTACGTAATACTTTATATCTCTGCTGGATATAAATAATAATTACGCGCGCCAAGTCGCACGTTAAGTCGCGACAAATCGACGCCCGGGATATTAATTCGCGGCGTCCCGTAATTGGGGTTAACGACGGTCGCTGATTAACCGCGTCGAATGCAGTTAATCGCGGTATATCACGGCACGCGAGGATCATGAGGAACTTTTATGTTAAACGGCCACGTGTGCGAGCTCTCCGGTTAAAGGTCCATTTGCACGTATTCGTGACGTATCAGTGTCGTATCAGTGCCGCGTCAGCGATGTTCGTGATATGTCAGTGGCGGTTAATCACGTCTGTCCATTGTTTCTTCTTCTTCTTCCTCGTGTATCAGACTTAAAGCCTGTTTTATCCAGTTCGTTCTGGTACTTTGAGCATTTGGCTTTACTTCATCTAGTTGCGACTTTTGGGTTACGCGGGGTAAAATTCGTAAAAGATTAGAGTGTTACGAACAATCCAAATAATTCGGTCACCAATTGTGGGCCCCAGAATAATGGCATTGAGCCCGGACATTTTTTCTGTGGGTGCGAACACGGGACTGTGACGTCCATTAGAAAGCAGGAAAACAATATTTATTATCGCTGATACCGATGGAAATTCGCGGGACTGAACGGACACGTCACGGATATGTGCAAGCGAACCTTAATGCGCGAATACCTCCGCGCGGCAAACGAGCTTAGGCTAACATTCCGCTATTTGCCGATCGGGGACCGGGCGCGCGCACCATCGCGCATAATACGCGCGTCTTACATGCGCGTGCGGTAATGCGGATTTCGCGCCGACGCATAATCGGCCCGCCGTCCACCTCGCGGACGGCCGGAGTCCGCCCCGGCTTTGACACATCCGCCCTCTTTCCCCGCGTTCCACTTCGGCGAGGCGTGCCGTCGGCGACGAGCGGCTCCGTAAATCTCGCGGCGGTTCCCGCATAATTTTCCAGTTAGCGTGCCGCTGACTTTCCCGCGACACGCGCACGTGCTGACGCGAGAGACGCGTGTAGCGCACGGCGGCTCATTAGCGAGGAGCACCGCGCTTGTTTGCCGTCGTCCTTTTAATCTTGTATACGGTTTTTCGCAACAACGTGTCGAGATCCGCGAGATTGAAAGAAGCGTATGCAGTTAGGTCGATGCTTGAAGCTTTATTCGAGACTTGCTAACTTTATTCATCTTTCAATATCGCGTATCTGTGATCTTATCGCAAATTAAGTGCGCAATAATTAAAAGTTGCACAACCATCCGGAATCGCGAAGCTTTCCCCCGCAACTCGAACCCAAGAAGATCCGAGATGGTCGAAAGAAAAGAACAACGAAAAGGAAGCAAAACGGCACGATGCACTCCACATAGAAATGACCGGATTGGTACGCGAGTCGCGCGCCGAGAGGAGTCCAACATCCTCGACGTCGACGGGCGCAGCGAATGGGACGCTCGTCTGGAATGCCAGACCTTCCCTCTCGCCCTTCTCCTCCACGCCCCAACTGAAATCCATACGGCGCGCTCTCGCGGGGTAATAAATCGGCCTCCTTCGGTGTGCGACAGTAGCGGCATTCCCGGGCGATCGATTAAGTCGTGGTACCCCATTGGCGACCGATCTGTCGTCCGATAAGCGACGCGTTT
This sequence comes from Vollenhovia emeryi, assembly GCF_000949405.1. NCBI lineage: Eukaryota > Metazoa > Arthropoda > Insecta > Hymenoptera > Formicidae > Vollenhovia > Vollenhovia emeryi. Next base: position 678,041 of record NW_011967199.1, read on the forward strand.
TCCACGCATAATTCCCATTTCGCCATCTATCTCGACGCGATCGTCGGCCGAGCGTCGCGTCGCTTTACCAGCCTCGAGTACGGCGACTGTTTTTTTTTTATTGATTCATTATTAATTAGACGCACCTGACTGCACGGGGTACATCGGGTGCAATTAAAATCTAACGTTATATTACCACGCGTTTCAATCGGGCGATATTGCCGTCGGGTAAATGGGATCCGAACGGCGGTCTTCGCGGTAACGCGAGATCTAACAGCGGAAAAACGTGGACACACGTTATACCCGCCTCGGACATTCATTGCGCGCAGTGGAAAATGCAAGCCGCGAATGCTAATGCGGGCCAAGTCAATGTATCACGGAGATAAGGGGCTCGGGCTCGCGTAACGACGAGGATCCTCCGGGACGTGCCGGAACGTACGGAGCCGGGAAATTAATAGCGCCGTATCGACATCCAGTTATTTCTACACTTTGTGTCTGTACTATAAATAGGCGCGCGTGCACAGATGCAACACACGCGCGAACGAGCGAACGATGGAACGTGCGGTAACGCCGAATGCGCGCTCGTACATACTTGTATGTTACGTCTCGAGCCGATCGTGGCGATTGCGCTTGAGCGTTTTTCTTCGCGCGAGGCTAAACGCCAGCTTCATTCATTATATGCATATTGACTGGCTGCTGATGGACGTAGTGAAAAGGAAGACGCGAGAAACTCCGTCTGCGTTAGCGCGGCGCGGATTGGAGAACACACAGCCGCATCTTGCGGCAATCGGCGGACGGCGATCCGAAACGCCGGGGTCTCGCGCGATTATGTCACGTCGCTTACGAATGCACGGGCCCGCGAGAAACGTCGTCTCGCACGATCCTGTTCGAAGTCTCAATTGTCAGGGGATCGCGCGCAATTGATTTCAGAGAGAAATCGCGGTGTATGAGAATCGTAACGGTGAGTTTTTCGTTAGAAGTTTGGACGTAAAGTAACACTCATTGATCTGTACGACTGCGACAGAATACAATTGAAAAAAAATAGTTTAATAATTATTCACATAATTTATTTATGTGTTTATATAGATATTATATAGGTAGAATATAGAGAAAAGCATCTCCCATGCACAGCTTTGATATTTAGTAGTTTGTTCTCCGGCCTCAAAGCGTACGCTGTTAAAATTTGTGGTGTTAAATTTAACCGAGGGGAAAACCGCTGAGGGCGTTGTGGTGTACAAATTTGCGGCATTGCTGGGCATTACTAGACACTTTTGGGAATTACTGGGCATTGGTGTACAAGATTTTGGTCAGCGGTTTCACCCTCGAGTTTAACTCAATGAGTAGAGAGTTGCAAAAGGCGACTCTACGAAATTGACAGCGTATTTCTACGCGAAGAAACTGTTTCGAGGCGAAATGAGGTTGAAGGATACGAGGGGGTGCAACGCGTCTTGTTACAGGCCTGACAACAGGATTCCAGCTGGCCCCCCTTGGCCTACCCGGTTCGGTTGACATTTCCATGACCGCTTATCGATTACTTTCGATTTGACTTTTTTCCCCCCTGAATCGTCCGTCTCCATCTCGGAGCCGCGGCGAGCACCGACGCAAATCTTTCACTCAGCCATTCGGCGAACAATGGCGCGCTTGCATCCCGTGCTTGCATATTCGCTTTAATCGAATCTCTGTGTCGGGCGAGTTAAGTTGAGAGAATCCGACAGTCGCATTTAGCGCTAAATGCGAGCCGAGAACACGATGTCGATACCTTAAGGCCACGGCGCGCGCTCTAAACACGTCTCTGTAATCGTAAGGTCGGTCAGCCTCTCACGCCTCCCCTGTCACGATTTTGCTATTCGCCCGATCGGAATAAGCCTCGGTGTATGATTACCTCTCTCGCGTCAGGAAAAAATTCTTTTCACCATTTGATTAGAGGCGAGAGATTTGTACGCGAGCACGTTGTTGCCTAAACGTATAATCAAACGTGTATCGACATCCGACGAATATTGCGAGCCAAGGGCAGCGGATTAACGATATTCCACCCCGGATATCGCACCCCCCGTAATAATACCCTCGTATCCTTCCCCCCCCCCAGAAATTAATCGTTAAATTATATTTCATTATTATCTACTATTATCGTTATTTCTCGCACTCATATCGTTGAATTGGCGCTTGATCCTCGTAAATTTTACGCAGCCTGCCTCGCGCTAAAACTGCACGAGTTTGACGGCGGAGATATGGAGGAAACTGTACACCGATGCGCACCTGACACTAATTAACATTATAAGGATCGTAAAAGGGCCATTACCCGCCGCCCTCGAGTTCGAAGGGGGGGAATTAGGGAGTTTCGAAGCCGCGGAACGACGAGGAGATCCCACGGTCCTGTACGATTCGCCCCGTCCCGTCCCGTCCCGTCCCGTGTGGAAACGTGTGTACGGGCGAGTGAAATGACAGTGCCGAGTAACGAGCTATCTGTCTATCCATCTACCAGCGCAGTGTAAACGTTTGTAGGCCCATCGATGTATGCCACGGTATTTTCGAGTGGCAACTTCCTGCCGAGTGTCAGCTGGATCCTGGCGGCCGCCTCCTCGTAGATCGACGATTACCACGATGATGGTGGGGTCGAGACACGACATACTTCGCTATTACTTGGCTCCTTCCTGCCGTTCTCGAGACGTCACTCGGACATTTTCCCCACGGTTCCTACGGTGGGTTTAACGCGCGCCGCCCGCGTCCCTCTATTCATATTCATAATTCGTCAACAACTCCGGCGCGATTCGCGCCAGAGGTGCGTCGCGACTTTCTCACTGGACGAGCAATGTCTCGCTGCACGCGAGACCCCGTGGCACCTGCCACGATAGCCGGAAGTTCGCGGATAACTTTCCATCTCCTGGCGCGCAGATCTAATGCTCTTAATTATCCGAATAATTAATCCATTACATGCACGTTCGCTGGTAATTGTGTAAACGGTAGATAATTACCGGTAATCTTCGTGGCGGAATGCCTGATGCGGATAATCCGTTCGCGAGCCCGTAATATCGATAAGTGTGCGCGCACGATCGCTCCGAATTAGCGTAACGTTACTCCGAATGATGGAACGCGCGCTGTCTCGCCTTAGCCAAACGGCGGCAGTTTACGCAGCCGACTACGCGATTAGATGCGAGACGGAGCGGCGTTTAATGCGATCGTATAATAATTACACGGGGAATTTAAGACCGGTAGCGGGAAAGGGGGGGAGAGAGTGTCTTACCTTTCGACAAGATAATTCGCCGGCTGAGATCAACATCTCTTGCAATCGCGAAAGATACGAAATGTCGAGAGGCAGCAACGGCACGTCGCGAACGCGGCATTGAGTAACGGATAATTGCATCGGCTAATAAATTAATCCGCGACCTCCCTCGCGTACTCGCCCACGCGTGATAGAGAGAGAGAGAGAGACGCGTAGCAGTATCGTCTAAGTCGTTGTTAATGAGCATCTTGCGCCATTCGAGGCGATTGTCTAGGTCAAGGCGCTCGCTTCTAAACGCACCTGCAGCCAACGCACGGGAAGTGCGTCCACATTGCACGTTAGACGCTGCCTACTACCACGTTTCCTCGATTGTTGCGCAAAGTAAGAACAGGCCGCGAGACCGCAAATCGGCGCTCGTCGGCGCGGGGAATAATTTCAGCGCGGGCCGACGATCGTAGACCGCGATCCAATTCTGGACGATGCGGCGCGTGCATCTCGCGGCAACGTGCGAGGCGGATCGTCCATGGTATAACTAGTACGTTCACTCTCCGTCGGCCCCTTGATCTTTTCGGTCCCAATCACGTGGTATTTCGCCCATGGTCGGAATTTGGTCGGAATCGCAGACTTCGATATACAGGGTGGGGCATAAACACCTGACGGTTTTTGGAATAGTCCGAACGCTGTGCGCTTGGTCGAAGATACATTCTAATCAGGTGGAGAGATACACGATCGCATGGAGTTTCGGATGACGTAGTTCACTTTTGAAAAATATGTGTGATGTCCACCCTGATTTTCCACACACTGTGTGCCATCCTGGTAGGAAGAGAATGCATTACTCGCCATAGGCCGGTATTCGTAGTCGATTTTCATTTCAAAATTATCTTAAGTGTTGTCTTAAGAGGCTAACACGGCTCTGTGGTTGATTAAAAACACTTTAAGAGTATACTTAAGATGATCTTAAATATGGAACGGACTACGAATACCGGCCGTAGAATGTTTCGTGGGATATCGCCTCTATGGCCACGCGAATGCGCCGCTTCAGCTCCAAGATGGCTGCTGGACGCGTTTCGCACACCTTGCTTTTCACAAATCCCCACGAGTAACAGTCTGGCGGTGTTAGGCCTGGCGACCTGTACCACAAACCTGTACCACCTGTATGACCAACCTGTCCCACAAACATAAACTAAAACCTTGGCTTTCAGGCTTTCGCGGCTGTTGTCTTCTTTAGTCTTCATGGCTTCCGGATGGTTGCCGCGTCCGTTTGCAGTGTGGTGCCGACGTTTCGCAGGCGTTGCAGTCTGCTTCATCAGGGCTGGGAGACTCTGATACTGAGAGTCTCCCAGCCCTGATGAAGCAGACTGCAACGCCTGCG
>NW_011967199.1:684740-687352 GCF_000949405.1 Vollenhovia emeryi
GAGACTCTGATACTGAGAGTCTCCCAGCCCTGATGAAGCAGACTGCAACGCCTGCGAAACGTCGGCACCACACTGCAAACGGACGCGGCAACCATCCGGAAGCCATGAAGAATAAACTAAAACCGTCAGTGAACCGTGTCATCTGAAAACTCCACGCAACCCTCCCGCGATCACGGAGCGTGCCCGGTTGATACGACATGTGCGCAGCTGTGACGATTCTCTCGCGCGCTCGCGGCGCACATTCGGAGAGGGAAAGGGTCGGAGCACAAAGCAACGTAATAGCTCACGACAAAGACGCAAGCGTAAACGTAGATAGCGCACGAGCTTCGGCGTATGTCGGACAGTTTTGTTAAGCTTATTTTTCCAATGTTGCCTAAGTTATTGCCTTGCTGATACCGTTTATCGCCTAAAATTTGTGCACCCATCGCCGAACGCGGAAGATGGACCCTTGGCCCATGTTCGGAATCCTCTTATATCGATCATAAAAGCGCCTCCGAGAGTGGCTTATAGCCAATCAGGAGGCTTATTAGTCACTTTTAGAGGCGCTCTTATTGATAAAGGAGGGCTCGGAATACAGGCCCTCGCGTTTAAGGTAATGTCGCGCGGGCGATAAAGCGCGAGACGAATGCGAGGAGGACGCTCGTAAACGTCGCAAGAGTCAATCCCGCGGACGCGCGCGCCTCTCGAAATGAAGACGCGAGAGAGGATCAGAGGGGGACCCCGCCGCCCATCGGCCGCATAATGACCCGCTACGGGAAACGAGTGGAAAATTATACGAGCGAGAGGAGAGCCCGGCGCGCGCTCCTTCGCGCGGGCTCTCCTCGGAGAGTCGCGGAGGGCGAAAGAACGTGGCATTCTGGCCGCGAAAGGGAAAGGCATCCTTCGTTATCGAGGCGCATCGCGCGCTCGTGAAAAACTGCACAATTTCAGCGACGACGATGCGCCGATACGCGATACACCGTGCACGACGTATACGTATACGGCATTTACCTTAACTCGGGATGGAAAGCCGATACGATGCCTGGCCGGCGCGGCGCGACGCGGCGCGAATCGTGCGCGAGTAACTCGGCACTCCTCGCCGGAGAAGTGGACAATGTTTCAGGAGAGATTGTAATATCGCATCGTATTACGCGAGAGAAAATCTATCCCGGTCGCGCGAGCGCGCGCGCGCGCGCGCACCGTGCGCGATGCGCCGCGAGAGTCGTTTCCGTAATCGGGAGATTAGTTATCGTCGCGTGCATCGCGGCTCTGGTGTACTCGGGTTTGTTTTTTCTTTTCGACGGGAAACGTTAGAAGCGAGCGGGTCGATCGCGATGCGATTTTACCCGCGTTTTTCCTCTCCCCTCACCGATCTTAATGCACTTTTCATCCGGCGCGGGATACATTCAGACCCAGGCCGCGGGAGCGCCGCGTGCGTGTGCACGTGTGTAGAGAGATGGAAACGGTAAAAGCAGAAAACAATATAACGAGCGCGATACACGCGTGCACGCGTGTGCGTGCACATTCATTTCCGACTAACTGTTCCGCGCGGCGGAAAACAGTTTATGCGTTTTAGCGAAATACCGCTGATACGGGGGGAGGAGGGGGGGGGGCGGGAGGGAGCGTGCGAAGATCTCCGCGCCGCGCCGCGATTCAGATAATTGACTCGGAGTGAAACCCGCGCGCTTTCGAAAGCGACGTCTTGTAGGTAATAAATTCCCGAAAACAATGCCACTGCCATGGCTTTCCTATCTCTTCCGTCTTATCGGGGGCGTATATCAACGTCCTTGAGAAATTGTTCCTCGCGGCATTTCCATCGTTAGTTGAAATTGGGCGAGTTCTGCATTTCGCGCGCATTAAAATGCAACGCAAAATGCGGGCGCGCGGTGGGGGTGAGATGTACGATAGAACGAGGTGTTTCGTTTTCGCGCGAAACACCGCCTGGGATTAAGCCGCTTATCGGATAGTCTCGATGGAAACGCGACCGCCGCGGAGCGGATCCCCGAGCGGATCGCCGCGAGCGGCCAGCGAGATCTCCGAGACGTCCCCGCGTGCACGCGTGAAATAATCCCTTTGCATATTACGCTCTCTCGGCGGCAGTATCCAGTTCGACTTAAAATTTGTTGCGAGGACTTTATCTTCGTTCGCCAACGCGCGATCGAGATATCTCGCGGGGCACTCGGGATAAGCTCGCGGTGCGCCACGGTGTGCGCGCAGGTTGAAGAACGTTCGGTTTAAAACGCAAATCGGGAAGAGAGAGAGAGAGAGACCCGCGAAGGACGAATCTCGCGAGGCCCCTCGCGATTCTTATGCACGTGCGAAATTTATGCCGTTCGGCCGCGACAGCGCGGGTCACAAAGTATCGGCGAACCCGAGCGGAAGTTGTACACGGCGTTCTAGCCTCCTCCCGTACGAATCTTGCCGGCTGTAAGTAGAAGTAACGAAACAATTTCTCATCCAAATGCGAATTCAGGCCTCGTCGGGGAAGTTCCGATAAAAATATGGAAAATGCAAGGAAAGTGCAATTCATTTCGTCCTCCCTCGTTGGATCGCCATTGACACGTGCCGATATTCTTTTGTCGCCCTAAGGGCCGGTTGCTCCAACCTCTTGATAAGCTAACGGAGTTAACTCT
>NW_011967199.1:688705-714394 GCF_000949405.1 Vollenhovia emeryi
GAATCACTCCAGCATCCCCTTAACTTGTCGAGTTAAACGAAGCGTACGTCTCTGTTTTTGCTTCAAACCAGACAAAGCTAGACATACAATTTAACTATTAATTAGCTCACCAAGAGGCCGGAAAAACCGGCCCTTAGAGCCTTTCCATTTTGCTAAATCTGAGATATTTCTCTGTAGCGCCTAATCCCAGCGAGAAACGACTCGTCGATCGGTGCCGAAACAATGTCGAATCGACGTGAATGCGACAGTGTCGATGTCGATTCGGCGAATCCTTTCTCACTGGGATTATCCGACGAGATATCGTTTTCTTATTCGCTTTGTATCGCTTGGGAAAAGGCTGAAACGTCCTGTACCGAGAGCGGCTGGTGGAGCTTATGAATAAGAAATAGCCCGGCAGGCCGGGCAAAGTCGGGCAGTACCTCACACCACGTCCGAGTATCCATGAGAACTGGACCGTTCCGGAGAGCTCTCGCGAGCGTGTATCTCTCTCTCGTCATCTCGCTCTCTCTTTCTCCCGCGCCCGCCACCTTCGACACACGAGAGCGCAAGATGTACAATCCTCTCTTTCTCTTCACTTGCTCGCGCGCCGATCGTCGCGAAGCGCACGTAGGTATCGCGCGCGGATCGCGGCACCGGATTGCCCGCCCGTCTGGCACGGTTTGTTCTCAGAAAATGTAGGTAGGGAAATTGGCGCGCGCGCGCGCCGGGGAATCGCGATATCGCGGCGACTTTCGTCCGGGCCGACGATAAAGGACGCGGGCTGGAACAGGCGAGATGTCGTCCCCGGGGGTGAGGGGACGGCATAAATTCGCCGAGCTACCTTCCCCGCTGCCGCGTCTCAATCGCGGCGCGCGAATTCCCCGTCGTGGAAGTTTGATTAGAATCGCGGATTCCCGTCGCGCGAACAGGCGAAAGTAAAAGGCGACGGGGCGATACTTTCGTATTTCTCGGAACGATCGGACGCGTAAGATAAAAACGTCTCCCCCCGGTCACTTTTAATAACGCTCTTCGAATGCAAAGCGCAGCCGGGCCCCGGGCCGGGCCGGTATTTTCTCAGGCGGCTATAAAGGTTGACAATGTTTATCGCACGGGGCGGTTTTTAACCGGTTTCCTCTATTCGCGACGCGCGCGGATGTCCCTTCGGAAATAGGCAGGAAGATGCCGCGGCTCTCGCGCCCGTGGCCGTTCGCGCGGTCAATTTTTCGCGTGGGTATACGATCGCGTTGCCATTGTTAGTGGCCGTTAAGGAAAACGGGTTTCTTCAGGTGAAACGCGACCGTAGGTTTCATTACGGCCAATCCATTACAACGACGCGGCGCGTTACGACGTGGAACGAACATAAGTGTCGAGACAAGTCGCGCCGCGAGATCGTTCAGTCAAGTCGGAATGACTTATTTCTTCATCTCGCCGAGCTCCTACGCCCGCGGGATCTCGGCTTTCCCTGAATATATCATTCCCGATGAATTTCCCGCGTGCCTCCTCGTCGCCTCCTCCCGCCGCGCCGCGTCGGTTGCGCAAACGCTTTCGTCGTGACAAGTGTTTGGCGAACGACGCCGGGCGTCGTACGAAATGGTGAAATCGCGAGTCGAGAGGAAACAGATCTAAGGATCGTAAGATAAATTCTGCGCCGGATTATCGACTTCGATACCGCGCGCATACCGGTTTGCATCCCCGGCCCGTGCGGCGTGCGCGCTCGCGGACGGGCACCTGAATCGAACGGACATTGTCGACAGCGCCCGGTATCGGGGGGACCACTTAGGCGCGAGCTGCTACGTGACTTCGCCCGCTTGCACTCGCTCGGGATCGCGCGCGAGCGACGCGATTTCACACGTCCCGGAATCCGATTTAAGCCGAGCGCACGACGAGGTCGTAGCGCGGCTACGATCGCACGTTTTAGAATTGGAAACACACCGGTTTCTCCTCGCTGCACGCTCGCCGTTGCCTCACACTCGCGGGTCCCCGATCCCAGACCCCGCGACGTAAATCGATGCGCGAGACGCGGACGAGAGGCGGAATATGCCTGCCAGTCGAGCGTCCGATGCCGCCGAGCGTACCTGCGAGATTTAATAACGCAGAAAAATTGCCGTTAGGCGGAACGAAAGGTTTATCGCGGTAGTTTCCCCCGGGAATCGTTTACCGTTCGCGACAAGAGAGACGCGTCTCACCCGGGTCGTCGGCACCGATTCGGCGCTTTGTTCGACCGGGCGATTCAACGTGGCGATTACTCGTTAGGCGCGACCAACCGCGAGCGACATAATTACAAAGGCGCGCACCGCCCCGTCCGTGGAGGCGACGAAAGGCGTGGTGCTGCGTTTGCAAAATCCGCTGGCCTCCGCGAGACGTGAGTCGCATTACTTCCACATATGTAGGTTAATGTCAAGGGAGTACAATAATCCGCGAATATATCTTCGGCGTGATTGATGACGCGCCGCAATCGCCCATTCTGCCGCGCGGAATTGAAGACGCTGCTTTTAATTTACGACGACGAAAAGGAGATTCGCCAACGTGTAATTTGCGCTTTAAAAGGATAGGCGGCGATCTTGAGCGGAGGTCGGCGATTCGCGCCGCGCCAAAGGAACGCTTTTTGCGGAGTCTCCTTTCCCTCCCCGCCCCTTGCCTAGAGGAGCTTATCTTCTAATGATTTTAACGCGTCGATCGTGTGACTCATCGGGAATTCGCTTATTTACTTTTCGCTCATCGGGGACGCTAAGTAGCCGCCGGAGAGAATTCGAGGCGTAAATTAACGGCGCAATTAAACGAGATGAGAGATCGGCGGTGCCGTCTCGCCGTTAATATCGCGAGGGCGGCGTTTTTAGACGTTCACCGTTGTATTTACAGCCACCTAATCTCCAGTTAGTGAATTTCATCACCGGCAAACAGTCGTGACATTTCACCTGTGCTCCGTTGGCCTCGATAGTCAAGCGACCACATTCGCCTCCGCAGATAAATACGTGCATCACTTCCGTGTTACCTTATGACCTACCTTAGTAAGAAACTAGCTACAACGAATGTGGGCTCGCTGTTACGATTCTCCTCGAACTTGTGACTTTTTTTTCTTTTTTAATGGAATAACGCGATACGCTTCGTCAAACTTTGGTAAATTATAATTTACGTTATTGACATTCTACCGAAGTTGTTTTAATTTATTCATTTAGTTGAACAAAAGGAATATCAATAATTTCAGAAACGCATGTATTAGAGATGTCCGAATTTTTATGCCGAGTCGCATCAACTTCTGTTTCCTTTTTCGAGTCTGAATCGATAGAATAAGCCAGTCGAATCGAGGGGTAAACCGCTGAGGGCATCGCGGTCTACAGTGTGGATGTACACGATTCGTATTCGAGTCATCTAGATTTCAAATTCTCGAACAATTCAGAGTCGAATCGTGGAAAACCAAAATGGTGTCCCACCCGATTCGACTCGCTTCAAATAGTTCTCACACACCTCCGGCACGAATTCGTTCGGATAGATCTCGCTCCTTTTACACAGCCGTACGTCAAAATTTTTGAAGGCGATAATTATTAGTCTGCTAACGCAACAGCTATCGGATATCGATCCTGCATTCGCAGCAGCGTGGATAATTCAATCTGGATAAAATATTGATAGGAACGCAGTAGTGAGCCCTACAATCTTACACAACTTGCCGCCCGAGAAACAATGGGCAAGAATAATATAAAACTTTCTCGATTGGGAGTGGCGGGTCGAAGATAGTTTGTTCCCGGGACCGATGCAATGCTTCACCGCGTAGAAAAGCTTCCTAATTATCATTAAAAACCGCGCCGGCCGATGCCGCGGCCGCCACAGCGCGAGCGCAACGTGAGATTTATTACCCGAGGGCCCGATCCCTTTCGGTTCAACTCAATTACGCCATTATCGGTCGTGATCGGCGATGAGGCAACGAAAATCTCAAATCTGTCCGCTTCGCATTTAATAGTATATCCTGCTAAGTGCTGCGTGCGAGAGAGATTAAATCGCGATATATTAATAATAAACTTATTAGGGCCACGATAGTTTAGTTACTGTCCAATTACGGGCGAGGTGGACGGGCGCGTCGAGCGATCGTGTACTTGCAAAACGGCTCGTGTCGAGTGCGAGAGCGAGCGAGCGAGCGGCTGCGCCCTTATCGCGCGGAGAGCGAATGGTATCGGCGGCCGCGTGATGCAGCAGCGTCGAACGGCGGAATCGAGGCTACGAGTCGATTCTCATGGCCTCGGCTCATATCGTCTTTCCGGGCGGACGAAAAATCACACGACCCGTGAGGTCGGGATTTAAATCCGAGCGCGATCTAGTCGTCTCCGCCGCGTGCCGCCGTTGGCGATCCAGCGAAATTTAATATCACCGTAACGGTGCAGATTCGCGCGGCTCCCGCGACGACAGGGATAAAAAAGGAAGAGGGGGGAAAAAAAGAGCGGATCCCGCGCGTGCTCGCTCTACATCGCTCCTCCCCTCCCCCGCGTTTCCTGATGCAGTTCTCGTAGGCGCGGGATTAAAATGCCTCGCATTGTTATGGCGTCCTCTTGATACGCCAGGCGGCTGTAATACGAGTATGTGGCACGAGAAGGATATATAGCGCGCGGAACCTGCATCGAGAAACGATATACGAGGAGGGCCTCGGGATGGAAAGTGGCCGGCGCGTCACGACAGCTCCGTGCGATCGTACGCGATACCGCCGCGGGCAGTTATCCCAAAGTTACGCGCATTTCATGCGCGCGGCCGTGGAAATGATTTTCCGACACAACGAGACTTCCCATACAGCACGCATGTCTAAAAGACATCTTTAAGTCGTCTTTTGGACATATCTAAACTAATAAAGTTCTGTACTAATTTGTACAAAATTGTACATCTTCACGAAATACTACTTGCAATAATTTCTTGATTTGAGAACATTGTAATTTGTGGTACTATTTCGTAGATATTTTTACAAAACAATTAATGTTTCAACGAAGATATAAAAATTTCTATCTCAAGTCAATTTTTATAAATTTTTCCCCGCTAGGGCATACAGCACGCATGTCTAAAAGACATCTTTAAGACGTCTTTAAGTCGTCTTTTGGACATACATCTAAGAGACGACTTAAAGACATCTTAAAGATGTCTTTTAGACATGCGTGCTGAATGCCCTAACGGAAAACGTTTCTATAAATAACTATAAAAATTGACTTGAAATGGAAATTTATAGAAATTTTTATATTTTCGTTGAAACATTTTTTTAAATATCTACTTTAAATAGTACCACAAATTACAATGTTTTCAAATCAAGAAATTATTGCAAGTAGTATTTCATGATGTACAATTTTGTAAAAATTAGTACAAAACTTTACTAAGTTTTGAAAATTTGAGAACCAACAAAATCTTAAAGAATGAAATCATCTGCTTACTTGTAGAATATTACAAAGTGTTCCAGCTCATTTTCATGTTAATTTTTATAACACTTTTTAAATTTACGTAGAATTTCTTAGATTCTGGCAGTTATATTTTAATTTTTGTAGTATATTTAATTTTTTTTTGTAGAATTTTGTAGAATTATTTCAGACAGGGTAGGTTCAGCCTCGACGCGACGGGGGAGAGAAGAATACTTGACCGCGATATCTGTATCGCGATGCGCAATGACGCAATCAACAGCGGCGACTTCTCTTTTTTTTTTGCATGCCTTGCGACACGATCGTCCTCGTAATAGCTTCGCGTATTGTCTCCGATAATGTATGCGCTCGCGCATTTGCGTACATCTAGAAGCATCTCGACGCACGCAATTTGCGGATCCGTGTACGCGGGCACGCGTATGTGTGTACGCGCGTATACGTATGCCTTCTCGGAAAGTTAAGCGGCTTACGTTCGATGGATGCGAGAGGCTAGAGAAAGTCCGTGTACATACTCTGTTTCGCGTACGGATGATAGCGCGGGAATGCGCGAGCGTTTCGGCGTTATGCGCAACGTCTCCGCGATAGAAAGAAACGCGAGAGGATATTCCACGCTAATAATTCGAGATGACACTTTACGACGACGTCTCGTGGGATGATTAAGGACACGCTACCGAGCTCATGAAAGCTTTATTTAAGGCGGCAGTTAAGTGCGCAGGTACATATACCGCGCTGTCCGCGCGATATGTCGTCATTCACCACCTGCGTGGGACCGTAGGAATTCGCAGCCGGTGACACCACGTGGCGGGTCCGTGGGCGTGGTGTAAAATGCGGCGTTATTGAAAAACTGGGTCCTGCGCGAAAAGCAGGTACCGCCCGCGAGCCGTCGGTACCTCCCGCGTTCGTCGAGTGCAGCCGCACGTGCACCGTGATTCCAGGCTATTTGTGTCTTTGATATAAAAACACATGAGATACAGCAACGTTCGCGTTTATGATACGAGATACTTAACCATGAATCGTGTCATATATAACGAGGCATTTCACTCGATTTCGCAACAACCTGCAGAAGCACTCGTGTCCGAGAATTCAATTTAAAAAAAAACTTTAATAGAATTCACGAGGCTCTAATGTGAAAGCACAAATACGAAGTAATAAGGGAGCAAGAGCCAAGTCAGGAGGTTGGCGTCTAAATAATTTTAATTTTTAAATCTATTGCGAAAAATAGTACTTCAGCCGGCACTGAAGAAAATTTTCGCTACCATGGCTAATCATGATTTGCTAAAAATATTTTGCTGCCATAACTATAAATTTCTAAACCACAGCGAACGGTTTGCTGTCACACCCAATACAATAGACACAGTAGCAAAATATTAGCTGTCCATATTTTACAACTGAGGTTTAGTTACCACGTGCAGTTGTTTTTTTAGCTACGGCAACTACATTCTTTTTTTCAGTAAGGGTTTGAACCTGGACCTCCCTCTCGCTACCCAGTGGAAACAGTGAAAACATCAAAATGACAGTCTAAGGCCCGGTTTCACCAACGTTGTTTAACTTTGAGCTTGGCTTAATTCGTTGTTTGTCTCTCTCCAACTGTTACCTTAGAAAGAGACAAACATGCATTGAACCAAGATTGAAGTTAAACAACATTTGGTGAAACCGGGCCTAAATCACCATCAAGGCATGATACGTTTTGCAGTCCAATTATCATCAGTTTGCCATTACTTTGACTACTCATATCCCTCATCAATTTGATGGCATTTTGACATCACTTTGATTAGGCTGTTTTCACTGGGTAGGCGGGCGTCTCACCAATTCGACCACCGTGGCGTATCAATGAAAAAGTTCTGATTTTTATCAAATGAAAAATTTTTTTCCCCGTAAAAATACTCAACGTCGAGATATTATATCTTTGCAATGCGAGGCATTTAACGGCGCGCAGATTGGATATTTCGCGATGTCTCAGCCAGCCGCACGATGTTTGAGTTAGCCTTAGGCAAAGATCATTACAGACGCGGTGTGTTCCGTCGCCGTTGTCGAGTGTTGTGTACATTGTCGCAACCCGGATTCGATAGGTCTTAGCGAAGATCGCGAGCGCGGTTCGCTCGCCGCGTGACGCGCCGTCATCAGGGGTTAACCCTCGGTACCGGAGAAATCACACAAAGTGCCTCCCGAAAAATACAACAGCGCCGAGATCCGTATCTCGTTAGAGACAGGCCGGATAATCGTACGACTTAATTTTCGGAACGATGTTACGTGCCGGCGCATTGTATGCAATAATACCCCGGGGATCGTGGCCGCGGATGACGCAACGTGCGGTACTCGGCAACGATCCCGCGACGTGGGCGCACGTTCGTGTTTCAGAGCGCGCGCTTGAATTTAATGAGCGCTCCATTTGATTTCGACCCGCTCCTCGTCGTTCCGCGTCACGACGGGAATTCGCGGGGCGCATTCGCGCTCGCCTTCGCGGTAGGAAAATTTATTTCCGACAGCGCGGCCGACGGGAGCAGACCGGAATGCCGGGCACACGCGCGTGTCTATCTATTTGTAATTGACTTGCACGCCTCTTACATAACTGCACTCGCATTCCGCGCGCGGATAACAAAACGGCCGGTTAGCGTCTCGGCCGGGATTATTGACTGCCGACAGGGATGCATAAATCCGGCAGGAACGCACGAGAGACCTGGTCGTGCGAATCGGACATTAACCAACCACGCCTTGTCCGAAAGGATCGCGGATTCTTTCATCCTTCGCGCGCGAAGTGAGAGTTTCGCTATCGACAGCTGCTTTCAAGATTGACTCCGCCAAGACTTGTCAGACTTAAATAAATCATTCATCTTTATCTCTGTCGTGGCTGACGTTACGAGAGAAAGGGGCTCGTTTAATTTACTTGATCAACGTTGACAGACTCAATCCTTGTACTGTTCCTATAAGCGTTAGTTAAAGTTACAGTTCTCTTTTTACGAACAAAATTAAGAGGGGAAGCGACTCAAACGTTCGTCAGCTTTAATTAACAAGTACAAACATACACTGATAGAAAAATATGTAGTGTGTGAAAATACAATTGCATAGTAAAATAATTATAGTCAGGAATATCAGTTTTATAGTAATTATTACTATAATATTAGTAATAGCAATCATATAGACGCAGTAATGCCAACTATTTAAAAAATTACTATAAAATATAAGTAGAAAGAATTGTTACACGACTTTAGGCTGGCAGTGGGTTTATTTGTTTGGCTCCGACGTTTCGACCATACGGGTTGTGGTCCTTTTCAAGGAATTAGATAATCTACAAGTTTTGTAAGTCTTAGAGGACAATTGCAATTTAAATTTTATCGATTGCAGAGTGAAATCAGTCGGATTTTGAGCCACATAAATTATTATTTACTTACAAATGTTACGTCATTAAATTAAAAGGGAGGTTTGACGTATCTGGGGGCGTCACTCGGAGAATTGTGTTCGAAAGCACGTCCATCCACCGCCACGACCACAGTAAAACTAAATTTTAAGGTGGTATAGAGGAGATGTGGAGAATTTTTAACAATAAATAATAAAATATAAGCTTTTAACTATTATTCTGTTAAAATATCCAGGTAATGAATAGTAAATTAGTTAATTATTTTTATATATTACAGTAAATACAATCACAATGATAGTAAATTTAACTACATTTCTATCATCCACCTTACTAATCACATGGTAAACAAAAGTGACGTGGTTCGGAATGTCCTCCCTAGAGGGACGCGCGGTATAAGACTTTCTCGTACACACAGAAAAATATTATTGTACAGTCAAGAAAAGTAATTACTCAGTTTATTTTATTCCGTTTAAGTAATAGTTTGCTTCAACAAAGAATATTTTCTTAATAATAGTTTTAAGCTATACTTGTTACTAGTCTTAGAAAAACTTGCCATCTTATACTCAAAGAAAGAATTTATTCTTCTTTGAAGAAAATTATAAAACTTATTGAAGAATTCCGTATGCTTCTTTTAACCAAATCAGAAGAAACAAAATTGTTTTGCTTCAAATAATTCTATGTATTCTTGTTTGAAGTACTAGACTTACTAAGAACCAGAATATGTTTTGAGTAAATATAACACTTGCGACGACATTATGATAGATTTGCGGATATATAAACTTATCAAATACTTGGAACAAATAATATTTACTTGCAGGTAGTATATATTTTTCTGTGTGTAAGAAGAATCTTTTCTTTGAAAGGTGCTTTCTTGTACTATTCTTTATGAGTGCAAAGTGACGTAACCAATGACCATAGTGAACGCAATGTATTAATATATATAATAAAAAGCGGGGAATATTACTTTCAATATAAATACGATTATTACTATTGCATGCAGTTATTCGAAATTTTACTTGTGGATGTTATTGCAATATTTATAGTACACCTTGCCAAATTAAAAGCTCGTTTTGGTTTATGACAACCATATCACAAGTTGCATGGACCAATATTGTGTCTATGAGAACTACAATACATTGTTAGGTCAACCATAACTTACGCAGTGAAAAGAATTAAAAAATGCGGTTGGCTCCTAAAATGACTATAAATTATAGTGAGATTGTGGTAACTGCAACCTTTTTTTTCTACCAGTGTATATCGTATTAACAAGTAATTAACTAGCGTTATTTGCGGGAGCAAATCCGTAGGGAGTAAAGTGTCCGGGTCTTAATCTTCCGGACGAACGCGGGTTTTCGAGGAGTGAAAAGGTAAAATGGTTTCCGCGCCGCTGTCAACGCTGTTACACCGTGCAATCAACAATCTAACGTATGATTAATCTAATGTACAATTTCCGTATTTGCTCTCGCGCGCGCGCGCACGCTGACGCAACCCGGCAAAAAGAGACCGGCGTAAGATAAACAAATGAGGGAGAATGAGTCGCTGGAATATCGATATATAGCCGGAGGTACGAAGTGGCGTCTTGAGGATTTACATATAATCAGCGAGCGGGTAGTCGCGCCGGGGACCCGCGGTGAGTACACGCGACTCAAAGGTCGCCTTGTTACGAGGTGATTCCTCGAGTGGCGAGTGGTCTTTGCCATTTCCCATGAGCGCAGCCATAAAGGCGGCGGAGGTCGACCGACCGACCGACCGACCAAGCAACCCGACCAGCCAACCAACACGATGGATCACAGCGATAAGGATATATGCAGCGTGTTCTGCGGCTTGTACGGTACACCGGAAGTGATCCCAGCGCGCTCGCGCGCGTTTCGAGGAACGGTCCGAGAGAGGTAACCAGTCCCCGTCGTTCCCGTCTCGCGGCAGCCACCGTCTCTTGTCTCCGCGTTTCTGCGCCCGCGGTGATGTTTGCCGATATATTTTCGCGTGGGCGCGGATCGACCGACCCGAATGCCAGCCGGCTCTCTACCTTTTACTTCGGGATACGCCAAACGAATGCTGTCTACGTGGGCAGCGCGGAGTGGTATTATAATAAAGTCCCGCGGAATGATAGAAAGGTGCAGGATGCTAATAATAGCCTTTCGCAGGGTCGCCGCAGGTCGGCAGGTGTGCTTCGCGGTATCTACTGTTGCCCGGATCGGTGTCGTCGACTCGGCGTTGTTATTGCGAGCCTCGTGACGTGCAGTCTCGGACGGAGCCGAGAGAGAAAGAGAGAAATGTTTCAGCTCGCGCGCGATAAGCGAGAAAAAGAAATTAAAAAATTAATAAACGCCCCGAACCAGTTGCCTGATTTTATTTAGAGTACTTTGTACTCGGATATAATAAGAGCGGCTTTGTACGACCAAATGACATTGCAATATCGGCGATCTCGGCGATCGGGAGAAAGCCGTAAAAGCCGATAGAGCGACGCAGAAATCGAAACAGCCGTCGATGCGAGAGCGATTCTTTTCTAAGTCTAAACCCACACACAGGCGTAGACGAGTCGTAAAGCGTGTAGCCTAGCAAAAATAAGACCAAAACCGTTAATGGCCATTCGCACAACCGCTAGTTGGGTGGTAAATGTCCATCGGCCATAAATCGTCCGTCCCGATCGGTGGCGCGGTCTTATATCGCGCGCGCCGCAGCATCGGAACAAAACGACAAATGGAGCGGTTTGAGCGCATGCAGAACGCTTTCCGGAAAATTTATGACGCGCGTCTAATTGTCGGTGTTCCCGGCGTATACACCTGAAATTGCGCGCGTACACGCTCCGACAGTTTAATTTCAAGAGCAAAACAAGAGCGGCGAGACTCGAGCCGCGTTATCCGACGTCATATAATCGCCCCTCAAAAGAAAGATCGCTCGGGGATAAGAAACGCGTGTCTCGAAAAAGAAACGAGGGTCTGCCACGCCGAGACAAAGAGTCCCTCGGCGGTGTCGCGCGCGGGGAGCTCGCTCCTCGAGGGTTTGCGTCGCGGCGAATTCGCGCGTGTCTCGCCGGCCGACCACTCGAATTCGGAGCGCGCGCCGATAATGAGCGCCAGATTAAACCGCGCGCGGCGGACACGTTCGAGCCCCGGGATTCCCACGACGTGGAGCGCGGACTCGGCAAAGGCATCCACGCCCCAGAAAGCGACGTATCGAGTTCCACGATAACCCGCTCGCCTCGGCCACGACGTCCGTCTTCGACGCCTGTCGTCGCCGGGGCTCCCTGGAAGTTGTGCAACGCGGTGCACACGGCTCGTTTCCTTCGCGATCTCTCGGTGCACGACGATGTAGATCATGCACTTTTTTTGCCGCGCCAAGATAGAGATCTTGCTCGCGAATGAAACCGAAACTGGCCGCTCCCACGTGAGCGTTAGGTGCCGCTTGTCGTTGTGAAGCTGCGACGCGCGATCATTTCGTTGACCACCGCGAGGGGAGATGTAAATAAGTGTACAAACAATGCACGGAGTCGAGATTACAAAGTTCTCCTGATTACTAATATGTGCTGTACCGAGCCGTTTACAACACACGGGAAGAAAAATGTAGCTAAAAACTGCATGCGGTAATTAAATTTCAGTTGTAAAATATGGACAGCCAATAGTTGCGCTAGCTAAACATTTTGCTACTGTGCCTATTGTATTAGGTGAGACAGCAAATCGCTCGCTGTGGTTTAGAAATTTATAGCCATGGCAGCAAACATTTTTAGCAAACCATGATTAGCTACGATAACGAATTTTTTCTTTCAATTATGTAAGGTATCGCAACGTGAAATATCTTTGAATGAACAACGATATTTGATTCCATTAGCTATGCAGACGCGGACGAGCGGGGAGCGTGAGAATAACTTAACAAAATTACCTTTTTACAAAGGGTACAAAAAGAGCCAAGTATACGCGTAGGAAGAATAAATATATAATGAACAAAATTTCGGTAAAAAAAGTACTCAAATCTACCTTTTTTACAAAAGGAATGAAATCAACAAATTGCACCAACTGTAAAACTCGTATTAAAATGTTATATCCAATGATTATAGAATACGATTTTATATAGTCAAAGTTTCGAGCGCATTGTTTTACGTAGCAATATAATATGCATATTAATAAAAACATGAAAGATGTGTAAATAAAAAATTAAACATTCTCCATTCAATTAAATGTGATTATAAATAGTTTCTAAATTTTTTTTATATTTGTCAATTTTATGCAACACCTTTTATAATTCGGTCGAAACGTTTGATGATTAATTTATAAATTCAGTAAAAAGTTCCATATTGGACAATTTTGCACGAATACCTGCATGCGTTTGGCTCGCATAGTTTTCTTCCCTCCCCAAAAATGTGTTTTGGAATACTCTTCTAAAATTGTTGAAGAGATGCGTGCACTCAGAATTTGAATAGAATAAAAGACTTTATTGGAAGAAATAATTAGCTAGGCAGACGCGGACGAACGTGGAGCGTGAGAATAATTTCGCCAAGTAGTCGGAGTACAGAGCGGTCGAAGTCTAAATAGGTATCTTCGCATTCAATGAGCATCGAGCGTGAGAATGATGTTTGAGACGAAAGTGGAAGGCATTGCCGTGGCCGTTTACATACGACCCGGCTGCGCGGAGATAGACGTCGGCGTAGAGGCGGACAACGAGACAACTTGTCCTGTCAGCGAGACGCCCCGAAAGAATAGGAGCGAAGGAGGAAGCTAGGAAGCGCGGCGGGACTTATTCGGCCTATTTACGGCAATTGTTTAACGGGAGCTCGCGAAGCGGGCGTTTTCTACACGTTAGTTACACGCGTAATTGGAGATCCGCTCTTTCCTGTCTAGCCCTGTCTCGCGAACAACAAAGGCAACCGTTGACAGACGTGCAGGGAAATTGCAGAGTTGCGCTTTAGAGAGGGCGGGCCCGCGATCGCACGAACTTTAAATAGAGCTCCTCTCCGCCGCGCCGGCACCAAACCTTTAATTATGCACGATCGGTGGAGCAAGTGGCCTCGCGAATGCATTGTCGAGCCCTGGCATACTAGCCGCGATTACACTGATTAAAATATTTCAGCGAACTAGACGAACTGTACCGCCTCACGTCGACGTTGGCAGTCGACTTTCCCGCACTGCGAACGGAGAGCTTCTCTATCGGTGGTAAACCTTTAATTATAAGCGATCGGGCGGCGATTTCACAAATAGACATTTCTGTGCGCGGCATATCGTTTACGATTGGAATAAAATATTTTATCGCGGATAATACCGCGATATGTAGGCGAGCGGGATGTACGTGTCTTACGCTGGCATTGACTTTCTCTGTGTCTTGGATCGGCTTGGATGGGAAATTTAGAGATTCGTCGCACGGACCGTGGCGCGGGCAGGCCTCGCGGGGAATTTCGAGATTCCGCTCCCCGAGTTTAGAATAATCCATATTCTTTTTGTGGGCGTGAACCAGATGTAGGAGAGCACGCAGTCGCGGTGTCGCCAGGTTACCGTAAAACGTGACTGGAAGAACAAGGGTCTCGATTCTCCCGCAATATCCCGAGCCGCTGCTCCGCCGCCCGGGCTTAATAAACTCGCCGTCCTTTTTCACGTCCGCCGCGATCGCGACTTGTTCCTCGTCTTCATTCGTGGAAGGAATTCGATTAATGCGCAATTGGAACGACTGTATCTCCGTTGCGTCCATGAAGCCCCCGGTGGTCACGAACGCGGCATAAAATGCAACGTGACTCCTTCCCATCGCCGTGTGTTTCCCAACGAAACACTTAGCGGTCGTTACACGTATGGAAATGCGAGCAGCCTCGATTTCGTCTAGAAAGGCATTAACACGAGTGCAATTTAATTCGAACGTGTCACCGGATTTGTAGAGCAGAGTAGCCGTCGCGTTCCACCTTGCGGCAGCCTTGAGAACAAAATTGCGAAGTCGCGTTAGAAGACGAACGGAAATTTGCTCGCGACGGCGACAGAAATAAATGGAAAATCTAAAATTACGACGTCTCCACTTATTGCTCACTTAATCCCCGAGGGTGCTAATGTGACGAACGGTCGTAAAATCCGGCGCGCGGGACTATAACGGCGCAAAATTGGTATCTGAGGCATAAAGCAAGTTACGTAAAGCGACTACGGCCGCGTTGATGATAACTCGCCGTTCAATTAATTCCCAGAAAAATAGCGCGGCCCGCGGACGAAGATGCCGGCGTTAATAATCACGAGCCTCTCCCGTTTTGCAGGTGATATAGAGGACTGTCTGGTGGCTCCAGTTTCCCAAGGTCAGTTCACGCCGCTGCCAGAAGCCTTGTGCTGGGCCATTCTGGAGCTGACTTCCCAGCGGCAGGCGGCGACCTTGGACACCCTCAGATCAGCCCTGAGGAATGCCTTCCCGGCCATGCAGAGGCCCAGCCGCGAGCTCGTTTACGACGCGCTCGCCAAGCTCATGCAAGAACGAAAGATCTATCACACGTCTCAGGGCTACTTCGTCGTAACGCCCGAGACCAAGAGGCTTAGACGCGACTCCGGTAGCTCCAGGCGGTGTTCCAGGGACGTGAACGGGTCCAGAGGTCAGGGTAGCATGCTGATGAGCAACGACGAGGCGGTGGCGCTCGTACATGGCGAGATGCTCACTCTGCGAGACGGCGATGTTACGCATCAGGCTGTACAGACCAACCTGGCGGACGTTATTTGCGGAGGTAAGACGACGAGTCTCGCTAATTATTTTCTGAGCCTGACGTCACCCCGAGCCGTTCTCTCAATAGACAAAGTCCATCGTCTCCCGTATGCGGCGTTTCGACGTGTACGCGACGACTTTGGAGGAACGTTATTAGTCGAACATTCCCCTCTGCCAGGTTTTCCGGACATTTCCGTTCAAATGTGAAAACGCGAGGTAACGTGAACGCTGCTGGACGAGACAGGCTATTAATCGCAACAAGCGTAGATATACGTCACGCGCTTCCACGAGAGGAAGCTGTCGCGCTAGAAGCTGACGCTGTAAAAATATATATCGGCTGTATAAATCGCGCGCGAGAGACGGTGTCGGGTGACGACGCGATTAACGTGCTTTCGTCTTCATTCGGTAGTAACCCGCGGAGTTCCGCGCGTCTTATTAGATAGAGTGTCGCGTATCCCGTTGTCTCCCGTGGCGCGCGAGAAGTTATCCGCGAGGGAAAGTTTCCCGTAACCACGTTCCCCGTTGAATCGCCGCGCCGTCCCGCGATATCAATCGCGGCAGTTAATTTATAACGCGTTGCCGATCAATTTAAACGCGTTAGCACCGTTTCCACGACGCCGTGAACGTGCATTACGCTGCGGAGACCGAAATTATGCTTCAGGAAAGTACTAAATATAGTGCGACAGAGTGGAGAAATTCTCGTTATTAAATAATATAGTCGCTGAGAAATTTATGTACGCTGCAGGCGTGACATAAAGCGTGTGCGAAGAGGGGGGGGGGGGGGTCAATTCTGTGTCTTACAGCACAGTGAAAATGTTAAAAGTGAGCGGCCTTGTCTCTTTTTAAGAGGACGGTTAGAAAGAGACGAGTAAACCGCCGATCGAAATTATGTACAACAATGCCCATTCTGGGGAAAAAGAAGACGGTCAGCAACCCATTTTGGGGCCCACAATTAGTAATCAAATTATTTTGGATTGTTCGTAACTGGATTCTGGGAAAATTTTTCACCGTTTCTTTTTGTAGTTAAGCAACTTAACATTTCGGTTAGTGCCTCTTAGGTGAGAATTAACTTTGCGTTACTGAATATCGACAGAACTAATTGAGAGAATTGATTAGTGTAACTTTAAATCTTTAGTTAGATTAGTACAACTATGTCTTGGATATAGATAGAACAGCTAAGTGCCAATTTTTAGTTACGCGGGGTAAAATTCATGAAAGATTTAAGTTACGAACAATCCAAATAATTCGGTTGCTAATTGTGGGCCCCAAAATGAGTCGCTGTCTTTTTTTTCTCCCAGAGTGGACATTATTTTATCTGATAATTGGCGCATTAATAATTACTTTGTTTGTCACTGGAAAGGGTTACCTTCAGTGACCGAAACGTCTGACATCAAATTAAACATGTCGATATTTATATTGTCAAAGAACTGACTATTGTGTTCCGTTTCGTCTTCCATCTCATTACAAACATATCGTCAAATATCAGTTTATCGTCACATGCTCCTAGCGCCCTTGTCATAATTAATAATTATTTTATCTTAGTTTTATCTCGTTTTATCCTATTCTAAAATATACATTCAATATTACACATTGATCGAAGACAATTTTTTCAAAAAATTTAACGGTGGTATAAAAGACTGGCAAAGTTGAGAAAAGTTAGCAACGATACTGAGTCACTACAGAGAACTAATGCTCCAGCAGGATCTAATGCCCAAACTAATGGACAAAAATGCCTAGTAATGCCCGGTAATGCTGCAAATCTGTACACCACAGTGCCCTCAGCAGTTTACCCTTCGGAAAGAGACAAAGCTACTCGCTTTTAGCATTTTCACTGTGGCGTAAGGTACAGAATTGACCCCCCGAGGTGCGTTCGCGCCGCGTTATCGTGCCTCGCGCAATTTTTGCGACGCGCGACGCCCGATGACAAAAGGACGACGCGCACAAAGGACGAAGGGATAAGCCGGGCGCGAGGCCCGAGATCGATTTTGCCGTGTGTCTCGCGGGAGGATGCGCGGGAAGCTGTGGGCCCTCGTAAAACTCGCGAGAACGAACTCGCTCCGTCCGGCAGACCGGTCGGTCCAGGCAAACTCGTTCGGCACGTGTTCGGGAAACGTTCCGATTGTGTCCAGGAGAGGAGAGCAGTTCGCTAAGAGCTGCTCGCTCCGCGAGGGCCTTTTTCTGCCGGCGACTATACTCGACGGACGGGTCGGGAGAGCGTTTATGTTGTTGTCGTCCTTGGTAGCCGCGCAAGCCTCGCCGCCGGAAAGATCGTCGATTCCTCTCGCGACCGCGTACGAAAAATCAGCGCGCGATCTTAATTTCGCCTTTTGCCACGTTCGCGGAAGTGCGTCCCGGGGAGGGACAACGTTCGCTCTCCGCCACACACACGCCCGCTCGCATTCTTATTCCCGACCTCCGTCGTCAGCGTTTCTGGAGCCGAGAAATCAGGGCTGCGCTGATCCCCCCTCCCGATTACGCATGAAAAATCCCGACGCAATTGTCGTTTCGCTGCGCGACAGAAGTTCTCTGCGCACTTTTTCTCGTCCTCGCGGCAAAAAGTTCTCGCGTTTCATGATATATCGCCGGTCGAGACCTTTATACCACAACGCAGGCGGAAGCTTCTTGCGGCGTGTCCTTTTTCAGTCTTTTTCTCTCAATGTTGAGTGCGTGCCATGCGTACGCGGAGGAGAATAGAGTCGCCAGCGCACGAGCGAGCGAGAGAGAGAGAGAGAGAGAGAGAGAGAGAGAGAGAGAGAGAGAGAGAAATATATATATATATATATATATATATGAAGAGAGAACGGTTTGGAGGAGCCGACGATGCCTGGAAAGCGTTTAGCACAACCGATATATTAGCTATTGGTCACGACATTGTCTACCGTTACATACGCTGTCGACATCGTTGCGGAAAGTGGGAGAGAAGAGAGGACCACACGTATATAATCTTCCTACTTTTCTCTTACTCGTTTCTCGGCTGATTCTCACGCTGGTAACCCACTCGTCGTCGGTCGGTACGTCGGTGTATCGCCCGTGGCTGTGTACCAAGATTAAACTCTCAGGAATGAGGGTATTCCACTTTTTTCCGTTTCTTCCTTTTTTCTTTAAGTTACAACGCGCCGCTCGGTCATGAGATTAACCCTTTTAACCGGAGCGACGCGTCGTTCCGATATTTCCGCGCCGCGTAGAATTCGCTCCTCCCAGTCGATCTGTCCGGTGTGGTAACACCTTGATTTTCCTCACAGACACTTTCCACGATTATTCGTGTCTTATTTCACAGCACAAATATGAGGACTGTAAAATCTCTAATAGCGAATTCGGCAGCTTGCACTCAGTGCGTCACCGTCAAATTGACGTCGATTTAACATCGTTTCGACATCGACGAGTCATTTCTCACTGGGTATATTTTTTAAACATTCAATTCATTTTACGTACAGTGTACACATGTAATTATTTTACATAATGCAAAGCGTTAAAAACAATTTTGCCTGTCTCTCTTCCAGGAAATCCCAACGACAAAGTCCTGTTCGCCAGGTGTCGGTCGATGCCCGGCCGTCTCGAGAGGCGACACTCTCTGCGGCTTTGGGGCTCGGCCAGACGTTTACACAGAAGCGGAAGTTCACGGTCCCTACCGCGCAGACCTGAAAGGAGCGACACGTCTTCCAGCGCGGAATACGCGAGCACGGACAGCGCGCCTCACAGTCCAACCAGTGAGTCTAATCGGGGAAGGGATTGCGTGGTGATGGGTGACTGCTTTAATGGGTGATGGGTGAATCGTTTCTATCCACAATGCTCCCGATTGTATATAGCTGTCCTTTCAAGAGCATAATTTCGGGGCTTTTTAGCGTTACATAATTTTAATTATATTTGTATTCGAAGGATGTATTCGCAGATCGAGCGATTTTTATTTGGCGCCTCTTTGAAAGTCGATCAGCTGATTATCACTAAACACAGTGAATAGCTGACTGAAAATCGCAATGGTAGAGCAAAGTCCTTCTATTATGAGATACGCTTCTAACAAGAGATAGCGGAGTTTCTGCCAAATTAATAGGCATCATCTGTTGGTTCCACCATGAATTTATTGTCCTTGGAGTGAAATCTCTGTTTAGTGGAAAATTGATTGTTAGATCGCGTAATCGTTGCGGAAAAAGATTCATGATTGAATTTGGACGTTGAAAACCTACTAACTCATAATAGAGATTTTCTTTTCTCTATACTTACAACTGTAAATCAGTGAATATTCACTGATTGACTTTTACAGAGATGCATTCTACCTTTTTCTGGTTAATAGTTTTGCGACAAACGTCCTAACTAGGGACAATTATAAACAATTGCAATTATTGCGGAATATCCTATGTACATATAGCTCGTATAATATTACAATCCAGATTGCAGCTTCGTAGTCACCCTGTAGCTGGCAAGCCCTTTCCTCGTTGTCTTCTAACAAAGCGCAACAAAATCCAAATCCTTTCCTCAAGGCTTTTCCGGGATTTTTTCAGAGAAGATAGGCCTGCTCTCCAGGCTCTTTCGGCGGAGCACAAGGAGGAAGGGCGCACCGTTAATGGGCACTTTCAGTGCTCAGTATCCCCCCACCGAGTGGTTTAATCCGCGCGTCGTGCATCTGCATAGCGTTGCCACGCAGACAAGGGCCGCCAGCCCTTCGGTAAGTTGCACGCACTTCCCGAGAAGAACTAGCAAGACAAAACTGCTTACGCGGTACTTCTAGCGCCGCAAGGCCAATTAACCGGTTTCCCTGACAATTAATGAAAATTCTTGACGCGACAACAAAACGAGCCATCAGCGACGTTGAACTTGAAAAGTTAATAACAATAAATGGATGCAAACGATCGATATAATTGGATTTGGAATTGAATTAAAAGCAGAAAATAAGGATGTCTTGGTCGTAGCGAACTTTGGATCAGAAAATTAGATCGATTGAAATTTCTTCGCAGATGATGGAGGGTCTAGACCAGTCGCAGGCCAGTTTCCAAGTATGGGACGACTCGAGCTCGGTGCGATCGGCCACTTTACCAAGGCGACATCGGCGCCAAGCCAGCGGCGACTCCTCGAGCTTGTTGGCCAACTCGACGCCAAGGAGCTCGCGAAGGCATCGGTCACCGTGCTCCACTCTGCCGAGGTCCAAATGCTCCAGTCTGAGCAGATGCACGTCCAGAGCGTCCGTTCTGCCGCCCAGCACCACCAACCAGGAGGGCTATCAAGCGCGTAATCAGACGCCGAACGATAAAAACTCGACGAATTCGTCGCCCAGCAGAAGCGGCGGCAGCTCCGGTTCGGTTAGAACGATGAATGCCAGCCCGGCTAAGACGGCTACGTTGGGGAGGCCTAACACCAGGCAGTCCAACTCCAGAAGACCAAGTCACGACTTCAGCAACGGCGGCACCAAGTCGGCCAACGGCTCTCCGCAGCACAAGGTGAATTCATAGCTTTGTTACAAATATATAACGAAATATTTACATGAACGTGTACTTTCCTTCATAGAAGAAAAGACTTGTAAATATTTCCAGTCATTATTTACAAATGTATCGAAAAGTGCAAAATTTGTTTGGATAATAACAGATCGATTAGTCTATGTAATCTCGATATAATTTAAAAAATTTTCTTCGTTTCAATTTTTCTGTTATCTCTGAACAAAGAAATTTTGTTATCTCAAGGTGCTGCAAAAAACTTCGTCGGGCCACTCGTCTCACTCTAGCGGCAAGTCGGTTTCCAGTACGAAATTGACTTGTTCGCCATTGAAGACGGCCACGCTGTCGACGAAATCGTCACCGCTCAAAGTCGTTCAGCAAGGTTCGCTGACTCCTCTGCAAGAGGCACAGAACTCGATAACCCTTCAGGTGTCCACCAATCTGAGCCCGTCGTCGCAGGAGCAACGGACGATACAGAATAGCGTGACGCTGGCTTCTAACACGACCAGCACGACGACCATTTCCGGCTCGCCCGGCACGAAGATCTACGTTCAGCAGAATAACTCACCGATGAGGTCCGTAATCACTTTCGAGAACGGCACGGTGAAGACGAAGATTGCCGAGAAGGAAGTCATCGACTGCAAGGAGAAGCAGGAGAGGGAGCTGGTGGCCGAGAAAGCCTACAAGACCCGGGTGGACGACGAGAAGCTTTTTAAATCGAAGCTAGACGACGAGAAGCTGAACAAGCCGGTCAAGGCTGAGCGTCCGTCGTCGCTGTACGCGTCGAAGGAACCAAAAGCGAGCCTTTTACTGTCGGAATCCGACAAAGAGAACAAGCCGAAAGTCGAGGATGAAGTGCCTAATAAGCTAAAACTGACCAACCGCCTCAACAATAGTCAGGCCCATCTGATCGACGGCTCGACCAACAACGTCGACAAGAACGCCCTGGTGCACGAGGCTGCCGCGTTGTCCACCACGAAGAACACCAACGACGCGATGAACAACTCGCGTAAGCTCAGCTTGTCGCTGTCGAAGGACGCGCTGAGCTACCGCAATCTACTTCATCCCGGTTCGAAGAACAACATCGCCTCGAACCCGCCGTCGCCCACCAAGTCGTACGACGGCTTCGGCGGCTCCTTCAACGACGTCTACATCGAGAACCTCGAGACGGTGAAGCAGCAGCGGGCTCCTCAGGGCTCCGAGCCCAACCTGGACAAGACCGTGAGCCGAGGCTCGGATCTGCACTCTTATCCCAGTCTCAGCGACATGCAGGTGCAATTTACCAGCCTGGCGGCGCAGAAGATCCTCAAGGGCTGCCCGATCAACAGCGTCGACACCCTGGTGGAGGTGAACATGGCGGCCGCCGATAAGCCCAACAACTGCGACGTCACCGTTCACACGGATTTCGGCCTCGTTTGAATTTCGTCCCCTCCCAAGAAACAGCCTTCGATTATCGTACCATAAGGGTGGGACGAGGGGTTGATTCTCGCGTCCCGTCCGAGCATATTGCGTCCATAAGAAAAAAAAAAAAACAACGTGCCTCGAGGCGAGCAGTATCGAAGGAACGTCACTAACGCCTTGCTTCTCATACACGAGGATAGAAAGCTACTCTTTTCCTTCTTAAGTTTTGTTTGTTAGTGGAAAAAGGCCACGGCTTGCGTAAGAATATTGCACACGGAACATGCGTAACA
Organism: Vollenhovia emeryi; assembly: GCF_000949405.1. Lineage (NCBI taxonomy): Eukaryota > Metazoa > Arthropoda > Insecta > Hymenoptera > Formicidae > Vollenhovia > Vollenhovia emeryi. Next base: position 711,189 of record NW_011967199.1, read on the forward strand.
GTTACCAGTGATCTGTCGCTTACGTACATTTCTCCTCTCTGTGTTCTTTAATGAGCATCCGTGTTCCCGAACGATCGCTGTGCCAATCTTTTGTACTGTCCGGATTTATCAATCAAATTTTCGATCTCGCTTTGAGGCGATTTTTTCAAAGACCACCCCGAAAAAACACCCCCCCCCCCCACGATCGAATTACTGAACGTTTTAATATATAGAATTTCAAATTGAATTGTAAATCGTACAATCGAATGACAGACACCCGGTGAGAAATGACTCGTCGATCGATGTCGAAACGATGTCGGATCGACATCGACACCGTCAGATCCCGGTGAGAAATGATCCGTCGATCGTTGTCGGTTCGACATCGTTTCGACATCGACCGACGAATCATTTCTCACTGGGATTGATGTCGAGTCGACGTCAATTTGACAATGTCGATTCGACATAGTTTCGACGAATCATTTCTTATCGGGCAGGTACTTTGTCCTCGCGTTTCGTCAAAGTTGCACCGGAAAGACATTGATAATGCTCTCTCGGGCAGGCGGCAGTCACCGTCTCAAGTATCAGTTTTTGGTAACCCGGGTATCCGAGAATGAAGTACACCTGACTCTTTTCAAGACTCGTAGGATTCGTGGGTACACGCGCGCGTCGTAACGTTTGTAACATCGACGGTTTTGCGTCGCTTTACTCGAGCTAAAGCGACTTGTCAAAGCGACATATCTCGTGTACAACGGTCACGCGCGACCCGCAGAGCAAACGGGGAGGAGGTGAAGGACCTTTTCCGAATTCAAGGCACTGCCATTTTTCAAACTGCGCACTCACACTTCCGGGCATTTTTTATACTAATCTACTACGCCGTCGCGGCGATAAACGGACCTTCGGGCCTTCGTAGCGAAGTAAGAGTAAACGGTACAGCGAAGTTTTGTAACGCGATGCGTTTAGGGGGGGGGGGGGGAGAGAGTCCTGTGAAATCTCTCTTTCGGACGATAACGTCGCGATAAAGCGGCGAAATGCCTTTATCAGGCGCGCTATTAAGCGCGAGCTTAACCGACCTAAAAATTAATAGCAATACCGTCCCCAGGAAGCCCGGATAACGTGGAAAGGATCGAGGAACGATCTTGCGAGGGTCGCGACTCCCGTTGCGCCCCGCGCACAGCGGAGATTTGATATCAAATATACATATGTTATACATAGCGTAGAGGAAGGGCGTTTTTTTCCCCCGGAGCGCGCGGCCGGTACCATTCGCAATTAGTGCAATCGTAAAATCTGTAAGTGCCAAAACTTATCGTAGTACTTAATAACGACCGCCTTAACGATTCCGTTCGCACGGCGATTTCGCGCGGTGCCGTTTCATCGGGCGGCGACGACGCCCAGGCGGGAAGTGGCTTGTCGATCGACGTCGCAACCACGTGAGTGCGACGGACTCGATGTCGATCGACGAGCCACTTCTGACCGGGCGGTGACGATTTCGGGTCAGGCGCGAGCAAACGCGCGGGAAGAAGGAGAGGGAATGAATCTTAAGTAACGCCAATCGCGCGCGAAGCCGTAGTTTTATATTGTTAGAGAGAGGAAATAAAAGAGGTAGGGAATTAACGTGAGCACGAGAGACGAGGAATGAGAGCCCGCTTTGTACATTTCGTACTCTGTACCGCAGATTAACCGATCGACGACGCGGGTTCGCTCTACGTTTCGAAAAGCGCCGACTTTCCGCTGGTGTCGTTTCTTTGAGTCACCCGTCGTTATCGATTAAATAATTACGAGTGTCGTGCGTCGATTGGTGCCAGAAATAATTGTCGCTTGCGAATTATTGCTGCTACGCAGGTAACAATTCTTTATGGCGCTGCTGTATAAATTATTATTATTATTAGCGCTAATCTGTATAAATTATTAGTATAATTGATCTTTTAAACGGTTTAATGCGACTTGAAATATATTCAGAAATTTTTTGACATCGATCTCGGTACAAACACACGCGGGAGATTTTTAATTATTTACATTATAATTGAACTAATGTGTGATATTTGAAAATTTGTCAAGGATGATATTGAGGTCCGTTAAAAATGAGTTCAAAGCTCGATTGATTCAATTGTCGGGTGATATTTCAGTAATGGATACAATTGATAATTTCTTATCGATAAACGTGTTGTTAAAACAACAAAGAGATTAGAGATTACGATTAGAAATTTTTCCTCGAGCGACTCTGCCGGTCGAACGACTATGTGTCCACTTCTACCGGTGTAGATCAACTTTAATCTCGGTTAGGTCGTTTACCGTTTCCTAATTTCAATTCTCGGAATTGGAAGGAGACACAAAGTGGGTCAAACCGGGATCAGAGCTGATCTGCGTCGATAGGAACCCAGAGATAGCGCGGAGAATCCAAAGAGTATCCAAAGAGAATTCTTTCTGAATTCTCGAACTGCAAATGAATTCTTTCGAACTCCATTTCTGCCCTAAAAAACATTCTCCAAGAGTCCAAAAAGAATTCGTCCTTACGTCACGAATTCTAAGCTCCTTTTCAACTTCAATCCCGTTCCACGAGAAGTCGGGAAAAGTGTTCCATGGAGTCCTTTTCCAGCGAGAAACGATGTCGAATCGACATCGACGCCGTAAAATTGACGTCGATTCGATATCGCCTTCGCGTCGTCAATTTCAAGCTCTTTTTTTTTTAGCTTTAATCTCGTTCCACAAGAAGTCGAAAAGCATTCCATGGAGTCCTCTTCAAACCATCGGAAGGGCAGCCTCTCTGATGCTTCCATTTCGAGTACGTTACATTCGGAGAGAATTTAAAAAGACAAACGAATCCTCTTTGAGTTTCGATCACCTGCGTTTTGGGAGTGGACGTAGAAGTTATCCGATTACATTAATCGGAGGATACGGCGGACGTCGCTCTCGGGTCCACATTCCCTCGGGGAAAGTCGGCGTCCGCGAGCGGCGGGAACGTTTTCCGAATCCGCGCCCCTTATTTCTTATCAAAACTAACTTGTAGAGTACCACTGTATAATCTCACGTATCATTATAACAACGAAAGCATATGAGTAATAAAGAAAAGAGTTGAAAAAGGCGTCGTTACATGCATTATTGCGCGGGAATCACTTACCGCCACGGAGTTCGAAAGGTCTTGTCCAGGCGCGGCCGCCATGACACTCGGATCACAGTATAACCAGTATGCCCACTCTCTGTCGGCACCTTTGATCTGAGCCACAGTATAA